>NC_069503.1:1125690544-1125847085 GCF_027579735.1 Bombina bombina
TGGCAGAATCAGATAACTGCTGCCATGATGTAATCTATTTTAAAATAAAATCACATGATTGTCCTCCTTTCACTGACTGAATTGTAATTTTGCAGGTGGCAAAGAAATTGTGATTATTAAGGCTATACTTTAGTATAATATGACTTTTGTTTTAAGCACTGCAGAGTGCAGAACACATTGCCAAACTCACAGTAGCAAGAAAGAAAACTTAAAGGGACATGAAACCCAATTTTTTTCTTTCGTGATTTAGAAAGAGCATGTCATTTTAAACAACTTTCTAATTTACTTCTATTATCTAATTTGCTTCATTTTCTTGATATCACTTGCTGAAAAGCATATCTAGATATGCTCATTAGCTGCTGATTGGTTGCTGCACATACAGGCCTTGTGTGATTGGTTAACACATGTGCATTGATATTTCTTCAACAAAGGATATCTAAAGAATTTAGCAAATTAGATAATAGGAGTAAATTGGAAAGTCATCATGAAATCATGAAAGTTTAATTTTGACTAGAATGACCCTTTAACTAATCAGACAGAATGTATGTCAGTCAGGAAAAAAAATCCTTTAACCTTAATTTATAATTATGATAAATTGATCATATATAATAAATGATTATATCTTCAATTACAATTACTAGTGACTTTGACCTAAGTTTCTTCTGAAAAAGTGCAAATTCAGGGCTACTGGGCTGCACACACTCTGAGGCCTAAGAAGGGCTCCAATAATAGCTAATATGTCAGTATCTGAATGGATAATATGAACACAAATTATACACATAACTGTCTGCTTTCTTAAATATTATTGCACAATATTGAATTTTTTTATGTAATAAAAATACGTTATTTACACAATTCTATGTGCTTCATTGCTTGTTAATATAATATTTCCTATTACTTAACACTTAAAGTTTTCAAAAAGAAAAATAAATAATCTAAGAGGTTAGATTACTTTTATCAAATATAATTTATATTTAGTAATTGTTTAAAAATTATTTATTTAATGTCTTATAACCATATTATGTTACTAAAAATATGTGTATATATATATATATATATATATATATATAATACTTATATAAAATATTTATTTATATTAAAAATGTCTACCAGTAGTTATTGGCATGAACAATCCTACTAGTTATTGGACAGTCATCTGTAGAGAACAGATGACTGTCCAATAACTAGGATTGTTCATGCTTACCGCATTTGACTTTAGTTTTAACCCCATTTTTTTATTTTAAATAAGCTAATACAATACAAACATATTTTTACAGTGGGACTGGGTAGTGGGTACTGGGTAGGTACTACTGGTAGACATTTTTAATATAAATAAATATTTTATATACATATAATTATTATATATATATATATATATATATATATATATATATATATATATATATATATATATATATATATACATAATTTTATTTACATAATATGGTTAGAAGACATTAAATAATTTTTAAACAATTACTAAATATAAATTATATTATAAATTATATTTGATTAAAGTAATCTAATCTCTTAGATAATTTATTGTCAGTGAAATATAGGTGCTGCAGTTTAGTAACATCTTGACTGCCTCTCTAGTAGCAACCAAAGGGTTAAACTTTTTTTTTTTACCCTGTGAATAATAGAATGCATTGTTTACTAAAGTTTAACCCTTTGGTTGCTAGAGAGGCAGTCAAGATGTTACTAAATTGCAGCACCTATATTTTTTCCTGCAGTGCACTACCAATGGCAACGGGACCGGGTACATTACAATAAATTAATATAAGTCTACTCTCTAAGATATAATCATAACCAATAATCAGCTTCAGCAGCATCCATTCCCATTATGAACTTTTTAAAGTTAGTTTAAATCTTTTAGTAGTAGTATAAGTATAATTATTAGATACTATTAGTAGTTTTAACCTAACCAGTCACTGGTTAGGTTAACTACTAATAGTATCTAATATACTACTACTAAAAAATTTAAACTAACTTAGTGGTCACACAGTCTGGCTTAAATCATGGCTTCCTCCTTATCCTTACCTGATAAGAAGATTCAATCCGGTCGGGTCGTCGTCGGTCAGTCCTGACTCTCTCTCCTCCTGAGTCCTGCTCCTCCAGGCACTGCAGCAACTCCAAGTCCTGACTCCTCAGTGGACCGTGACCGTCGGTGACAGAAGTGGTCGGACGGCGGCACGCACGCACATTAGCATTTACTAGCACAAGAGCAGCTCCCTCCACTGACACTGACTGAGTCTTCCCGCCACTGTGTCAGAGCGGGGCGCGCAACGCGGTGACACGTCAAACTGGTCACATGGCCCCACATCTGTCAATCAGCAGCCCAGCAGGCACGCCTCCCCGCAGTGCTGCTGGAGCTGTGATTGGCTGAAATTACATAGCTCATCATGGAGGCGGTTTTGAGAACCGCCTCCATTGGAGCTTGTAGCAGGCTATGTAGAGTCACCAGTGGGTGGCGCATCTCCAGATCCATTGTTGCGCAATTAATGGAGGGCAGCGGACCGGCTCACTGCCTCCTAATTGCGCAACAATGGAAATGGATAGAGAAGATAGAGAATATTTTGCGCATGCGCAAAGCGCTAGTACCAAAGCGCTAGTACGTACCGTAAGTGTAACACAAATATCGCCAATAGCATGGGGGTGGGGGGGGGTACCCTTGGGCAAAGGTGGGCGTGGCCAAAATTGTGAATGAAATAATAAACACTTTTTTTAATTTTAATAAATTCGAATTAAATTCTTTTTTTCCCTCATTGGACAGGGTAGGCACTGCCTACCCTGCCTCCTATTACTGCACGTCACTGTCTGAAATGTCACCCACAGATAGAAGCTCACCTGCCTCGGCTTCTGAGTATTGTGAGGGTATATCGGACACAGGCATTAAAGCGTCAGAAAGCTCTGTATTAGTTCTAGCCCCAGAGCTGTCTCGCTTTCCTTGTAACCCTGGCAGTTTGGAAAATACCTCTGTGAGGGTAGCATTCATAACTGCCGCCATGTCCTGTAAGGTAAAAGAATTAGACGCGCTAGATGTACTTGGCGTCACTTGAGCGGGAGTTATAGGTTCTGACACACGGGGAGAGCTAGATGGCATAATCTCCCTTTTTCAGTCAGAGAATCCCCTGGAGATAAATCTTTAAGCGCCATAATATGGTCTTTATAGTTTATAGAAATTTCAGTACATTTGGTACACATTCTAAGAGGGGGTTCCACCATGGCTTCTAAACATATTGAACAAGGATTTTCCTCTATGTCAGACATGTTTAACAGACTAGTAATGAGACAAGCAAGCTTGGAAAATACTTTAATAAAGGTGAAACTGCAATTAAACAAAAACGTTACTGTGCCTTTAAGAGAAAAAAACTAGCACTTAAACTGCAAAACAGTGTAAAAATATAGTAAAGTCTTTGAAATTTTTACAGTGTGTGTAAGGGACTAAAGCAACATTGCACCCACTTGCAAATGGATGATTAACCCCTTAGGCCCCAAACCGGATTTAAAAACATTAAAAAACATTACAAGACAGTTAAGCACCCTGCCACAGCTCTGCTGAGGCTCCTACCTGCCCTCAAGTACGATTTTGTGCAGAAATGAACCCCTTATAATGGTCCTCAGGTGCGAGAGGACTCCTCTAGGGAAGCTGGATGTCTCAGTCTGAATTAAAACTGTGCATTTAGAGCGCTAAAATACACACATACACAAGCAATAAATGTGTTTTTTAGCATATGAACATCCATTTAAAAAAAATGCACAATATATTGTAAAATGCTTTAAAATGTCCAGTTAGCAAAATAGCCAATTTATTGATTTCCCTAAATGGACACTACAGTCAAAATTAAACTTTCATGATTCATATAGAGCAGTTTTAAGAGACTTATGAAATTTACTTCAATTATAAAAATGAGCACAGTGTTTTTATATGCAGACTTTCTGAGGCACCAACTTTGGCTAATAGCTATCACATGATACAGGGAGCTGGCAAATGGGAAAAAAATAAATGTATGCTTACCTGATACATTTTTTTCTCTTGTGGTGTATCCAGTCCACGGGTTCATCCATTATTTGTGGGATATTCTCCTTCCCAACAGGAAGCTGCAAGAGGACACCCACAGCAGAGCTGTCTATATAGCTCCTCCCCTAACTGCCACCCCCCAGTCATTTGACCGAAGACAAGCAAGAAAAAGGAGAAATTATAGGGTGCAGTGGTGACTGTAGTTTAAAAATAAAAAACACCTGCCTTAAAGTGACAGGGCGGGCCGTGGACTGGATACACCACAAGAGAAAGAAATTTATCAGGTAAGCTTAAATTTTGTTTTCTCTTGTAAGGTGTATCCAATCCACGGGTTCATCCATTACTTGTGCGATACCAATACCAAAGCTTTAGGACATGGATGAAGGGAGGGACAAGGCAGGCACTTAAACGGAATGCACCACTGCCTGCAAGACCTTTCTCCCAAAAATAGCCTCCGAGGAAGCAAAAGTATCAAATTTGTAGAATTTAGAAAAAGTATGAAGCGAAGACCAAGTCGCCGCCTTACAAATCTGTTCAACAGAGGCCTCATGTTTAAAAGCCCATGTGGAAGCTACCGCTCTAGTGGAATGAGCTGTAATTCTTTCAGGAGGCTGCTGGCCAGCAGTCTCATAAGCTAAACGGATTATGCCTCTTAGCCAAAAAGAAAGAGAAGTTGCCGAAGCCTTTTGGCCTCTCCTCTTTCCAGAGTAGACAACAAGCAATGCAGATGTGTGACGAAAATCCTTAGCAGCTTGCTAATAAAACTTTAAAGCACGAACCACATCAAGATTGTGTAACAGACGTTCCTTCTTTGAAGAAGGATTAGGACACAGTGACGGAACAACAATTTCCTGATTGATATTCCTATTAGATACTACCTTAGGAAGAAACCCAGGTTTGGTACGCAAAACTACCTTATCTGCATGGAAGATCAGATAAGGGGAATCACACTGCAAGGCAAATAACTCTGAAACTCTTCGAGCCGAGGAGATAGCTACTAAAAACAGAACTTTCCAAGATAAAAGCTTAATATCTATGAAATGCAAAGGTTCAAACGGAACCCCTTGAAGAACTTTAAGAACTAAATTTAAACTCCATGGCGGAGCAACAGGTTTAAACACAGGTCTGATTCTAACCAAAGCCTGACAAAATGCCTGAACGTCTGGAACATCAGCCAGGTGCTTGTGCAAAAGAATAGACAGAGCAGAAATCTATCCCTTTAACGAACTAGCTGATAATCCCTTTTCCAATCCTTCTTGGAGAAAATATAGTATCCTAGGAATCCTGACCTTACTCCACGAGCAACCCTTGGATTCACACCAATGAAGATATTTACACCATATCTTATGATAGATTTTTCCTGGTGACAGGCTTTCGAGCCTGAATCAAGGTATCAATGACCGACTCTGAGAAACCATGTTTTGATAAAATCAAGCGTTCAATCTCCAAGCAGTCAGACGCAGAGAAATTAGATTTGGATGTTTTAATGGACCTTGGAGTAGAAGGTCCTGCCTCAGCGGCAGAGTCCATGGTGGAGAGGATGACATGTCCACCAGATCCACATACCAAGTCCTGCGTGGCCACGCAGGCGCTATCAAAATCCCTGAAGCTCTCTCCTGCTTGATCTTGGCAATCAGACGACGGAGGAGAGGAAATGGTGGAAACACATAAGCCATGTTGAAGGACCAGGGCACTGCTAGAGCATCTATCAGTGCTGCCTGGGGATCCTTTGACCTGGACCCGTAACAAGGAAGCTTGGCGTTCTGACGAGATGCCATCAGATCCAGTTCTGGTTTGCCCCAAAGTTGAATCAGCTGGGCAAATACCTCCGGATGGAGCTCCCACTCCCCCGGATGAAAAGTCTACCGACTTAGAAAATCCGCCTCCCAGTTCTCTACTCCTGGGATATGGATAGCTGAGAGATGGAATAGAATTATCTAAGAAACCTCCATCATTGCCAGGGGACTCCTTGTTCCCCCCTGATGGTTGATATAGGCTACAGTCATGATATTGTCCGACTGAGTCTGATGAACTTGGCCGCAGCTAGTTGAGGCCAAGCCTGAAGAGCATTGAATATCGCTCTTAGTTCCAGAATGTTTATCGGAAGGAGGGCTTCCTCCTGAGTCCACGAACCCTGAGCCTTCAGGGAGTTCCAGACTGCGCCCCAGCCCAGAAGGCTGGCATCTGTCGTCACTATAGTCCACTCTGGCCTGCGGAAACTCATTTCCCTGGACAGATGGACCCAAGATAACCACCAGAGAAGAGAATCCCTGGTCTCTTGATCCAGATTTAACAGAGGAGACAAATCTGTGTAGTCCCCATTCCACTGGTTGAGCATGCAAAGTTGCAGTGGTCTGAGAGGTAGGCAGGCAAACGGAACTATGTCCATTGCCGCTACCATTAGGCCGATCATTTCCATACACTGAGCCACTGATGGCTGAGAAGTGGAATGAAGAGCACAGCAAGAAGTTAGAAGTTTTGATATCCTGACTTCTGTCAGAAAAATTTTCATTTCTACTGAATCTATCAGAGTTCCTAGGAAGGAAACTCTTGAGAGAGGAGAGAGAGAACTCTTTTCTATGTTCACTTTCCACCCGTGAGGCCTCAGAAAGGCCAGAACAATGTCCGTATGGGACTTGGCGATTTGAAAAGTCGACGCCTGAATCAGAATGTCATCTAGGTAAGGGGCTACCGCTATGCCCCGCGGCCTTAGAGCTGCAAGAAGGAACCCTAGAACCTTTGTAAAGATTCTTGGTGCCCTGGCTAACCTGAAGGGAAGAGCCACAAACTGGTAATGCCTGTCTAGGAAGGCGAACCTGAGGAACTGATGTTGATCTCTGTGAATCGGAATGTGGAGATAAGCATCCTTTAAGTCCATGGTAGTCATATATTGACCCTCCTGGATCATAGGGAGGATGGTTCGGATTGTCTCCATCTTGAAGGATGGGACCCTGAGAAATTTGTTTAGGATCTTGAGATCACAGATAGGTCTGAAAGTTCCCTCTTTTTTGGGAACTATAAACAGGTTTGAATAAAAACCCAGCCCCTGTTCCTCTCTTGGAACTGGGTGGATCACTCCCATATCCAGTAGGTCTTGAACGCAATGTAAGAATGCCTCTATTTTTATCTGGTTTACAGATAGTTGTGAGAGATGAAATCTCCCCTTTGGAGATGAACCTTTGAATTCCAGAAGATATCCCTGGGAAACAATCTCTAGCGCCCAGGGATCCTGGACGTCTCTTGCCCAAGCCTGGGCAAAGAGAGAAAATCTGCCCCCTACTTGATCCGGTCCGGATCGGGGGCTACTCCTTCATGCTGTCTTAGAAGAAGCTGCAGGTTTCTTGGCCTGCTTCCCCTTGTTCCAAGCCTGGTTAGGTCTCCAGAGTGGTTTGGACTGGGTGAAATTTCCCTCTTGTTTTGCATTAGAGGAAACTGAGGCTGCGCCACTCTTGAAGTTTCGAAAGGAATGAAAATTATTCTGTCTGGTCCTCTTATTGGACCTATGCTGAGGAAGGGCGTGACCTTTTCCTCCAGTAATATCAGAAATGATCTCCTTCAGACCGGGCCCGAATAGGGTCTGTCCCTTGAAGGGGATGTTAAGAAGCTTAGACTTTGAAGTAACGTCTGCTGACCAGGACTTAAGCCATAGTGCCCTACGCGCCAAAATGGCAAAAACCTGAATTCTTAGCCGTTAGTTTGGTTAACTGAAAAACGGCATCATAAATAAAGGAATTAGCTAATTTAAGAGCTTTAATCCTGTCTAGAATGTTGTTTAGCGGAGTCTCCACCTGCAGAGCCTCCTCAAGAGACTAAAACCAAAAAGCTGCTGCAGCAGTAACTGGGGCTATGCATGCAAGAGGCTGGAGAATAAAACCTTGATGAATAAAAATTTTCTTAAGGAGACCCTCCAATTTTTTATCCATAGGATCTAGGAAAGCACAACTGTCCTCGACGGGGATAGTTGTATGCTTAGCTAGGGTAGAGACCGCTCCCTCCACCTTAGGGACCGTCTGCCACGAGTCCCGTACGGCGGAATCTATGGGAAACATCTTTTTGAAAGCAGGAGGGGGAGAGAACGGCACACCTTGTCTATCCCATTCCTTAGTAATAATTTCTGAAGACCTCTTAGGGACTGGAAAAACATCAGTGTAAACAGGCACTGCAAAGTATTTGTCCATTTTACACAATTTCTCTGGAACCACAATGGGGTCACAATCATCCAGGGTCGCTAAAACCTCCCTAAGCAATAAGAGGAGGTGTTCAGGCTTAAATTTAAACGCTGTCATTTCAGAATCAGACTGAAGCAACGCCTTCCCTGAGTCTGAAATGTCACCCACAGATAGAAGCTCACCTGCCTCGGCTTCTGAGTATTGTGAGGGTATATCGGACACAGGCATTAAAGCGTCAGAAAGCTCTGTATTAGTTCTAGCCCCAGAGCTGTCTCGCTTTCCTTGTAACCCTGGCAGTTTGGAAAATACCTCTGTGAGGGTAGCATTCATAACTGCCGCCATGTCCTGTAAGGTAAAAGAATTAGACGCGCTAGATGTACTTGGCGTCACTTGAGCGGGAGTTATAGGTTCTGACACACGGGGAGAGCTAGATGGCATAATCTCCCTTTTTCAGTTAGAGAATCCCCTGGAGATAAATCTTTAAGCGCCATAATATGGTCTTTATAGTTTATAGAAATTTCAGTACATTTGGTACACATTCTAAGAGGGGGTTCCACCATGGCTTCTAAACATATTGAACAAGGATTTTCCTCTATGTCAGACATGTTTAACAGACTAGTAATGAGACAAGCAAGCTTGGAAAATACTTTAATAAAGGTGAAACTGCAATTAAACAAAAACGTTACTGTGCCTTTAAGAGAAAAAAACTATCACTTAAACTGCAAAACAGTGTAAAAATATAGTAAAGTCTTTGAAATTTTTACAGTGTGTGTAAGGGACTAAAGCAACATTGCACCCACTTGCAAATGGATGATTAACCCCTTAGGCCCCAAACCGGATTTAAAAACATTAAAAAACATTACAAGACAGTTAAGCACCCTGCCACAGCTCTGCTGAGGCTCCTACCTGCCCTCAAGTACGATTTTGTGCAGAAATGAACCCCTTATAATGGTCCTCAGGTGCGAGAGGACTCCTCTAGGGAAGCTGGATGTCTCAGTCTGAATTAAAACTGTGCATTTAGAGCGCTAAAATACACACATACACAAGCAATAAATGTGTTTTTTAGCATATGAACATCCATTTAAAAAAAATGCACAATATATTGTAAAATGCTTTAAAATGTCCAGTTAGCAAAATAGCCAATTTATTGATTTCCCTAAATGGACACTACAGTCAAAATTAAACTTTCATGATTCATATAGAGCAGTTTTAAGAGACTTATGAAATTTACTTCAATTATAAAAATGAGCACAGTGTTTTTATATGTAGACTTTCTGAGGCACCAACTTTGGCTAATAGCTATCACATGATACAGGGAGCTGGCAAATGGGAAAAAAATAAATGTATGCTTACCTGATACATTTTTTTCTCTTGTGGTGTATCCAGTCCACGGGTTCATCCATTATTTGTGGGATATTCTCCTTCCCAACAGGAAGCTGCAAGAGGACACCCACAGCAGAGCTGTCTATATAGCTCCTCCCCTAACTGCCACCCCCCAGTCATTTGACCGAAGACAAGCAAGAAAAAGGAGAAATTATAGGGTGCAGTGGTGACTGTAGTTTAAAAATAAAAAACACCTGCCTTAAAGTGACAGGGCGGGCCGTGGACTGGATACACCACAAGAGAAAGAAATTTATCAGGTAAGCTTAAATTTTGTTTTCTCTTGTAAGGTGTATCCAATCCACGGGTTCATCCATTACTTGTGCGATACCAATACCAAAGCTTTAGGACATGGATGAAGGGAGGGACAAGGCAGGCACTTAAACGGAATGCACCACTGCCTGCAAGACCTTTCTCCCAAAAATAGCCTCCGAGGAAGCAAAAGTATCAAATTTGTAGAATTTAGAAAAAGTATGAAGCGAAGACCAAGTCGCCGCCTTACAAATCTGTTCAACAGAGGCCTCATGTTTAAAAGCCCATGTGGAAGCTACCGCTCTAGTGGAATGAGCTGTAATTCTTTCAGGAGGCTGCTGGCCAGCAGTCTCATAAGCTAAACGGATTATGCCTCTTAGCCAAAAAGAAAGAGAAGTTGCCGAAGCCTTTTGGCCTCTCCTCTTTCCAGAGTAGACAACAAGCAATGCAGATGTGTGACGAAAATCCTTAGCAGCTTGCTAATAAAACTTTAAAGCACGAACCACATCAAGATTGTGTAACAGACGTTCCTTCTTTGAAGAAGGATTAGGACACAGTGACGGAACAACAATTTCCTGATTGATATTCCTATTAGATACTACCTTAGGAAGAAACCCAGGTTTGGTACGCAAAACTACCTTATCTGCATGGAAGATCAGATAAGGGGAATCACACTGCAAGGCAAATAACTCTGAAACTCTTCGAGCCGAGGAGATAGCTACTAAAAACAGAACTTTCCAAGATAAAAGCTTAATATCTATGAAATGCAAAGGTTCAAACGGAACCCCTTGAAGAACTTTAAGAACTAAATTTAAACTCCATGGCGGAGCAACAGGTTTAAACACAGGCCTGATTCTAACCAAAGCCTGACAAAATGCCTGAACGTCTGGAACATCAGCCAGGTGCTTGTGCAAAAGAATAGACAGAGCAGAAATCTATCCCTTTAACGAACTAGCTGATAATCCCTTTTCCAATCCTTCTTGGAGAAAATATAGTATCCTAGGAATCCTGACCTTACTCCACGAGCAACCCTTGGATTCACACCAATGAAGATATTTACACCATATCTTATGATAGATTTTTCCTGGTGACAGGCTTTCGAGCCTGAATCAAGGTATCAATGACCGACTCTGAGAAACCATGTTTTGATAAAATCAAGCGTTCAATCTCCAAGCAGTCAGACGCAGAGAAATTAGATTTGGATGTTTTAATGGACCTTGGAGTAGAAGGTCCTGCCTCAGCGGCAGAGTCCATGGTGGAGAGGATGACATGTCCACCAGATCCACATACCAAGTCCTGCGTGGCCACGCAGGCGCTATCAAAATCCCTGAAGCTCTCTCCTGCTTGATCTTGGCAATCAGACGACGGAGGAGAGGAAATGGTGGAAACACATAAGCCATGTTGAAGGACCAGGGCACTGCTAGAGCATCTATCAGTGCTGCCTGGGGATCCTTTGACCTGGACCCGTAACAAGGAAGCTTGGCGTTCTGACGAGATGCCATCAGATCCAGTTCTGGTTTGCCCCAAAGTTGAATCAGCTGGGCAAATACCTCCGGATGGAGCTCCCACTCCCCCGGATGAAAAGTCTACCGACTTAGAAAATCCGCCTCCCAGTTCTCTACTCCTGGGATATGGATAGCTGAGAGATGGAATATAATTATCTAAGAAACCTCCATCATTGCCAGGGGACTCCTTGTTCCCCCCTGATGGTTGATATAGGCTACAGTCATGATATTGTCCGACTGAGTCTGATGAACTTGGCCGCAGCTAGTTGAGGTCAAGCCTGAAGAGCATTGAATATCGCTCTTAGTTCCAGAATGTTTATCGGAAGGAGGGCTTCCTCCTGAGTCCACGAACCCTGAGCCTTCAGGGAGTTCCAGACTGCGCCCCAGCCCAGAAGGCTGGCATCTGTCGTCACTATAGTCCACTCTGGCCTGCGGAAACTCATTTCCCTGGACAGATGGACCCAAGATAACCACCAGAGAAGAGAATCCCTGGTCTCTTGATCCAGATTTAACAGAGGAGACAAATCTGTGTAGTCCCCATTCCACTGGTTGAGCATGCAAAGTTGCAGTGGTCTGAGAGGTAGGCAGGCAAACGGAACTATGTCCATTGCCGCTACCATTAGGCCGATCATTTCCATACACTGAGCCACTGATGGCTGAGAAGTGGAATGAAGAGCACAGCAAGAAGTTAGAAGTTTTGATATCCTGACTTCTGTCAGAAAAATTTTCATTTCTACTGAATCTATCAGAGTTCCTAGGAAGGAAACTCTTGAGAGAGGAGAGAGAGAACTCTTTTCTATGTTCACTTTCCACCCGTGAGGCCTCAGAAAGGCCAGAACAATGTCCGTATGGGACTTGGCGATTTGAAAAGTCGACGCCTGAATCAGAATGTCATCTAGGTAAGGGGATACCGCTATGCCCCGCGGCCTTAGAGCTGCCAGAAGGAACCCTAGAACCTTTGTAAAGATTCTTGGTGCCCTGGCTAACCTGAAGGGAAGAGCCACAAACTGGTAATGCCTGTCTAGGAAGGCGAACCTGAGGAACTGATGTTGATCTCTGTGAATCGGAATGTGGAGATAAGCAAGTCCATGGTAGTCATATATTGACCCTCCTGGATCATAGGGAGGATGGTTCGGATTGTCTCCATCTTGAAGGATGGGACCCTGAGAAATTTGTTTAGGATCTTGAGATCACAGATAGGTCTGAAAGTTCCCTCTTTTTTGGGAACTATAAACAGGTTTGAATAAAAACCCAGCCCCTGTTCCTCTCTTGGAACTGGGTGGATCACTCCCATATCCAGTAGGTCTTGAACGCAATGTAAGAATGCCTCTCTTTTTATCTGGTTTACAGATAGTTGTGAGAGATGAAATCTCCCCTTTGGAGATGAACCTTTGAATTCCAGAAGATATCCCTGGGAAACAATCTCTAGCGCCCAGGGATCCTGGACGTCTCTTGCCCAAGCCTGGGCGAAGAGAGAAAGTCTGCCCCCTACTAGATCCGGTCCCGGATCGGGGGCTACTCCTTCATGCTGTCTTAGAAGAAGCTGCAGGTTTCTTGGCCTGCTTCCCCTTGTTCCAAGCCTGGTTAGGTCTCCAGAGTGGTTTGGACTGGGTGAAATTTCCCTCTTGTTTTGCATTAGAGGAAACTGAGGCTGCGCCACTCTTGAAGTTTCGAAAGGAATGAAAATTATTCTGTCTGGTCCTCTTATTGGACCTATGCTGAGGAAGGGCCTGACCTTTTCCTCCAGTAATATCAGAAATGATCTCCTTCAGACCGGGCCCGAATAGGGTCTGTCCCTTGAAGGGGATGTTAAGAAGCTTAGACTTTGAAGTAACGTCTGCTGACCAGGACTTAAGCCATAGTGCCCTACGCGCCAAAATGGCAAAAACCTGAATTCTTAGCCGTTAGTTTGGTTAACTGAAAAACGGCATCATAAATAAAGGAATTAGCTAATTTAAGATCTTTAATCCTGTCTAGAATGTTGTTTAGCGGAGTCTCCACCTGCAGAGCCTCCTCAAGAGACTAAAACCAAAAAGCTGCTGCAGCAGTAACTGGGGCTATGCATGCAAGAGGCTGGAGAATAAAACCTTGATGAATAAAAATTTTCTTAAGGAGACCCTCCAATTTTTTATCCATAGGATCTAGGAAAGCACAACTGTCCTCGACGGGGATAGTTGTATGCTTAGCTAGGGTAGAGACCGCTCCCTCCACCTTAGGGACCGTCTGCCACGAGTCCCGTACGGCGGAATCTATGGGAAACATCTTTTTGAAAGCAGGAGGGGGAGAGAACGGCACACCTTGTCTATCCCATTCCTTAGTAATAATTTCTGAAGACCTCTTAGGGACTGGAAAAACATCAGTGTAAACAGGCACTGCAAAGTATTTGTCCATTTTACACAATTTCTCTGGAACCACAATGGGGTCACAATCATCCAGGGTCGCTAAAACCTCCCTAAGCAATAAGAGGAGGTGTTCAGGCTTAAATTTAAACGCTGTCATTTCAGAATCAGACTGAAGCAACGCCTTCCCTGAGTCTGAAATGTCACCCACAGATAGAAGCTCACCTGCCTCGGCTTCTGAGTATTGTGAGGGTATATCGGACACAGGCATTAAAGCGTCAGAAAGCTCTGTATTAGTTCTAGCCCCAGAGCTGTCTCGCTTTCCTTGTAACCCTGGCAGTTTGGAAAATACCTCTGTGAGGGTAGCATTCATAACTGCCGCCATGTCCTGTAAGGTAAAAGAATTAGATGCGCTAGATGTACTTGGCGTCACTTGAGCGGGAGTTATAGGTTCTGACACACGGGGAGAGCTAGATGGCATAATCTCCCTTTTTCAGTCAGAGAATCCCCTGGAGATAAATCTTTAAGCGCCATAATATGGTCTTTATAGTTTATAGAAATTTCAGTACATTTGGTACACATTCTAAGAGGGGGTTCCACCATGGCTTCTAAACATATTGAACAAGGATTTTCCTCTATGTCAGACATGTTTAACAGACTAGTAATGAGACAAGCAAGCTTGGAAAATACTTTAATAAAGGTGAAGCTGCAATTAAACAAAAACGTTACTGTGCCTTTAAGAGAAAAAAACTAGCACTTAAACTGCAAAACAGTGTAAAAATATAGTAAAGTCTTTGAAATTTTTACAGTGTGTGTAAGGGACTAAAGCAACATTGCACCCACTTGCAAATGGATGATTAACCCCTTAGGCCCCAAACCGGATTTAAAAACATTAAAAAACATTACAAGACAGTTAAGCACCCTGCCACAGCTCTGCTGAGGCTCCTACCTGCCCTCAAGTACGATTTTGTGCAGAAATTAACCCCTTATAATGGTCCTCAGGTGCGAGAGGACTCCTCTAGGGAAGCTGGATGTCTCAGTCTGAATTAAAACTGTGCATTTAGAGCGCTAAAATAGGCCCCTCCCACCATGTACTGGATGCCAGAGGGGCCTTAAGAAAATACTCCTAGGAGTATCTGATTAGCCATGTGGAAACTAGGGCCCAAATAAAGAGTTATCTCCCTCAGAGAAAAAACGTCCTATTTTTGAATTCATGTAAACGTTTAACTGTCACTAAGTAATAAGAGTATTACCCTGTTTTGTAAGCATGATCCGAGTCGCTGTTAAATCACTTCATCAGGCTTACCTCAAATACACAAGGCTCTGTCAGCATTTTCTAGAACGCATTCATCTCTCTAGAAATAAATATACTGAACATACCTCAAAGCAGGTAATCTGCAGACCATTCCCCCAACTGAAGTTGTCCCATACTCTTCAGTTATGTGTGAGAACAACAATGGACCTTAGTTACAAACGGCTAAGATCATCAACCTCCAGGCAGAACTCTTCTTCTAATTTCTGCCTGAGAGTAAAACAGTACAACGCCGGTACCGTTTAAAAACAACAAACTTTTGATTGAAGGTAAAACTACACTAAGTCACCACATATCTCTTGATACTTCCTATCTTGTCGAGAGCTGCAAGAGAATGACTGGGGGTGGCAGTTAGGGGAGGAGCTATATAGACAGCTCTGCTGTGGATATCCTCTTGCAGCTTCCTGTTGGGAAGGAGAATATCCCACAAGTAATGGATGAAACCGTGGACTGGATACACCTTACAAGAGAAATATATTTGTCAGAAACAAATCTACTGCTTATTTGAAATTCAGAACAAGTGTCATTGCATTGTATCTTTATTATTTGCCTTTTAATTATGCAGTTCTACTGTATTTAACGGTCATTTAAATAAATCATGATTAGATTAAAAAAAATGCAAACATAAACAAAATATGTGAAATGTAATGATTCTCAGGGTGTGTGTACATATGGGTTAGACAACATAATTATCTCCTTTATTTGTTATTTGGTAACACTATTTTTTAATTTAAGGATATGTCAGGAAGGCTGAGCACTCACTCCTGGGTGTGACTTTAGGGTGGGATTTCTGTTAATTATCTTAACATTCTCAGATGGATTAATCAGCTTATCATTTGCTAATATAAATTTATGGAGCCAAATATCTAGGTCACTTCACTGCTTAGAATTTGTGGATACCTCTACCATTCTCACATAAACATTTAGCAAATATTATGGTCTTTTACTTTTAAAGAACAAAATAAAACATCAAGCATTTTATTATTGTTTTTTATTTCTGTTAGGAGTTGTTATAATTAGCCAGTGACCATTTGCAGAAGGTGCAATCATATTAATGTTTCAATTTAAATTTAGAATAATTTGTATTTATTTAAACATAAACTTATGGATGACAGCTGCAGAGGCCCCAATCCTACAACCTATCAGTAGGAGAGAGCTTACAGTCCAGCAACCCTCGCTCTAAGGAAGGTATAAGGACCTAGTTTCCATTGCTTTGTAAACTGGTAGTAATATAGAACTAAATGAGCAACTACCTACAGTACATTATAACCTTTACAAAACCCAAGTAAACTTCTTTTTTTCTATACTATCTGCCCAATCCTGCTTGTGCCTATGTCCACTTTAACTGCGCCATTGCTCAGCACCTTTCTAAAATCAAACTTTGTCAGAGGCTGGCCATTTGCACGGATCAAAAATACTCAATATTGTTCTGGTCTGTTTGTAAGGAATCAGAGACCATCCTCAGCAGACTTGGCACGCCCTCTGCAACGTTGCCCAATGACCTGTTCTGTTTTTTTACCAAGACTGCAGTATCTGAACCTTCACCTGATCTCTTCTGCAAACTTTCTAATCTATCCAATCTAGAGGACGTCATCAGTTCACTAATTCAAAATGCCCTGAAAAACACAAGTGCAACTAAAAAAACAACAAAACGTTAGCCTCAGACCAGTGGATTTCTGTTGACACCTGGATTAGACTCTCCAGTCTCCTACCTATCACTGGCTCTCTCCTGTACTGCTACAAGGCCCACTAAGAAAACAATCACCCAAATAGTGGGTCACTGGTTCCACACCTAAAGCCATGGCCATGATTTAATGCAACTAGATGTTAAAGAGTTTGAAAAAAGTACACAAAACTGAACAGCACATAGGCAGGCATCTGTCAACAGAATATTATCCACTGAACCAACACACTATTAAGTAAAGACTCTCTGGGTGTATCAGCAAAAGGCAGAACGCATATTCTAAATCCACCTTTGCCATCAGTGTGCCGGGCCCTGCAGATTTTAATATTTTCAAAGCTTCTCCAAATCCAAATTATTCTGGTCAATAGCGCAATTTACTGATGTTTTGACTGGATGGGAAAAGTGTTAAATAAGTCTAAACGTCCTTTCTTCTTTTTAAGAACTACTTTATATGGTAATATATTGATATTTGTCATGGATTTAATTAATTAAATGAATAAAATGGACAATGCATTCTCTTTTTCTTTCCTTTTTTAACCACAAAAGTATGTGGAAAGTAGTACAGCAATTTTATATTGCACACCCTAGTAATATAGAACAATAGTCATTTAACAGGGATGACAAATCCATACACCAAGACACAGCACCCTCTGCAAAGTTGGGGTACCACGCTAGCCAGCCATTATTGACTTAGCTTCAGTGGGAATTGAGTCCTTTACTGCAATTCCTGAATGACATGGCTGCCATGGCCTCTTTCTTTTAAGGATACATTGCAGCACTTTACTCAAGGTGCACTAGGTCTCCCTCTCACACAATCTCTCTTGTTTTCATGAACATTCATTGCCTTTCATTTGAACTAAAAACCTAACTTTCATGTACCCAACTGTCCTGCGATGCCAAAGGCCTCACTAATACCCACATTTGAACAAAAGTCTATGGGGCCGATTTAGTAAATGTCAGACGGACATGTCCACCCGATATTGCTAAATTTAAAATTGCTCAATAATTCCTAGGGAAATGCTTGTGCAATGCCGCCCCCTGCACATTTGCGGACAATAGCAGGAGTTGTCAATCATCCAGCTCGTATCTGATCGGGAGGATTGCTATCCACCAACTCAGAGGTGACAGATGAGTTGAAGATCAGGGGTCTTATGACCGCTGTTTCATAACTCTTGTTTCCAGCACTGTGTTTGGTTCTGAAGTTAAGTAAGAAATTACCCTTTAAGTTCCTCTGAAAATCGTTATCCTTCCAGGTATAGCCTTTATAATTTCTGAACACCTCATCTATAACATTCATGTCTTTCAGGATGTTTAAAGATTGGTCCAGCTTAAAGGGACATGAAACCCCTTTCAGTGACTCTTTCCCAGGTTACCCCTTTTGATATAGACATCACAGGCCCTCAGGAGCCTGTGGGCGGCACCATTGGTGCTAGTTCTTTACCCTCACATCTCTTTCTTCTGGGTAGGATCCGGGAATTATGGTGGCGCTAGCAGGTGCAAGGAAACTTACAGCAGAGGGCCTTTCACCAAAGGCTATGGCAGTGGTTATTTATTTGGTTAGAGTGATTGCAGTCAAGGACTTGGTGGTCCCCTTTCTTCTTTTAGGGCTCCAGTCCCTCAGGCTCCCACTCAAGCAACATCTGGAGGTGTGTGCCTCAGAAATAATGTTACCTCACAGGATCAAGGTGCTTGCAAAGAAGAAGGGCAGGCAGTGAGAGTCAGGAAGGCATGAGAGTTGTATTTGCAGTCCCTAGGTAGGTTGGGAGTACACAGGACAGGTGGCTGGGGCATGGCTATGTGTTCCTTTAGGTCAGTTAAAGTGGTGGCAGCTCTCCTAAGGAAAAAGGCTAAGTGGCAGGCTGGGGCCCTTGCAAGGGTGCTCGATTAAATGGATTGTGTTATGGCAGTTTGCATCAAGGATTGTGTCGGATCTGAAAGGGGTGGCAGTGTGTCTGCAGTACATGGCAATGGCATTGTTCTACCAAGTAGAGTGTCTGTTTCTGTCAGTGGGGCAAGTGGAGGGGTGGGGGCTAGGCAAAGGGAAGTGGGTGGCCCTCATGCTGTCAGCCTGGTTACTCTCATATCTTTTCTGTTCCCCTTTCAGGTTGTCTCTAAACCCTCCAACGGAACATCTGCTAATGACAGAACATTGCAGTCTTCAGCTGGACTGCAAGGAGTCATCACGTCAGGAACATCAGGGGTGGTTGCTACACAGAATCAAAGCAGAGGACCTGGCATGGAGACACCAAGTAGGTCAGCTTTACGCACTCCTTGGCATAGCAGGGGCTCCAACAGAGAATCTGACTCTAGGTTTAGCTAGCAAGGACCACATGAAGAGGTTTCACATGCTCAGGAAGATAGTGTTAGCACAGGGCATGGAAGGTGGTGTTGACAGGCTAGAGCTGGAGTCCCTGGGCATGGCACAGCAGGCATGAGGGGGCTCAGTAGCCAGCAGTGTGATGCAGTTGGCAGTGAGGGATATAGGTGCGGCAAGCAAAGCAGGACTAGCTAACTCTTCAGTAGCCTCTCTTGTGCCTTCTAGTAGGGATGTGGTTCAGAGGGATACATACTCCTGCATGGTGCACTCACTGCATGCACACTTGAAGCCAAAAGTGGTCAATAAGATTAGAGGAGGTAGATATGTAAAAGTCTTTGAGCTCTTTGTAGAGGCCTACAGGGATAAGGAGCACAGCAAGGATGGTACAGGTCCCAGTTCTATTATTACATTCTTGGTGAAGTCAATATTGACTATGTACAGGCTTGATTTGGTGAGGGCCTATGGCGGAGCTATGATATGGAGTTTCGCCGTAAGATGGCCAGCAATCCGCTCGTCATTTGGGGCAATTGACATACAGTACACCTCTGCTCTCAGCTGGGACCTGAGCAGCCCTCTCTCATACGGTGACCCAACAATTGGTGGGGGTGAAGCCCCTGGTGGGTGTAGGGCATAAAGGGAGTGCTAGAAATATAATGACGGGCAGTTTGACAGAAGAGTGGAATGCTCCATTCAGCACATATGCATCTTCTGCAGCGGGATCAATCCTGCGGTGGATTGTATCCACAGGAAAGGTAGTGCAGGAAACAGAGGCTCAGCTAAGGGATCTGCTCGGAGTAAGGGGCCCAACTCCTCTGAATCTAATTGCTCTTAGGCTGTGGCTTGCATCCTAATCTAACAGTGTCTTCAAGGGTGGTAGGTAGGAGGCATAGGAACTTGAGGTCAGCTTATGACTTTCCTGAGGTGACTAGGGAGAAGCTGGGTAAGGAAGTTGCGCTTGGTCAAATTGCAGGTCCTTTTTTAGATTCCCCTATTCCTAACCTGGTGGTGTCCTCGCTGGGGCTGGTACCAAAGAAGGAGTATGGTAAATTCCACCTCATTCAGCACCTGTCCTACCCAAAGGGCCAGTTGGCAAATTACATAATTTATCCAGCAATAAGTTCATTTTGCTTTCAGTCATTTCATCAGGCACTGGATTTGGCCAGGGTGGTGGGTCAGGGTGGTTTGATTGTTAAATTGGACATTAAATCTGCTTTCTGCTTGCTCTCAATTCACCGGGATTCCTTCAGGTTGATGGTAATCAAGTATGAGGGCTTCTTCTATGTTGGCAGATGTCTGCCAATGGGATGCTCAGTCTTGTTTGCATTAAGCTAATTTTTGCACTGGGCTGCGGAGACAGCGGAGGGTGGTGGTGCCATAGCAAATTACCTGGATGACTTTTTATTGATACGGGCTCCCCAATAAGTTGTTTGTCATAGGCTCATGGAAGTAATGCGGTATTGATGCATGACTTCAAGGTTCCCTTGACAGGAAAAACCCTGCAAAGCCCTTGTATGAAGCTTACCTTTTTAGGTATCGCTAATGATACAGTGGTGAAGCAATGTCATCTGCTAGAAGTTAATGTACGGTGTATGCTCAAAGTGGTTTCCATGGCTGCTGGGGCATAGTGATTGCCTTTGAGTGATTTGCAGTCAGTGTTATGGATTATGAATTTCACTTGTATGGTGATCCCAATTCGAAGGGTGTTTAATAAGCGGATGGAGAAATCCCTGAAGGGTGGAAGCAGGAGAGGACGTAAGATTAGAATTTCCTCTGAGATAATAGAAGACATAGGTAGCTAGAGCATTTTTTCATCTCCAGAAGCACTCAAATGCTTGCACCATTTAGTCCTTAAATGGTTGCAGCACAATATTAATTTTTTGGAGCATCATGTGTGGGGGTTAATATTATGGTTGCTGATGCATTATCTATGTTTCAGTGGGTTCAGTTTAGGAGGTTTGTTCTCTCAGCAACCATTAATGGTTTGCCCTGTCCATTTCTTCTCTAATAGATCATGGAAGGAGGTTAGTTGTCTTTCCTTTTGTTCGTCCATACTTCTTGCCTGCTACCTGGAAGACTTATTCACATCACTGGGATAAATTGGATCTGTTCTATTATAATCAGGCTGTTCTAGTGGTGGAAGATTCCCAAGTACTGTTGTTGGATTGTTTGCTGCAACTGCATAGTAAGGGGGTTAGAAGCAGTGACATGCGGTGAGGTCAGAGGCTGGTGAGGCACTGGCTATGATACGCCGGAGAAGCACATATATGAACCTGACAGAGGCAGCTTAAATTTATCATTAAATTGGCAGGTTGCAGATACAATTTACTGCTTTTATTACATTTTCTTCATTCTCTTGGTATCCTTTGTTGAAGGGTATGCAGCAGTTTACTACTGGGTGCTAACTGAACACATTAAATGAGCCAATGACAATAGGCATATATGTGCATCACCAGGTGCTTCCAGTAGTGCATTGCTGCTCCTTGTGTTTGTTGTGTTTCATGCTCATTAAAATGTTTTAAAACTAATTAACATCTTTTTACTGCAGCTATTATCCTGTAGTCAAACTCCATCTATCATTTGCCTTATTTTGAGAAGCCAATCTGGGCTTTATTCCTCAGACAACAAGGCTAGCCACTAGCATACAGTTAGTATAAAGAGTAGTGCAGCTGTTATCCACTAAAGCCAATTACTGACAGATATGTAGCAGATTTAGCCTTGAGCAGTCAGCAAGGTGCATTCCATGTTCTGATAATTAAAAAAAGCTCAACTTTCAGTGCAAAATTACATGAGAAAGGGGACAAAACAAATAATGAAAATTTATTGCAAAGTTGTTAAATTAGTCATAACTAGGAAGGAAGGCTTTTGTGTAGCTCTTTCTGTAGAATGCTGTAAATAATGTTAATGAAAATAAGCATGTTAAAATGAGAAATGCTTTAGTGAGGTACTTATAGTAAAAGATTCCACTTTGTGCATAGACTTTTCACATAACATTGAGAAGAATAGCAGCTATAGTACTATGTGTTATTTCACAGTGAGATAACAAATGTATGAAGTACTATAGCTGCTATTCGTCTCAATATCCTGGACTGTCAGTAAATAATCTGTTTGGCCTGTCATGGGATTTCTGAACCATTTGGCTACCACAAAGGATGCATTGCAGTAATGCAGTCACAAGGCTAATGGCAGATACGCAAACCCATTTGCTGCCACAATGCACTTAAAGGGATATGAAACCCATTTTTTTCTTTCAGGATTCAGATAGAGCATTCTTCTATTCTAATTTACTTCTATTATAATTTTTTCATCGTTCTCTTGGAATCTTTATTAGAAAAAGCAGTGATGTAAGATGCATTTAGCCACCAATCAGTAAGCTCTACCCAGGTGATGAACCCAAAATGAGCCGGCTCCTAAGCTTACATTCTTGCTTTTCAAATTAAGATACCAAGAGAATGAAGAAAAATTGATAATAGGAGTAAATTAGAAAGTTTGCTTTAAATTGCATGCTCTATCTGAATCATGAAAGTTTAATTTCGAGTAGACTATTCCTTTAAAGCACGCAGCATGAATAATGCTTTTTTAGTGACATATTCTAGAAAATTTGCTTATTCAGTATTTTAAAAGAGAATAACATTAACTAAGTCATTTGTAATATGGCTTTCTAGGCAATTACAGCCATTCACATTAGAATAACATCCTGTGTAGATAGAGTTAACCCCTGCCATTGTGATATAAAAGCAATACAACACATGCACTGATGTCTTTAAAGAAGCATTACCTCGCTGTGTAACTACACATATTAATTGTTAAATACTTTGCATACTATAATGCACCTAATCTCATGATCATTAAAGCATTTTTATATATGCACAGTATACATTATTATTATTATTTTTGCATTGTTTTATAATCCAGTAGCCTACCCCCTGAATAAAAGCCTTTTTCTTTGTTTGTTTATATGAAACCTAAAAAAATTTTATATTGAGTTTATAATGTAAGACAACTTTCCACTTTACTTCGGTAGGCTCAGGAGCAACAAAGCACTACTGGGAGCTAGCTGCTGATTGGTGGCTTATATATGCCTCTTGTCATTGGCTCACTTGATGTGTTCAGCTAGCTTCCAGTAGTGCAATGCTGCTCTTCAACAAAGGATACAAAAAGAATTAAGCACAATTTATAAAAGAAGTATATTGAAAAGTTGTTTATAAAACATTGTATGCTCTATCATTGTGAGTGCCAAACACCCTGCTGACTCAGGCACAGATTCCCTTTACAGTTAATAAAATATCATATGAAAAGCATTCCACACATTCACCTAAACTTCTGCAAGACCACATAGCCCAAAAAAAAAGAATCTATTTTCTTTCTGGTGACAAAACTTTCTCCCTGTCCATAACCTTCATTGGCCAAGAAGCTATGATACTGTTTAATGAGAACATAATCAGTTGCTTAGCAATTTAGGGACTAGTTCTCAGATGGGGGTATCAGTATCCTGAAATTTGGCCAGTTATATAGGCCACCAAGGATGGATTTGGTTTCACCAATTTTAGAAGTATCTGGTACTATTTACTAAGGCCTAGATTTGGAGTTCGGCGGTAAAAGGGCTGTTAACGCTCCGCGGGTTTTTTTCTGGCCGCACCATAAATTTAACTCTGGTATCGAGAGTTCAAACAAATGCTGCGTTAGGCTCCAAAAAAGGAGCGTAGAGCATATTTACCGCAAATGCAACTCTCGATACCAGAGTTGCTTACGGACGCGGCCGGCATCAAAAACGTGCTCGTGCACGATTCTCCCATAGGAAACAATGGGGCAGTTTGAGCTGAAAAAAAACCTAACACCTGCAAAAAAGCAGCGTTCAGCTCTTAACGCAGCCCCATTGTTTCCTATGGGGAAACACTTCCTACGTCTGCACCTAACACTCTAACATGTACCCCGAGTCTAAACACCCCTAACCTTACACTTATTAACCCCTAATCTGCCGCCCCCGCTATCGCTGACCCCTGCATTACACTTTTAACCCCTAATCTGCCGCTCCGTAAACCGCCGCCACCTACGTTATCCCTATGTACCCCTAATCTGCTGCCCTAACATCGCCGACCCCTATGTTATATTTATTAACCCCTAATCTGCCCCCCACAACGTCGCCGACACCTGCCTACACTTATTAACCCCTAATCTGCCGAGCGGACCTGAGCGCTACTATAATAAAGTTATTAACCCCTAATCCGCCTCACTAACCCTATCATAAATAGTATTAACCCCTAATCTGCCCTCCCTAACATCGCCGACACCTACCTTCAATTATTAACCCCTAATCTGCCGACCGGAGCTCACCGCTATTCTAATAAATGTATTAACCCCTAAAGCTAAGTCTAACCCTAACACTAACACCCCCCTAAGTTAAATATAATTTTTATCTAACGAAATAAATTAACTCTTATTAAATAAATAATTCCTATTTAAAGCTAAATACTTACCTGTAAAATACATCCTAATATAGCTACAATATAAATTATAATTATATTATAGCTATTTTAGGATTAATATTTATTTTACAGGCAACTTTGTAATTATTTTAACCAGGTACAATAGCTATTAAATAGTTAAGAACTATTTAATAGTTACCTAGTTAAAATAATAACAAATTTACCTGTAAAATAAATCCTAACCTAAGATATAATTAAACCTAACACTACCCTATCAATAAAATAATTAAATAAACTACCTACAATTACCTACAATTAACCTAACACTACACTATCAATAAATTAATTAAACACAATTGCTACAAATAAATACAATTAAATAAACTATCTAAAGTACAAAAAATAAAAAAGAACTAAGTTACAGAAAATAATAAAATATTTACAAACATAAGAAAAATATTACAACAATTTTAAACTAATTACACCTACTCTAAGCCCCCGAATAAAATAACAAAGCCCCCCAAAATAAAAAATTCCCTACCCTATTCTAAAATACAAATATTACAAGCTCTTTTACCTTACCAGCCCTGAACAGGGCCCTTTGCGGGGCATGCCCCAAGAATTTCAGCTCTTTTGCCTGTAAAAAAAAACATACAATACCCCCCCCCCAACATTACAACCCACCACCCACATACCCCTAATCTAACCCAAACCCCCCTTAAATAAACCTAACACTACCCCCCTGATGATCTTCCTACCTTGTCTTCACCATGCCAGGTTCACCGATCCGTCCTGGCTCCAAGATCTTCATCCAACCCAAGCGGGGGCTAGACATCCACTGAAGAAGTCCAGAAGAGGGTCCAAAGTCTTCCTCCTATCCGGCAAGAAGAGGACATCCGGACCGGCAAACATCTTCTCCAAGCGGCATCTTCTATCTTCTTCCATCCGATGACGACCGGCTCCATCTTGAAGACCTCCAGCGCGGATCCATCCTCTTCTTCCGACGACTAGACGACGAATGACGGTTCCTTTAAGGGACGTCATCCAAGATGGCGTCCCTCGAATTCCGATTGGCTGATAGGATTCTATCAGCCAATCGGAATTAAGGTAGGAATTTTCTGATTGGCTGATGGAATCAGCCAATCAGAATATAGTTCAATCCGATTGGCTGATCCAATCAGCCAATCAGATTGAGCTCGCATTCTATTGGCTGTTCCGATCAGCCAATAGAATGCGAGCTCAATCTGATTGGCTGATTGGATCAGCCAATCGGATTGAACTATATTCTGATTGGCTGATTCCATCAGCCAATCAGAAAATTCCTACCTTAATTCCGATTGGCTGATAGAATCCTATCAGCCAATCGGAATTCGAGGGACGCCATCTTGGATGACGTCCCTTAAAGGAACCGTCATTCGTCGTCTAGTCGTCGGAAGAAGAGGATGGATCCGCGCTGGAGGTCTTCAAGATGGAGCCGGTCGTCATCGGATGGAAGAAGATAGAAGATGCCGCTTGGAGAAGATGTTTGCCGGTCCGGATGTCCTCTTCTTGCCGGATAGGAGGAAGACTTTGGACCCTCTTCTGGACTTCTTCAGTGGATGTCTAGCCCCCGCTTGGGTTGGATGAAGATCTTGGAGCCAGGACGGATCGGTGAACCTGGCATGGTGAAGACAAGGTAGGAAGATCATCAGGGGGGTAGTGTTAGGTTTATTTAAGGGGGGTTTGGGTTAGATTAGGGGTATGTGGGTGGTGGGTTGTAATGTTGGGGGGGGGTATTGTATGTTTTTTTTTACAGGCAAAAGAGCTGAAATTCTTGGGGCATGCCCCGCAAAGGGCCCTGTTCAGGGCTGGTAAGGTAAAAGAGCTTGTAATATTTGTATTTTAGAATAGGGTAGGGAATTTTTTATTTTGGGGGGCTTTGTTATTTTATTAGGGGGCTTAGAGTAGGTGTAATTAGTTTAAAATTGTTGTAATATTTTTCTTATGTTTGTAAATATTTTATTATTTTCTGTAACTTAGTTCTTTTTTATTTTTTGTACTTTAGATAGTTTATTTAATTGTATTTATTTGTAGCAATTGTGTTTAATTAATTTATTGATAGTGTAGTGTTAGGTTAATTGTAGGTAATTGTAGGTAGTTTATTTAATTATTTTATTGATAGGGTAGTGTTAGGTTTAATTATATCTTAGGTTAGGATTTATTTTACAGGTAAATTTGTTATTATTTTAACTAGGTAACTATTAAATAGTTCTTAACTATTTAATAGCTATTGTACCTGGTTAAAATAATTACAAAGTTGCCTGTAAAATAAATATTAATCCTAAAATAGCTATAATATAATTATAATTTATATTGTAGCTATATTAGGATGTATTTTACAGGTAAGTATTTAGCTTTAAATAGGAATTATTTATTTAATAAGAGTTAATTTATTTCGTTAGATAAAAATTATATTTAAGTTAGGGGGGTGTTAGTGTTAGGGTTAGACTTAGCTTTAGGGGTTAATACATTTATTAGAATAGCGGTGAGCTCCGGTCGGCAGATTAGGGGTTAATAATTGAAGGTAGGTGTCGGCGATGTTAGGGAGGGCAGATTAGGGGTTAATACTATTTATGATAGGGTTAGTGAGGCGGATTAGGGGTTAATAACTTTATTATAGTAGCGCTCAGGTCCGCTCGGCAGATTAGGGGTTAATAAGTGTAGGTAGGTGTCGGCGACGTTGAGGGGGGCAGATTAGGGGTTAATAAATATAACATAGGGGTCGGCGATGTTAGGGGCAGCAGATTAGGGGTACATAAGTATAACGTAGGTGGCGGTCGGCAGATTAGGGGTTAAAAATTTTAATCGAGTGGCGGCGATGTGGGGGGACCTCGGTTTAGGGGTACATAGGTAGTTTATGGGTGTTAGTGTACTTTAGGGTACAGTAGTTAAGAGCTTTATAAACCGGCGTTAGCCAGAAAGCTCTTAACTCCTGCTATTTTCAGGCGGCTGGAATCTTGTCGTTAGAGCTCTAACGCTCACTGCAGAAACGACTCTAAATACCGGCGTTAGGAAGATCCCATTGAAAAGATAGGCTACGCAAATGGCGTAGGGGGATCTGCGGTATGGAAAAGTCGCGGCTGTAAAGTGAGCGTTAGACCCTTTAATCACTGACTCCAAATACCAGCGGGCGGCCAAAACCAGCGTTAGGAGCCTCTAACGCTGGTTTTGACGGCTACCGCCGAACTCTAAATCTAGGCCTAAGTGTACTGGCCCCTCTTACTTATCACCGTCACTGGAACTCACGCTGTGCCTACTTTATCTCCAGTTTATGTGGATTACACATGCACAAACTGTTCTTGCTGACTTACATTTCTCTTTTCTTGCCAATTTCAAACCTACCATCCTGTCTGTCTCACCCCATATATTCTTGTCCGTCTCTAGGATTGTCATTATTTAGTTAATTGACCGAGAGGAGGAAATTCACTGATTTTGCCACCGCTGTGGCTCCTTATATGCTCTGATCTCCCTTTTGGGATTCTGTGCATTAAGATCAATAAGATCTGCATTCTGCAGATAATTAAATCATTAGGGTTATTCTCTGGAAAGTCTTCTGCCTATGCTTAGGGTGATGGTCTAATACACCAGAGTACCCACATTACAGATACACACATTATCCCTAATACTAAATATTATTTGCATGCAACTAATAAAATGAATAACAGCTAATTGCTATAGTTCTTTTTATCTTGACTCTTCTACTGCCAAACCACATAATTAATTAGGATTTTTGATATGTCATATATAGGACGCGATCCGATAAACGGCGTAGTTTGCGGCGCAAGCGAAGGGAACCCGCGTCGCCCGCAGTTTCAGCTCGCAACTCGAGCTATCCAATATGTGGCGCCATCAGTTGCTAAAGTGGTGTAAGTCTGACAAAGTAGCGATGTCCAGAAATCTGCGTAAGTACAGATTTTTGGAGTCGCCAGTGACTTGCGCCACGTTAGAAACTGCCGGCGCCTATAAAACCTGACTAAAGTCTAAATCACCCGCACTGTCTAACACGCCTCCTAAACATAGCCCGACACGTCTAACCCTCTATCCGCTATCCCCCCTCACTAGCCTAACAATAAAATATGTATTAACCCCTAAACCGCCGCTCCCGTACCCCGCCACAACCTAATAAAGTTATTAACCCCTAAACCGCCGCTCCTGTACCCCGCCGCCAGCTATATTAAATCTATAACCCCCTAAAGTGAGCCCCTAACACCGCCGCCATCTACCTTACCTACCCCCTAAAGTGAGCCGCTACCCCGCCGCCATCTATTTTAAAATTATTAACCCCTAATTTAATCCCCCTACCCCGCCGCCATCTATATTAAATTATTTAACCCCTAAAATACTAAACTATCCCTACCACTAAACCTAAGTCTAACCCTACAAATAGCCCTGAAAAGGGCTTTTTGCGTGGCATTACCCCAAAGTAAACTGCTCTTTTGCCAGCCCTTAAAAGGGCTTTTTGCGGGGCATGCCCCAAAGAAAACTGCTCTTTTACCAGCCCTTAAAAGGGCTTTTGGCGGGGCTTTGTCACAAAGTAAACAGCTCTTTTGCATCTAATCTAAATCCCCCTACACCGCCGCCACTATAATAAATGTATTAACCCCTAATCTAATCCCCCTACACCGCCGCCAGCTATATTAAATACATTAACCCCTAATCTAATCCCCCTACACCGCCGCCAGCTATATTAACTATATTAACCCTAATTATATTAGGGTTAATATAGTTAATATAATTATTATATTATATATATTAACTATATTAACCCTAATTATATTAGGGTTAATATAGTTAATATCGTTATTATATTATATATATATATATATATATATATATATATATTAAGTATAATAACCCTATCTAACTCTAACATCCCTAACTAAACTCTTATTAAAATAAATCTAATATTAATAATATTAATTAAAATATTCCTATTTAAATCTAAATACTTACCTATAAAATAAACCCTAAGATATCTACAATATAATTAATAATTACATTGTAGCTATGTTAGGGTTTATATGTATTTTACAGGTAAATTGTTAATTATTTTAACTAGGTATAATAGGTATTAAATAGTTATTAACTATTTAATAGCTACCTAGTTAAAATAATTACCCAATTACCTGTAAAATAAATCCTAACCTAAGTTACAAATACACCTACACTATCAATAAATTAAATAAACTACAAATATCTATCTAAAAATACAATTAAATAAACTAAACTAAATTACAAAAACAAACAAACACTAAATTACAAAAAATAAAAAGATTACAGCAATTTTAAGCTAATTACACCTATTCTAAGCCCCCTAATAAAATAATAAAGCCCCCAAAATAAAAAAAATTCCCTGCCCTATTCTAAATTAAAAAAAGTTCAAAGGTCTTTACCTTACCAGCCCTTAAAAGGGCCTTTTGCGGGGCATGCCCCAAAGAATTCAGCTCTTTTGCATTTAAATAAATATACAATACCCCCCCCAACATTACAACCCACCACCCACATACCCCTATTCTAAACCCACCCAAACCCCCCTTAAAAAAACCTAACACTACCCCCCTGAAGATCTCCCTACCTTGTCTTCACCACGCCGGGCCGAACTCCTCATCCGATCCGGGGCGATGTCTATCCAAGCGGCAAAGAAGAATTCTTCATCCCGACGATGTCTTTCTCCAAGCGGCAAAGAAGAATTCTTCATCCCGGAGATGTCTTTCTCCAAGCGGCAGCAAAGTCTTCTTCCATCCGGCAGCATCTTCCATCAAGCGGCATCTTCAATTTTCTTTCTTCGCTCCGCCAACGCGGAGCATCCATCCCAGCCGACGACTGAACGACAAATGAGGTACCTTTAAATGACGTCATCCAAGATGGCGTCCGTCGAATTCCGATTGGCTGATAGGATTCTATCAGCCAATCGGAATTAAGGTAGAAAAATCTGATTGGCTGATTGAATCAGCCAATCAGATTCAAGTTCAATCCGATTGGCTGATTGGTTCAGCCAATTGGATTGAACTTGAATCTGATTGGCTGATTCAATCAGACAATCAGATTTTTCTACCTTAATTCCGATTGGCTGATAGAATCCTATCAGCCAATCGGAATTCAGCAGACGCCATCTTGGATGACGTCATTTAAAGGTACCTCATTCGTCGTTCAGTCGTCGGCCGGGATGGATGCTCCGCGGCGGCGGAGCGAAGAAAGAAGATTGAAGATGCCGCTTGATGGAAGATGCTGCCGGATGGAAGAAGACTTTGCTGCCGCTTGGAGAAAGACATCGCCGGGATGAAGAATTCTTCTTTGCCGCTTGGAGAAAGACATTGCCGGGATGAAGAATTCTTCTTTGCCGCTTGGATAGACATCGCCCGGATCGGATGAGGAGTTCGGCCCGGCGTGGTGAAGACAAGGTAGGGAGATCTTCAGGGGGGTAGTGTTAGGTTTATTTAAGGGGGGTTTGGGTGGGTTTAGATTAGGGGTATGTGGGTGGTGGGTTGTAATGTTGGGGGGGGTATTGTATATTTATTTAAATGCAAAAGAGCTGAATTATTTGGGGCATGCCCCGCAAAAGGCCCTTTTAAGGGCTGGTAAGGTAAAGAGCTTTGAACTTTTTTTAATTTAGAATAGGGCAGGGAATTTTTTTTATTTTGGGGGGGCTTTATTATTTTATTAGGGGGCTTAGAATAGGTGTAATTAGCTTAAAATTGCTGTAATCTTTTTTATTTTTTGTAATTTAGTGTTTGTTTGTTTTAAATTTAGTTTAGTTTATTTAATTGTATTTTTAGATAGATATTTGTAGTTTATTTAATTTATTGATAGTGTAGGTGTATTTGTAACTTAGGTTAGGATTTATTTTACAGGTAATTGGGTAATTATTTTAACTAGGTAGCTATTAAATAGTTAATAACTATTTAATAGCTATTATACCTAGTTAAAATAATTAACAATTTACCTGTAAAATAAATATAAACCCTAACATAGCTACAATGTAATTATTAATTATATTGTAGCTATCTTGGGGTTTATTTTATAGGTAAGTATTTAGATTTAAATAGGAATATTTTAGTTTATAATATGAATTAGATTTATTTAATAAGAATTTAGTTAGGGGTGTTAGGGTTAGATAGAGTTAATATAGTTAATATAAATACTATAGTAACTATATTAACTATATTAACCCTAATATAATTAGGGTTAATATAGTTAATATATATAATGTAATAACTATATTAACTATAATATACTTAGGGTTAATATAGATAATATAGCTGGCGGCGGGGTAGGTAGATTAAATTAGGGGTTAATAATTTTAATATAGATGGTGGCGGTGTAAGGGGCTTACATTAGGGGTTAATACTATTAATATAGGTGGCGGCGGTGTACGGAGGGCAGGTTATAGGGCAAAAGAGCTGTTTACTTTGGGACAAAGCTCTGCAAAAGGCAATTTTAAGGGCTGGTAATAGAGTTTATTACTTTAGGGGGATTAGATTAGGGGTTGATAATATTAATATAGCTGGCGGCGGTATAGGGGGATTAGATTAGGGGTTAATAATTTTTACATAGGTGGCGGCGGTGTAAGGGGTCAGATTAGGGGATAGATAAGGTAGATGGCAGTGGTGTAAGGGGTTCCCATTAGGGGATAGATAAGGTAGATGGCGGCGGTTTTAGGGGTTCACATTAGGCAATAGATAAGGTAGATGGCGGCGGTTTTAGGGGCTCACAGTAGGGGGTTAGTTTATGTAGATGGCGGCAGGGTACGGAAGCGGCGGTTTAGAGGTTAATAACTGTATTAGGGATTGCGGCGGGGGATCGCGGTTGACAGGTAGATAGACATTGCGCATGCGTTAGGTGTTAGGTTTTATTTAGCAGATCGCGGGTGACAGCTAGATAGACATTGCGCATGCGTTAGGTGTTAGGTTTATTTTCTAGCTAGTTTAGGGAGTTACGGGGCTCCAATAGTCAGCGTAAGGCTTCTTACGGCTGCTTTTTGTGGCGAGGTGAAAATGGAGTAAAATTTCTCCATTTTCGCCACGTAAGTCCTTACGCTGTATATTGGATATCAAACTGCGCTGGTTTGGTATACCTGCCTATGGCCCAAAAAACTACGGGCGACGGCAGAAATATACGCGCGTAACTTCTAAGTTACGCCGTATATAGGATACCAAACCAGCGCAAATATTGGCGTCGCCGGCTTTTGCGGGCGACAATTTTTATCGGATCGACCCCATAATATCCCAAATAGGCGTGTTTTCTTCCCCTAAAATAATTTATTATTCTGAGCTGAATAGAAATCTAAATCTGAAAATATAAACCAGGAACCTGCTAGCTTAAATGCAAACTTTAAACATTTAAGTTAGCAGGTTCCTGGTTTATATTTTCCAGCAGCAGACAGTGACACTGACTCCAGACCAGTACAGTTACTCCATTGTTAGCAAAAGAAAAGTCTCCTGTTGGGAACTGTTTACTGTTGTTAGTTGCAGTTACACTGCAGAATAGAGTCCTCCCAAGTGGCTATGGCTTGGTGTCCCAGGCTGGCCAGACCCTATACGGTATATATATATATATATATAGTCTGTCCCATGCTGGCAGTGGCTAGTGAAAACGGAACACATCCTCAAGAATGGGGAGGGGGATTATTTACCATCGTCTTCTTTGTTTACCACCCGCTGATTGGCTCCCGAGGCTGCTTAGAGAGCAGCCTTTATGGGGAGCAGTATGAGCCGTGAAGAGCCTTAAGGGCCACAGGGTGGCGCTGGCTCTGGCTCATACAAAAATTTAGAAAGCCATCCATGTTGCGCAGTGGAGAAGAGCTGAATGTCTCACAGCCTCTCCTTCATTGTGCAATATGGATCACAATCAACATCCTTCGATGCTACATACATGGCAGCAGTGGCGGAGCTGGCGTTCAGGGTGGTAGGGGGGTAATTTGGAAAACAATTTTTTTTTATAAACTTTAAGATTTATTTATTTTTTTAAAACGTTACTTTATAATGTGTAATACATACATAGGACAGGTGAGGCAATACCTTACCTGCCTTCTATGACAGCATAGCCAGTTAGCTGCATTGTCTTTTATCAAAAGGATGTATGGGTATTCAGATTTGTATAGCTCTTTTTTTGTGCAACGAGTATTGAAAGGTTGGGGTCAGCATGAGCCATGCCCACAGGATGCCAGTGAGTCAGTTACGGTTCAGCGTTTATGAGATCTTGCCTTATGCCTCCCCAGGGTTTGTTTTTCGGAATTTGAAGTCCATTTGTTTTGGTTAGCAGTTGCTTTGGCCTTCTTTGATGCATATAGATAAGGTGAAAAGGTGTCCCTGTCAAAACAAGCAAAGGGTAGAGTGGTGCAGGTGGATCATATTTATTTCCCTGGTGAGGCCTTTCTAGTGTCTGTGCCAAGGTCCAAGACTGATCAGGATTAACTGCAAACATGCTACACTTTCTGCATTAACCTTTTCCTCCCTTCTCCTTAAAGTCTTCCTTTCACAAACAGCACTCAGAAAACTCATATTTCTGCTTCTCTTCTACCTTCCCCCTCTACAACACACATGAACTCTTTTCCTATTTCACATCCCTCAGCCAGCCATGCTTCACCGATCCTAAACTTAAACACTCACATAAGACACATTCTCATCTCCTTTCGCTCACCATCTTTCTTCTTCTTGCAGCTGGGGATGTCTAGCCTAACCCAGGTCCACCTTCTGCTTCCCTCAGCTCACTACCCCAAATGACACTGCATACACCTTGCCCACATAATCCTCTAAACCTCATTAACTGCACCTCTGTTAGTACACCCTAATTCTCTTGTGCCCTTTGGAATGCACACTCTGTATGCAATAAGCTTACATCTATTCACAACCTATTTATCTCACTTCACTTAACCTGTTAGGCCTCATTGAAACTTGGCTTTCCTCCTCTAACACAACTGCTGTAGCCTCCCTGTCCTATGGCGGCCTGCACTTCAGCCACACTCCCAGGCCAGGAGACAAACAAGGAGGGAGAGTAGGAATTTTCCTGTTTCCACACAGTACCTTTCACTGCATTCCTTCACCCCCTCTCTTTCCTTTTCACCTTTTGAAGTTCATGCTTTTTCGCATCTTCTCCCCTCTAGCTCTTCGTGTTGCAGTTATTTATTGGGCCCCTTGCCCAGCATCACAATTTCTGGACCACTTTGAAGCCTGGCTTCCACATTTTCTCTTTTCTAATGTCCCTTCTCTCATCTTAGGGGACTTCAACATACCTCTTGATAATCCTTACATGCCTGCTGCCGCTAAACTTCTATCCCTTACCACCTCTTTTGGCCTGTCCCAGTGGACAACATCTCCAACCCATCGTGAAGGCAACTCCATAGACCTGGTCTTCACTAATCTCTGTGCCATTTACAACTTCCTTAACTTCCCCTTTCCTCTCTCTTACTCTACCCATGACATCTTTGCAAGCCCCCAAGAAACTGCTACCTTACAGAAATTTTAATGACTTGGATCTCACAGAATTTTCCACTCAACTGAATCCTCTGCTCTCTGAAATTTCATCCCTCTCTTGCCCAAACCTCATTGCTTTACAGTATAATTTGGCACTAAAATAAATAATTGACAAAGCTGCACCCTCCACTGTTCTTCGTACATTAATCACTCAACGGCAACCATGGCACACCAAACAAACCAGATATCTTCAGCGATGTTCACAGGCTGCTGAACGGTAGTGGAGGAAATCATGCAGCTGTGCCGATTTCCGGCATTATAAATTCATCCTTAAGTCCTACAGCTCTGCCCTCAGCCTGGCCAAACAAGTCTATTTTTCCTCCCTTGTGTCATCTCATGCATCCAATCCCAGAAAAATGTTCTCAACCTTTAACTCCCTTCTACGTCCGTCTGCACCCCCGCCCACTACCAACATTAGTGCTCAGATTATTGCTGATTACTTCAAAAATAAAATTGACACCATTAGAAAAGATATCTGCACCTCACATCCTTCAACCACAGCAATCCTACCAACCCCTTCTATTAACAAAACTTTATGCTGCTTCCCTCCTGTAACAGAGGAAGAAGTTTCTGTACTCCTATCCTTGACTCATCTCACAACCTGCCCACTTGACCCTATTCCTTCACGACTTCTTCCCTCTCTCTCTGCCTAACTAACCCCTACCCTATCTCATCTCTTTAACCAATCTCTCACCGCTGGCTGGCACATTTCCGGATACATTCAAGCATGCATCAATCATACCAATCCTAAAAAAGCCCTCGCTTGACGCCTCCACGCCTTCTAACTATCGACCGGTCTCCTTACTTCCCTTTGCTTCAAAATTATTGGAACGGATGGTCTATAATCGGCTAACTCAATTTCTCACAACTAACTCCTTACTTGATCCACTACAATCTGGTTTCCGCCCTAAACACTCTGGTTATCAGCTAAAGCAAAATGCCACTACTCCTTACCAATTTTTCTTGCCCTATCTGTTGCTTTTGACACAGTCGACCATCCTCTCCTCCTAAAAATACTACATTCATTTGGCATCCGAGACACAGCCCTCTCCTGGTTTGCCTCATATCTCTCAAACCACTCTTTTTCAGTTTCCTTTAGCAACATATCTTGTGATCCTATGCCTCTCTCAGTTGGAGTACTGCAAGGCTCTGTCTTGGGCCCCTTGCTTTTCTCTCTCTATACACCCTCCCTTGGAAAACGTATAGCCTCCTTTGGATTCCAGTACCACTTATATGCTGATGATACCTAAATCTATCTTTCCTCTCCTGATATCTCTCCCAACCAGATTTCCAACTGCCTCTCTGCAATTTCCTCTTGGATGTCTTCACACTACCTGTACTCCACTATCAATATTTTATTTTCCTAGTAACACTCAGCTGTCTTCACACTACCTCCAACTCAATCTGTCCAAACCTGACATTTCACTGATGGTTGGAGACTCTTTTCTCAACACCTCACCCCAGGTCCGCTGTCTTGGGATTACACTTGAATCAGAACTCACATTCAACCTACATATACAATCGCTTACCAAATCCTGCCATTCACACCTACACAACATTTCCAGAATTCGACCCTTCCTTACTCAAAAAACTACAAAAATACTTATTCATTCCCTCATTTTGTTACGCATTGATTATTGCAATCTACTTCTAAATGGCCTTCCAAAATACCGCCTCTCATCCCTCCAATCTATTATGAATGCCTCTGCTAGACTCATCCACCTAAGTCACCAATCTACATCAGCTGCTCCTCTCTGCCAGTCTCTACACTGGCTCCCCATACACACCAGAATACAATTTAAAGTATTAACCCTAACTTACAAAGCACTCAACAGTCTAACTCTACTATATTTCCTCTCTCATTGTGAAATATTCCCCATCCTGTCTTCTTCGATCACCTTCTGACCTACGTCTCTCCACTCCTGTTATCTCTACATCCCATTAACGTCTCCAAGACTTTTCACGTGCTGCTCCTGTCCTCTGGAACTCTCTACCCCGCTCCATAAGACTGTCTCCAACCTTGTATAGCTTCAGACGCTCCTTGAAAACCCACCTATTCAGAGAGGCTTACCATCTCTCCTCCATCTCTCTTCCTAACCAAACTAATACATGAACTGCCTGACTCACTGCTGCAGCTACAACCGATGTGACAAGCTACCCCTAAACCTGTAGACTGTGAGCTCTCCGGAGCAGGGCCCTCTTCCTCCTGTACTAGATTTGTTTAGTTTTGTTATGATTTGTATTTTATCAAAATTGTATAGCCCTATCATTGTACCCAGTGCTACGGAATTTGGCGGCACTATAAAAATAAATGATAATAATGATAATAATCAGGAGGCCAGGAGCACATGGTTAACTCTACCAGTTCAGCCAGAGGGGGAGTTTGTACAGTGTCTCTCGCCAGGTCGCCAGGTCTTACTTAGAGGTTAGGCCATCACAGTTAAGCCAATTGCTGATTCATGCAGACAGAGCTTGTTTTTCTAAATGTCAATTCCACAGGATGTTGGCTATGATGGCAATCTTAAATGGTTTGGATCCTAGTAGAATCAATCTGCATTCATTTTGCATAGGGGCAGCCACTAGTGCTGCTGCTTTAGGTTGGCCTACATAATCTATTAAGAAGTTAGGGCGGTGGAGGTCTCAGCACTATAAGTTATATATGTGCCCTGCAGTTCAAAGTTAAGGGTTTGCATTGTTCCTTTCTTAAGCCTCTTTTCCAGGTTTTTTGTTCTATTGGTGTCTCTTGTTGAAAAGCATACCTAGGTAGGCTCATGAGAAGCAATGAGCTAGCTGTTGATTGGAGGCTGTACATATATACCTCTTGTCATTGGTTCACAAGATGTGCTCAGCTAGCTCCCAGTAGTGCATTGTTGCACTTTCAAGAAAAGATAGAAAGAGAATGAAGCAAGTTTGATAATAATAGAAGTAAATAGGAAAGTTGCTTAAAATTGTATGTTTTGAGGGGCGGAGCCAAGCCGTGCTGGGACATGGCTGCGTTCTAGCTGAGCTCCGTAGCTGCCGAAGCTCGAAGTATATATAAAGAATAGTTGGAGGCACCGATTTGGGGAAAATTTTATCTGCTCTCACTTGCGACTCTTAGCAGAACCGGAACGGACCTCTTACAAAGCATCAGAGGGACTACTGCAATAGCTCCTAACGGACCTGCCAGACCTGCAGCAGCAGCAGCCATCTTAGATCACACAAGGGAGAGGTGGCCCCACAGACACTGGTAATTTTTATATCTTAAGTGAATACCCGGTCTGCACATATAACCGGAGACTAACTTTGTTAAATACACAGCTGCGGACTGTACCCCCCTGTGTGGAAACAGAAGCTAAATTGCTCCAGGTGCTGAGGCGCCATAACTTCTTGCGGCCTACACAGGGATGAGTGTATTTGTCCAACCTGTCTGAGACATTGCCAGATACGCCACGCATATATAAATGAAAGAGGGATTTGGGTCTCTTGGGAGTTCCATAGAATTTCTTTAAACCACGTTTGCATGACTGCATGAGAGAGAGGTATACACTGTGTGGGACCAGTGCCTTATCCTACATGCACTCTTATGATTGTGTTCTGGCTGGGAGACATAACGCATTATAGTGGAGTAATTTGCAAGGATAACACTTGAGTTTTGTTGGAGGCTGACACAGAGAGTCTACAACATACCCCACAACAGGACATAAACTTGCAGACCCTGCAACACTCTAAGCTCAGACATACCTAAAATATTTATATTTTGCAGCACCAGTGTTCACAGATCTACTTGCTCATAAACTCTAGCTGTTAAGTTGTGTGGTCTTCTGCATAAGGATATTGTGGCCTGAGTGAGACCCAGAACCGGGCTGTACGGGGGTTTGACAAGATCATAAGTTACTTTTGTTAATCCTGTTATTTACTGAAATGTCGCAACGGAAGGGGTCGAAAATGGATAAACCAACTAAAATAACCGCAACTACACCCTCAGTGACTTAATTTTTTCATGCCTCTGAGACATCCTCACCTGATCTATCCCTCCTTAAAGACAACACTCCTCCTGACACCCAAATGGAACCCTCTTCTTTAAATCATAACACGTTGCATTTACTGCGCTCTCAGCTGGCAGACTTACCATCCAAATCTGACTTTGCTTCCCTGAAGTCTTTCATAAAAAAGGAGATGAGGGACCTCAAAAAAGATCTAACGGATATGGGCACTCGCATTGAATATCTAGAAGAAGGACAAGATGCACTTAATAACCTAGTCAGTTCAAATACAACCCAATTGTTTATACAAGACTCTATTGTTCAGAATTTGCAGGAAAAACTAGAGGACCTAGATAATCGTGGAAAACGTAATAACCTCAGGATTCGAGGTATTCCAGAAGAGGTCCAGCAAGATCAATTAAAATCATATCTAAAAGATTTGTTTGCCTTTCTACTCCCAAGATCCCCCATACTCCAAACTGAAGATATTGAAAGAATTCACAGGGCTCTCAGGCCTCCTTCAAAACCACCCGCACCTCCAAGAGATGTGATTCTGAAGTTCCTTCGTTACACCACTAAGGAAGAATTGTGGCATGCAGCAAGAGTAACAAGAGAACTTTCGTTCAGAGGTCACTCCTTACAAATTTTCCAGGATTTATGCCCAAAAACTATCCAGAGAAGAAAAGAGGTGAGATTTATTACCAAAGCTCTCCAAGAAAATAATATCCACTACCGCTGGAGTTTTCCCTTTAGCTTAATAGCTACTCATAATGGGTCCCAAGCCATCTACAAGAGCTTCCAGGACTTGAACAATTTCTCTAAGACACTAAATATTAATATTGTTCCCCCTTAGGACAACGTGTTGGATACACCTTTGCGACCAAAAAGTCACTAACCTTGACATCCCTAAAGAACAGCGCCCTCAATGGACCAGGTCGCAACATAAGAGAAGACAGACCCTCCTCCTCCAGAGGCTTCTCACTAACCATGCAAATTGTCCCTGCTACAAATATTTGAGATCTAAATATTAATCCTGTTAATATGGTTTGTTTCATTGCCTGTAATGCTGGTCTGGTATGGTCCTCTTCGAGGGGATAACTGGACATGAAGGTTGGGTAAGACCGTTGTACTGACCATTATGTGAATCAAGGTTTAGACTAACATATCTGCTCTCTTAAAGATTAATGTTTTGCATTTTTTCTTAAATTATTTCAGTACTCCATGATTTCATTATTGTCTATTCTATAGTTAAATTCATATACAGGTTATAACCTTCAGGTTAGGTCTCAGTAACCATATTTACCTGATTAGACTACATGGGGCTTTTGCTAAAATGACAAGTCACAATATTTCCGAAGCCCTGGCCAGCTTTTCTTACGAATGGCCCCTCCGCTGTTCTTCACTATAGCATTAATCTCACTAACTAGAGCAAAGATACGGCACCACTTCCCCCCAATGATGGTGTATAGTTCTAGAGATACACTAAGTTCCAAAAAAAGTTTATTACAGTTTCTTTTTGTTATTGTTTTTTCTCATGTGTTTATATTGTCTCATATGTTCATTTACGATGCTGTCCTAAAGGCCTGTAGTTCTGTTCACTATTATACCATGTTCCCAAATGAGAATTATGCACTTACATCCCAAGATGGCGTCAGATAAGACTACTCTTAAAATTCTGTCACATAATGTTAAGGGACTCAACATTCCACAGAAGAGGTCTATAGCTATTAGAGATTACAAGAGACTCCGATGTGATGTGGTAATGCTTCAAGAGACCCACTTTAAGAGAGGTCATGAACCTAAATCTTCCTTTTTGAAATTTGGCCCTGCATATTTTACCTCAAATGCCACCAAACATAACAGTGTATGTATACTGGTTAATAAAAATGTCCCTCTTAAAGTTGACTCGGTTGTTAGAGATAGGGAAGGAAGATACCTGATTCTTTCGGGAACTCTTCATCACAGATGCATTACCCTAGTCAATGTATATGCACCTAATGTGGATTCCCCTCGATTTTTCCAACATATCTGTAAAAGAATCTTGGAGACAGCTAGGGGTAGTTTGATGGTTGGGGGTGACTTTAATATAGCTCTGGATCCCTTCCTGGATTGTTCTACTGGTACTTCATCAACCCCTAATAAAGTCCTTCAATCGGTAAAAGCACATCTCACCTCATTGGCAGTTCATGATGCTTGGCGTTTAGGTAATCCAAATGTTAGAGATTATACTTTCTACTCATACCCACATCGACATTATTCTAGGATAGACTATCTAATGATAGATGTTACAACCCTAGCCCAAGTCACTTGCACAGACATATACCCCATCACATGGTCAGACCATGCCATGATTAGTTGTACACTAAATTTCCCGTCACACACACCCTGGCAGCGCACCTGGAGACTAGACGAGACCCTGCTAAAGGATCCATTGATCCATATCCAAGTTACTAACAAACTAGAAGAATACTTTAAACTGAATGACACCACCAACGTTAACCCCCAACATTTATGGAATGCACATAAATGCTATATGCGAGGTGAGTTAATAGCCCTGAAAGCTGCTAAAATCAAACAAAACCACATTTATCTATCATCTCTGCTATCTGATTTAAACAAACTGCAGGAAATTCACAAGGCCTATCCCAAAGACCGCTCTTTGTTAGATAGTCTTGAGCACAAAAGACAACAGCTTAATTATTATTTGGGTACTGACGCTAAAAGAAATGCTTTGTTTCTTAGAAAGAAGTTTTATGAAGGCGCAAACAAACAGGGAAGGATGCTAGCTAGACAGCTTAGGAGAAAGACCCTCAATAGATATATTTCTCACATTAAAGATGATAAGGGCAAAGACTGGTACACCTCAGCTGAAATAGCTGAAAACTTTAGACAGTACTACGAATCCCTATACAATTTGAGCCAACATAGTACAACACCTACAGAGAATGCCATACAATCTTATTTATCACAGTTGGGTCTTCCTAGAATCACTCCAGAACAAAGAGATGACCTGGACGCCCCATTTACAGCAACAGAGATCTTAGGAGCAATTAAGTCCTTAAAAGGAGGGAAAGCCCCAGGCCCTGACGGCTTTGGTAACGAATATTATATTACTTTTCATGACCTTCTGACTCTCTGCCTCTTTTGACACTTTCACACTATTGACGAGGACTGTGAATTTCCCCCTGTGGCCCTACGGGCAAGAATAACCCTAATCCCAAAGCCAAATAAATCTTCTTTACACATCCCAAATTATAGACCAATTTCGTTATTAAACGTGGACATTAAAATTTATGCAAAAATTTTGGCGAACCGTCTAAATAGAATATTACCCCAAATTATACACCCAGATCAGGTGGGATTCGTCCCCTTTCGGGAGGCCAAAGACAATACGGTGCGAAACCTACATTTGATGTGGCATGCTCGATCACTAAATATCCCCTCGGTTTGGCTATCTACGGACGCGGAGAAGGCCTTCGACCGTGTTGGATGGCCTTTTCTGAAAGCTGTGCTTAGCTCGTTTGGGTTTGGAGAAAAGACCATACATAAAATTTTTGCCCTATACAACAAACCAAGCGCCCATATATCTCTTAATGGTATCATATCAGAACCCCTACAAATATCAAAAGGTACAAGACAGGGCTGCCCCTTGTTGCCCCTACTGTTTACATGTTTGATTGAGGCCTTAGCAGCTAAAATTAGACTAAATAAAAAAATGCAGGGTTTTTGCATAGAGGGGGAGGTATACAAATTGTCACTATTGACAGATGACATCCTGTTTTCATTAATTGACCCCATCAAATCTATTCCACCACTATTGAGTGAACTGGAATCATTCTATACATTAACAAATTTCAAAATAAATTAAACTAAATCAGAAATGTTGGGTGTTGCTTTGGACCCCCGGACAGAGTCACTGATATCTGATAGATGTGCATTTAAATGGTGCAATGGCCCATTGAAATATCTGGGAGTGCATCTCGCTGATAATATAAATACACTTTTCAATGCAAATTATATTCCAATTAAAACAGCCCTGATGAGAGATCTCTCCTCATGAACAAGAAAGAATCTTTCTTGGCTTGGCAGAGTTTATACAGTTAAAATGAATGCTTTCCCCCGTTTGCTTTATATCATGTACACGTTACCCATTCCTATGCCTAATAATTATATTCTCCAGATGCAGCAACTATTTGGGTCGTTCATTTGGAATAGACGACCCCCTAGGATTAGCAAACATATAATGTCCCCCCCTGTAACTCAGGGAGGTCTAGGTGTACCAGATATTGAAAGTTATCGTAGGTCTATATTTCTACAGAGAATATTAGATTGGAGAATACATAGAACACATTAAAGATGGATATCGTTAGAGGAGAGTCTCAACCGTGAGGTTCACCTTCCCTCTGTCTGCTGGAATATAGCCCCCGTGCGGCCCACTGTCAGGTCACCAATCCATTCACGCAGGAAACCCTTAAAATTTGGGAACATGTTAATAGAATGAACCCTTACTTGTCTTCCTGTCCTGGCCCCCTGACATCCCTCATCCACAACAGTGAATTCTCCCTATTGTCTCTTGCCAGAGGGTGGGTTGCGGGGGATACTGTAGAGGAGACTTTAATTACTCACCTCACCTCAAACAAACAGTTTTGCACTCAAGACCAGTTGGTGGAGAGAGGTCACTCTTTGGCTGCCAACTGGTTCTCCTACAGAAGGGTATACCACTACGTGACAACTCACAAACATTATCTAAACATGGCTAGACCCTTGACTTTACTAGAGAAAGTACTCTCCTCGCCCCCTCCACTTAGACATGGCCTCTCTTGCATATATCGTATTCTCACACAACCTCCACCAGGTGATTTGATACGCTTGATAGGGACATGGGAAGTGGAACTAGGGCTAACAATTACGCCTGCTACGGATATCAATATCTTTCAGAACACAAAAGCCAGTTCCTCATCATCCAGAATAAAAGAATTGAACCTTAAAATTTTACATTCCTGGTACTTGACCCCCAGGAGATTACATAAATTGTTCCCCAGAACTAGTAATGTATGTTGGAGATGTGGTCATGTGGGTAGTGGTATGGGTCTCATGTGGTGGTGGTGTTCTCAATTAAACACCCTATGGAGAAATATAATAGCAGAGATGGAAGGTATTTTCCACATAACCCTCCCACTGGACCCTCTTGTGTGGCTGCTTAATAAATCTACCAAGCTCCCCAAACCACACTTTAGACCCCTTTTGAGAATCATGATAAATAGTTTTAAAGTCTTGGTAGCAAAGAATTGGAAATCCCCAGAGATTCCCTCACTCAAAATGTGGCAAAACAAAGTTACGGAATTAATCGAGTTAGAGGAGTTTGGCTCCTACACTTTAAACAAAAGAGATAATTTCATAGAACTGCAGATTACATGGGAACAATACCTTAAAAACTTGGTAAACTAGGCCTCTATCTTGCCTATGGCTTAACATTCACTTATACTTTAATCTGACTTCTTTAATAATAGTAACTTAATTTTTATTTCTCTGGACAATGAGACTTTTATGTTTTATGTTTCAAACTGGTAATTAAGTTAAGTTAAAAATTAGAATCCATGGTGTGAGCTAATGTGCATTGGAAATACTTTTCTCGGGTTCATGTGATTTCATATGTTGTGAAAATGTATATGGAGATTGTATATGTTTTGTAACTTCCGATATGCAATGTTGTAAAATTGGTTTTATACCATTGAGATTCTTAATAAAAAGTATTTTTTTTTTTAAAAATTGTATGTTTTGTCTAAATCATGAAAGAAAAATGTTTCGTTTGGACCCTAAACTCTTATGTAATGCACTATAAATCTAACTCCAACTCTTAAGTGTAAACATTAGCAGTAGTTTCTTATTATTGACAGACATGACCAATCTGTGCTTCTCTTTGCTCCGAGGTTTTGCACTGGCTGTTTGGATGATGTGCTGATCTCAAAGTGTCCAAAGAAGCCCTTAACACATCTTGTACAGTAAAGTCTGTCACAGTAGTATGCGGGGGCTGTTATTTAAGTACGAAGCCACGCTGGTATCACTTTTTTAAAAAAAAACTCAAATGTTCCCACGTTATTATATAACGTGCTCACGAGGCAATACATCGTGAGCATGGTGTATTATATTGTTCCCACAATTTAACCATTTTGTACGATAACCTTCAATATGGCAGCAGTGAACAGTTACATAGGCACCAGGTGACGTGTCATGGCGCCTATTTAACAAGACACAAAGGTGGGTAGGTGAACTGTTGCGTAGGTGGTAATGTTTTTTGGTGCCAGACTTGCTTCCACTAGTTGGCAAAGTTTACTGTGTATTATGTGAGGAACCTGAGTCATATTTTAACAATTACATTGTGCACACAAATTAACTATTTTGTGCATATTTTTGTGTTACAATGTAACTGCATCTTTGGGACCCATATTTTGTGCGCATACATTAACCCCTTAGTAAACACAGCACTTTACAATTTTTTTACCGTTTGGGACCAGGGCTATTTTTACATTTCTGCTGTGTTTGTGTTTAGCTGTACATTTCCTCTTACTCATTTACTATACCCACACATATTATATACCGTTTTTCTCGCCATTAAATGGACTTTCTAAAGATACCATTAATTTAATCATATCTTATAATTTACTATATTTATTTTTATAAAATATGATGAAAAATTGGACAAAAAAACACACACTTTTTCTAACTTTGACCCCCAAAATCTGTTACACATCTACAACCACCAAAAACACCCATGCTAAATAATTTCTAAATTTTGTCCTGAGTTTAGAAATACCCAATGTTTACTTGTTCTTTGCTTTTTTGCAAGTTATAGAACAATAAGTACAAGTTGCACTTTGCTATTTCCAAACCATTTTTGTGTCAAAATTTGCATGTTACATTTTAACACTGATATCTGTCAGGAATCCCTGAATAACCATTTACATGTATATATTATTTTTTAGACAGATACGGATAGGGTATAGCGCTAGACCAAAAACCTACTTAGCCTCACTAAAGGTTATTGTCTCCTCCCTAGACAATAGAGAATTAAGAATGTAAATCAGTGGATATAGGAGGCGCTATAGAGCCGTAGGATATATAGATATAAATAAATGTAAAATTCACTGTATCGTGACCAGTTAAAACATTCAAAAAATTAAAAATCCAAAATTCCAATGACCCTTAAGGGATACGTTAAAATACTATTTATGTGCAAAATCTGTGATAAAAAATCGGTGATAATTAAAAATAAAGGAAAATATCTACGTATATATATATATATATATATATATATATAAAAACAATTTATTCAAGTGAAAAATCAAAGTGAAATAAATGCAGTATCAAAGTGCAATCAATGATCAAGTGACAATAATTAGTAAAACACAGATGTGATATTTAATAAGTCAATGCATAAAAGGTTGACATAAACAATCCATATAACAATCAATCATACATAAAATAAAGTAAAACCGGTTAAACATACACACTATACATAACCCCTCAGATTCCCCAAATCAAATGGGGCTGGCGGAGAACACCTATAATGACTGTGTTCTAATCTTGGTGTTAGTAGTTCAAGGGGATCCCCCAAAGAAGATGGTCCGGAATGACAATGTGGGTTTAATTATTGTAAATCCAAAGATATAAATGTTAATGTTTCTGAATGGTGCCGTTATATCCCCAGTCTTATTTGGTCACAAATAAAAGCCCACAATGGTATAGAGCTCCTTCCTTAATGTTCTCTTAGTTAATAGGCAATCAAGTATTTATAACTTAGCCGGGAGGCTCTCCTACCTTCTTACAAGTGTCTGCCAGCGATCTCCTTACCTGGCCCGACACTCCGGCTGCTCCTTTAGATGTCTGCTCAGCGAAAATCCCGTGAGTGACGTCACCCGGTTCCGGATCCTAGGTGACCACTTGCGCAAGTGTTTGTTTCCACAGGATGTCCTCTGTACGCCAGGGTACAGAGAGTTCACTTCAGCTTCGGTCCTCCAAATAATCGCAAACAGTAGCAGGTAAGTCCTCTACGCGTTTCAACCCCTTCTGGGTCTTTTTCAAGATGCTACTTCCTGCAACCTTTGCCCTTAAATCCACTCTCTGCACAGGTGATTCGCTATTTCTACAACACCTTTCCGCAGGTAACTGTTTCCTGTGTTTGTGAGGGAGACACCACCAGATCAATAAGTAACAAAATAATATAAATTTACTGCAGCTCAAGAAACACAAACACCGAAGTATTTGTCAGAGCTGAGATAGTGTGTATGTTTAACCGGTTTTACTTTATTTTATGTATGATTGATTGTTATATGGATTGTTTGTGTCAACCTTTTATGCATTGACTTATTAAATATCACATCTGTGTTTTACTAATTATTGTCACTTGATCATTGATTGCACTTTGATACTGCATTTATTTCACTTTGATTTTTCACTTGGATAAATTGTTTTTATATATATATATATACGTAGATATTTTCCTTTATTTTTAATTATCACCAATTTTTTATCACAGATTTTGCACATAAATAGTATTTTAACGTATCCCATAAGGGTCATTGGAATTTTGGATTTTTAATTTTTTGAATGTTTTAACTGGTCACGATACAGTGAATTTTACATTTATTTATATCTATATATCCTACGGCTCTATAGCGCCTCCTATATCCACTGATTTTATATTTTTTTTTAGTAGACAACCAACACAAAGTATTGATCTAGGCCCATTTTGGTATATTTCATGCCACCATTTCACCACCAAATGCGATAAAAAAAAAATTGTTACGTTTTTGACAAACTTTAGGTTTCTCACTGAAATTATTTACAAACAGCTTGTGCAATTATGGCACAAATGGTTATAAATGCTTCTCTGGGATCCCCTTTGTTCAGAAATAGCAGACATTTATGGCTTTGACATTACTTTTTGGTAATTAGAAGGCTGCTAAATGTTGCTGTGTACCACACTTGTATTATGCCCAGCAGTGAAGGGGTTGATTAGGTAGCTTGTAGAAGCCTTGTAGGGTTAATTGTAGCATTTGTGTAGTGTAGTAGACAACCCAAAGTATTGATCTAGGTCCATTTTGGTATATTTCATGCCACCATTTCACCGCCAAATGCGATCAAATAAAAAAAAAGTTGTTCACTTTTTTACAAACTTTATATTTCTCACTGAAATTATTTACAAACAGCTTGTGCAATTATGGCACAAATGGTTGTAAATGCTTCTTTGGGATCACCTTCGTTCAGAAATAGCAGAAATATATGGATTTGACATTGCTTTTTGGTAATTAGAAGGCCGGTAAATGCCGCTGTGAACCACACTTGTATTATGCCCAGCAGTGAAGGGGTTAATTAGGTAGCTTGTAGGGTTAATTTTAGCTTTAGTGTAGAGATTAACCTCCCACCTGACACACCCCACCCCCTGATTCCTCCCTGACCCCTCTCAAACAGCTCTCTTCTCTCCCCCACATCACTATTGTCACTGCAATCTTTAGTACTGGCAGAAAGTCTGCCAGTATAAAAATAAGTTGTTTTTTTTTAAATTTTATATTTTCTGCAGTGTAGGATCCGACCTTACCACCCAACCTCCCTGAGCCCCCCCAAACAGCTCTCTAACCCTTCCCCCTCTCACTATTTGCCGCCATTTTGGGTACTGTACCCACTTTGCAATAAAATTTGCCCTTTTTTATCTAAATCCCACTTTTTCTGTAGTGTAGCTGCCCCCCCTCAATAATCTCCCCCCTCCCACATTCCTTTGCAACATTATTCCCCCCTCCCTCTCCCACCCTCCTCTACCACAACATCTTGTTTAGATCCCCCACTGGCCGGAAGCTCCCAGCGATGGGCCGCCCATCCACCTCTCTGCAACTGCTCCCACCCACCAACGATCGGCACCATCGCTGGCCGATGCAGAAAGGGCCACAGAGTGTCTCTCTCTGCATTGGATGCTTAAAGAAGGGTATTGCAGGATGCCTCAATATCGAGGCATCACTGCAATACCCTAAAAGGGTCTGGAAGCGATAACAATTGTGACAGGGTACATCCTTGGTCATTAAGTGACAGTTTTTGTAGGACGTACATTGTACGTTATTGGTCCTTAAGGGGTTAATGATTGTTGCGTGCGCACAAAATAGTTAAATCGTGTAAGGAATTTAATACATTATGCTCACTATTTATTGCATCATGAGCATGGTGTAAAAAAACGTGGGAACGTTTGCAAACTTTTTTTTACACACTGGCCTCTATTTATCAAGCCGTCAACCGCAAATACGTTGGAATTCCGCAGCGTATTTGTGGCAAGGCTGATTCGCCATAGTTATCAAGCCCTACAGACCGGCAAAAGTAGAATCTAGTGATGTAACATAAGATCTGCCGGGCTCAGTCCGACACAGATCGATGGTTACGTCACTCCAGATGTTCCGAATGCAAGTTCTGCACAATCTGACTACTTTTGGAAGTTATCAAAGAACAACCAGGTACGCTCGCCACTATTCCGGCCCAGCGTACCTGGTTTTCAATCCGCCATCCTGGAGGCGGCAGATCCCATAGAAATCAATGGGAGTCTGAAAGCAGCAAAAGCTTATGTTCGCTGCCCGATATCCCATTGATTCCTATGGGAAATGTCTGCACCTAACACCCTAACATGTACCCCGAGTCTAAACACCTCTAATCTGCCCCCCTTACACCGCTGCCACCTACATTATACTTATTAACCCCTAATCTGCCGCTCCGACACCACCGACACCTACTTTATACTTATTAACCCCTAAACCACCGCTCCCGGACCCCACCGCAACTAAATAAATTGTTTAACCCCTAAACCGCCGCTCACGGACCCCGCCGCAAACCATATTAACCCCTATCCTGCCCCCACTACACCTCCGCCACTATATTAAAGTTATTAAACCCTAAACCTAAGTCTAACCCTAACCCCCCCTAACTTAAATATAATTTAAATAAATCTAAATAAAATTACTATCATTAACTAAAGTATTCCTATTTAAAACTAAATACTTACCTATAAAATGAACCCTAAGATAGCTACAATATAACTAATAGTTACATTTGTATCTATCTTAGGGTTTATTTTTATTTTACAGGCAAGTTTGTATTTATTTTAACTAGGTACAATAGCTATTAAATAGTTATTAACCTAGCTAAAATAAATACAAATTTACATGTAAAATAAACCCTAACCTAAGTTACAATTACACCTAACACTACACTATAATTAAATTAATTACCTAAACTAAATACAATTACCTACAATTAAATAAAATTAACTAAAATTAACTAAAGTACAAAAAAACAAACACTAAATTACAGAAAATAAAAGAAATTACAAGAATTTTAAACTAATTACACCTAATCTAAGCCCCCTAATAAAATAAAAAAGCCCCCCAAAATAATAAAACTCCTTACCCTAAACTAAATAACAATTAGCCCTTAAAAGGGCCTTTTGCGGGGCATTACCCCAAAGTAATCAGCTCTTTTACCTGAAAAAAAAAGAAATACAACCCCCCAACATTAAAACCCACCACCCACACACCCAACCCTACTCTAAAACCTACCCAAACCCCCCTTAAAAATACCTAACACTACCCCCTTGAAGATCACCCTACCTTGAGCTGTCTTCACCCAGCCGGGCAGAAGTCTTCATCCGATCCGGCCAGAAGTCTTCATCGAATCCGGGTAGAAGAGTTCCTCCAAGCGGCAGAAGTCTTCATCCAAGCGGCATCTTCTATCTTCATCCATCCGGAGCGGAGCGGGTCCATCTTCAATCCAGCCGATGCAGAGCCATCCTCTTCAAACGATGTCCTAACACTGAATGAAGGTTCCTTTAAATGACATCATCCAAGATGGCGTCCCATGAATTCCGATTGGCTGATAGGATTCTATCAGCCAATCGGAATTAAGGTAGGAAAAATCCGATTGGCTGATGCAATCAGCCAATCGGATTGAAGTTCAATCCGATTGCCTGATCCAATCAGCCAATAGGATTGACCTTGCATTCTATTGGCTAATCGGAACAGCCAATAGAATGCAAGGTCAATCCTATTGGCTGATTGGATCAGCCAATCGGATTTTTCCAACCTTAATTCCGATTGGCTGATAGAATCCTATCAGCCAATCAGAATTCAAGGGATGCCATCTTGGATGACATCATTTAAAGGAACCTTCATTCAGTGTTAGGATGTCGTTTGAAGAGGATGGCTCTGTGTCGGCTGGATTGAAGATGGACCCGCTCCGCTCCGGATGGATGAGGATAGAAGATGCTGCTTGGATGAAGACTTCTGCCGCTTGGAGGACCTCTTCTGCCCGGATTCGATGAAGACTTCTGCCCGGCTGGGTGAAGACAGCTCAAGGTAGGGTGATCATCAAGGGGGTAGTGTTAGTTTTTTTTTAAGGGGGGTGTGGGTGGGTTTTAGAGTAGGGTTGGGTGTGTGGGTGGTAGGTTTTAACGTTGGGGGGGGTATTGTATTTTTTTTTTACAGGTGAAAGAGCTGATTACTTTGGGGCAATGCTCCGCAAAAGGCCCTTTTAAGGGCTATTTGTAATTTAGTTTAGGGTAGGGAATTTTATTATTTTGGGGGGCTTTTTTAATCTTATCTGCCCCCCCGGCGGTGTAGGGGGGGCAGATTAGGGGTTAATAAATGTCATGTAGGTGGCAGCAGTGAAGGGGGGGCAGGATAGTGGTTAATAAATGTAATGCAGGTGGCGGCGGGCTCTGGGTGCGGCGGTTTAGTGGTTAAACAATTTATTTTGTTGCGGTGGGGTCCGGGATCAGCAGGATAGGGGTTAATAACTTTATGTAGGTGGTGGCGGTATAGGGGGGGACAGATTAGGGGTTAATAGGTATAATGTAGGTGGCGGCGGGGTCCGGGAGCGGCGGTTTAGGGGTTAATATATTTACTATAGTTGCGGCGGGGTCCAGGAGCGGCAGTTTTGGGGTTAATAAGTAATTTAGTTGCGAGGGGCTCCGGGAGTGGCGGTTTAGGGGGTAAAACAGTATAGTATAGTGTGGGTGCTTAGTGACAGGCTAGCAAGAAAGCTGCGAATAAGACGATGAGCAGCGAGATCGATGACTGTTAGTTAACAACAGTCCGCTGCTCGCGGCTTTTTGACAGCTTTCTTGATAAATTTGGCGAACGTATTCAGGTTCGCAGCGGCGATGTTAGGCGAGCTTAGGCGAGTGTATTGGGGCCAGCGAATGCTAGAAAGAAGACAGCTTGATAAATAGAGGCCACTAACTTTTTTCATATTGACACTGACGCTGCTCCGTATTTAAGATACTTTCTTACGTTAGAACTTCTATAATTTTTTTGTTCTGTTGTTGTTTTTTTGCATTAGTCTTCATAGCTTACTATCCATTTATACTCCTGCAAAGGGGCTAAACAGACAGGTAGGTCCCCTGTCGGGTGACAAAATCATTGTAGCTTCTGAACAGAAGAACTGTTGACTGGCGTCTATGTGCGACTTTTGATAGGTTCACTGACTGAGTTTATGCTCAGGACTCTACCCATGTGTTTAATCTATTTGGGAGTTAAACACATAGGGCCAGATTATGAAAGGAGCATAAGTTTTTTCTTGATTATTAACTGTGCTAGAAGTTACATTTTTGTGCTTGTTGGGTTGCGCTCGTATTACTAGTTGAAAGTAAAGTGTTTTCTTTCTCGCACTAACCTGACAAGCACAAAAAGCTTAAAGGGACACTGAACCCAAATGTTTTCTTTCGTGATTCAGATAGAGCATGCAGATTTAAGCAACTTTCTAATTTACTTACTCTTGCTATCTTTATTTGAAAAAGAAGACATCTAAGCTAAGGAGCCAGCCAATTTTTGGTTCAGACAACTGGAGATCACTTGTTTATCGGTGGGTGAATTTATCCACCAATTAGCAAAAACAACCCAGGTTGTTCACCAAAAATGGGCCGGCATCTAAACTTACATTCTTGCTTTTTAAATAAAGATACCAAGAAAATGAAGACAATTTGATAATAGGCGTAAATTAGAAAGTTGCTTAAAATTGTATGCTCTAGCTGAATCACAAATATATATCTATACCTATATCTATAGATGTTTATATACTGATATATATGGGAATATCTATTTAAAAACACATAGAACATATTCCTCTATGTGCAGAACACTGTAATGTGAAATATTTACAGTAAATACATAGTTAAACCCTTTATTAAATATCTATATTGCATAAATATGCTTTTAAAACCACAATTCGGAAAAAGTTGGGACAGTATGGAAAATGCAAAAAAACAAACAAAAAGAGTCATTTGAAAATTTAATTTACCCTGTACTATATTGAAAACACATTATTAACACAATATTTAATGTTTTACTTTGTGAATTTAATGTATTTTTGAAAATAGACCCTCATTTCAAATCTGATGACTGCAACACATTCCAAAAAAGTTGGGACAGGGGCAATTTAGGACTAATGGCGTTATGACAAGTTAAAATAAGAAGGTGATGTGAAAAGATGAGGCAATCATATAAAGAGCCTCCAAAAAGGCCTAGTCCTTTAAGAGCAAGGATGGATCAAGGCTCCTGATTCTGCCAACAGATGCGTCAGCGAATAATCTAAAACTTTGAGAACAACATTCCCCAAAGACAAATTGGTAGGTTTTTTGGCATTTCACCTTCTACAGTGCACAATATAATTAAAAGATTCCAGGACATCTTGGTGCGTAAAGAACAAGGCTGAAAACCACTTCTAAAGGCGCGGGATCTCCGATTCCTCAGACGTCACTGTCTCAAAAAACTGTATTGGTTATCCTGACATGGGCTTGGGAATAAGAAATAGAGGGAAACAAATGGCACTACTTTGTGTTGTAAATAACCCTTTTAATCCCTTTTATACGGCTTGCAATATTTAATCTGTAATAGGGATAAATGTGCTGTGTAGTGGTTCCAACTTACAAGGATATAAAGAGAGATAGAGAGACCAACTCTTTAAAAAAAGACTCCATTTGTAGCACTCAGGGGGTTAATTAAAGTGTAACAGTTATTGGACTGAATAAAGAAACAGAATACAACTTGCAGCTGTAAAGCTGATTAGAACAAGGGGGAAATTGATAACGGTTCTTTTGTGAAGGGATTTAAACTAAATTAAAATATAACTTTTATTTGATCAAAAAACACACAATTATAATAGGAAAGAAAACATTAAAACCACTCTTAGGTACCTGCAGTGGTAATGTCACAAATAGTAAGCAAAGTGAATGACCAAGTTATAATACGATAAGCACATACAGTGTTTTACTGAAAAACAGCTTAGCTGCAAATAATGCCCACTCAATATATGTACATGTATACCACACTGAAAGTCGGCTAGTACAGCCTTCTATGTATAGTAATGGCTGTGAACCAAGACTGACAGGTGGTTCATGACATAAATATAAGCGTAGCTTGAGAGGATAAAGTTAGCTGTGAGTTAGTTAGAGTGGCATTCTGAACATGAATAGTAACTCATTGATCCACTACAGGATTCTGTTAAATCTTGTCTTAATAAAACTGGATTTCAAATAGTGCAGCATCAAGTGTAGCTGCTGTGTATTGCGATGAATGTCAGAGCCAGCAAAATAAAGGATCTTTACAGTGGCTGGATTGCAGCAGAGATTCTAAAATGTTTAAAGTGTGAACTGTTAAGGGTCAATCACTTCAGTGACTTTACAAGTAAATCAACTGCATTATAATCAGGTAACCTAAGGCAAACTAAAACACAGGAGCTCCTAGGACTCCTCACCAATACCCTACGTCCCTAACATGTTTTGCCTGAACGGCTTTTTCAAAGGGTGAGCACGCTGCTAAAGTGTCAGCTTTTTATACCGTGTTCGGTTACGCCCCCTTTCCCAGCATCATCACCAGACAGTGAATCTGGTCAGTATCTCTGCCATCCTGGTAAATACAGTGCTAGTATCATATGTGATGAATGGATACAGACAAAAAGCTATTTCGGGTAACAAAATTGTTGCTATCCTTATATGTAACAGGTTAAAACATGGTTGAATTAGATAGTATTCAGCTTGCATATAATAGCGTAGATAAGAAACTGTGGTAAGTATTGTGCCTTAATGTATTTGGAATGATATTAAATGCAAATTGCATCCAATGATAGTCTTTAGTAATAACTTGTTGGTGTGTGTTAAAACCTATCCTTGCTTGGTAAAGCTACATTTTGTTACAGGGCATAATCAGTGTGGGGTTTGAAAAGAACATGAAGGAGTGTAAAGAATAATAGTGAAATTGAATATTAAGTGAAAATCAAAATAAAAAATCACAGGTGCTAGGGGACACATAGGGGCCGAATTATCAAGCTCCTAAAGACCACTGCTCCATAATCTGCCTGCTCTGAAGCTGTCGACATCAATCCGCCCGATCCTATATGATCGGGCTGATTGACACCCCCTGCTCGTGGCTGATTGGCCGCAAATCTGTAGGGGGCAGCATTGCACAAGCAGTTCACAAGAACTGCTTGTGCAATGATAAATGCCAACAGGGTATGCTTTCGGCATTTATCGATGTGCGGCAGATATGATGAGCTACATCGTATCATGTCCGCTCACACTTTCATAAATCGAACCCATAATGTGATGTTGATGTGAAAGAAATGTACAAAATAAATAATAAGAAATAATTGGTATATAGTGATTAGTACATAATGGGCTTGGGAATACTTTGGCAAACCTTTGTCAATAAACACCATTCAGCGCTGCATCCAAAGATGCAAGTTAAGGCTTTACTATGTAAAGCAGAAGCCATACAGCAACACTGTCCAGAAGCGCCGTCGACTTCTCTGGGCTTAGTCTCATCTGAGATTGACAGTATCACAGTGGAATCGTGCTTTGTGGTCCGACGAGTCAACAATTCAAATAGTTTTTGGAAAAAAACACCAAACCAGATTCTGCCCGGATTACAAGCACATGGTTTGCGTAAACAGAGATTGTGGGTGCTAGCATGGCCTGCCTGCAGTCCTGATCTGTCTCTAATTGAAAATGTGTGGCGCAATATGAAGCGTAAAATAAGGAAACGAAGGCCCCTCACATTTGCGCAGCTGAAGACATGCATAATGGATGAATGGGGGGAAATTCCGCTTGCTAAACTTAACCAACTGGTGTTTTCAGTGCCCAAACGCTTAATAAGTGTTATTAAAAGAAAAGGTGATGTTATACAATGGTAAACTGTCGACTGTACCAACTCTTTTGGAGTCAGGTTTTAAATAAGTGTATATTTTTAAAAATACTTTAAATTCACTAAGTGTAACATCAAACAATGTGTTAATAATGTGTTTTCAATATAGTACAGGGTGAATTGAATTTTTAAATTACTTTTTATTTTTTGCATTTTCCAAACTTACCCAACTTTTTCTGAATTGGGGTTGTACAGGTTTTCATATACTTAACTGCAAGGGCTCCAATGCATATATATATATATATATATATATATATATATATATATATATATATATATATATATATACATACACTGTGTGCAGAATTATTAGGCAAATGAGTATTTTGACCACATCATCCTCTTTATGCATGTTGTCTTACTCCAAGCTGTATAGGCTCGAAAGCCTACTACCAATTAAGCATATTAGGTGATGTGCATCTCTGTAATGAGAAGGGGTGTGGTCTAATGACATCAACACCCTATATCAGGTGTGCATAATTATTAGGCAACTTCCTTTCCATTGGCAAAATGGGTCAAAAGAAGGACTTGACAGGCTCAGAAAAGTCAAAAGTAGTGAGATATCTTGCAGAGGGATGCAGCACTCTTAAAATTGCAAAGCTTCTGAAGCGTGATCATCGAACAATCAAGCGTTTCATTTAAAATAGTCAACAGGGTCGCAAGAAGCGTGTGGAAAAACCAAGGTGCAAAATAACTGCCCATGAACTGAGAAAATTCAAGCATGCAGCTGCCAAGATGCCACTTGCCACCAGTTTGGCCATATTTCAGAGCTGCAACATCACTGGAGTGCCCAAAAGCACAAGGTGTGCAATACTCAGAGACATGGCCAAGGTAAGAAAGGCTGAAAGACGACCACCACTGAACAAGACACACAAGCTGAAATGTCAAGACTGGGCCAAGAAATAACTCAAGACTGATTTTTCTAAGGTTTTATGGACTGATGAAATGAGAGTGAGTCTTGATGGGCCAGATGGATGGGCCCGCGGCTGGATTGGTAAAGGGCAGAGAGCTCCAGTCCGACTCAGACGCCAGCAAGGTGGAGGTGGAGTACTGGTTTGGGCTGGTATCATCAAAGATGAGCTTGTGGGGCCTTTTCGGGTTGAGGATGGAGTCAAGCTCAACTCCCAGTCCTACTGCCAGTTTCTGGAAGACACCTTCTTCAAGCAGTGGTACAGGAAGAAGTCTGCATCCTTCAAGAAAAACATGATTTTCATGCAGGACAATGCTCCATCACACGCGTCCAAGTACTCCACAGTGTGGCTGGCAAGAAAGGGTATAAAAGAAGAAAATCTAATGACATGGCCTCCTTGTTCACCTGATCTGAACCCCATTGAGAACCTGTGGTCCATCATCAAATGTGAGATTTACAAGGAAGGAAAACAGTACACCTCTCTGAACAGTGTCTGGGAGGCTGTGGTTGCTGCTGCACGCAATGTTGATGGTGAACAGATCAAAACACTGACAGAATCCATGGATGGCAGGCTTTTGAGTGTCCTTGCAAAGAAAGGTGGCTATATTGGTCACTGATTTTTTTTGTTTTGTTTTTGAATGTCAGAAATGTATATTTGTGAATGTTGAGATGTTATATTGGTTTCACTGGTAAAAATAAATAATTGAAATGGGTATATATTTGTTTTTTGTTAAGTTGCCTAATAATTATGCACAGTAATAGTCACCTGCACACACAGATATCCCCCTAAAATAGCTATAACTAAAAACAAACTAAAAACTACTTCCAAAACTATTCAGCTTTGATATTAATGAGTTTTTTGGGTTCATTGAGAAAATTAATCCTCAAAAATACAACTTGCCTAATAATTCTGCACTCCCTGTATATATATATATATATATATATATATATATATATATATATATATATATATATATATATATATATATATTATATATATATATATATATATATATATATATGTATGTATGTGTCTGTAAATACCAATATACAGATACACATATAAACACACAAATACATGTGTACACATATAAACACATAAATACATATGTACACATATAAACACATAAATACATATGTACACATATAAACACAAAAATACATGTGTACACATATAAACACATAAATACATATGTACACATATAAACACATAAATACATATGTACACATATAAACACACAAATACATGTGTACACATATAAACACATAAATACATATGTACACATATAAATACATAAATACATATATACACATATATAGACATAAATACATAAATACACATATAAATACAGAAAAACATATATACACATAAATACATATATACACATATAAATACAGAAATACATGTGTACACATATAAACACATAAATACATATGTACACATATAAATACATAAATACATATATACACATATATATACATAAATACATATATACACATATAAATACAGAAATACATATATACACATAAATACATAAATACATATGTACACATATAAACACATAAATTCATATGTATGTATGTCTATGTTAAATCCCTTTGCCTGCCTCTTTTTTTTCTAACACTTGAGATCTCATATCTTTGAGCCTTTATCACTTTTGTGTCCAATAATTTTGTAATAATTTTTATTAGATAGTGTTATTATAAGTGTAACTATACGTTGTAATGTATTTTTGACCAGAACTCTGAAGTCACCGTAATCATTCTAACTTAAGCGCAATACTATTTACTTTAAACTCGTTATACAAGCGATAAGCCCAACGAGTACAAACCCCAGCCATAAACCTCTTATCACTCGCGTGCAAATTTTAGCGCTCCACTCATAATCTAGCCCATAGTAATCTAGTGCTGTGGAGTTATTTAAGAGTCAGGACAACACAGAAATAACTGGCTAAGTCAATAGATAATAAATAAAAAGTCATGTGATCATGGGTCTATCAGAAGATGCTTAGATACAAGTTAATCACAGAGGTAAAAAGTATATTAATATAACAGTGTTGGTTATGCAAAACTGGGGAATGGGTAATAAAGGGATAATCTATCTTTTAAAGCAATAACAATTCTATTGTAGAATGTCCCTTTAATTATAGATATTAGGACACTGCAATAAAGGAGAAAAAAAGAATCCCTTGGAATCCAGCAATGGCTGCAAAGGGGTTAACAACTGTGAATAAATGTTTTCTATATGACTAGCAAAAATGTCTGCATTAGTACATATTGTATTTCATATTGGAAAGACAGTTGTCCTTTTTTTTTTACTAATGGGTAAATAAAATACTTTAAAAGGTAATATTTCTCTATTAATAGAACAAATCTACTTACGTATATGAAATGACAGGCTGAACTAATGTACTTTGCCTGGAGCCAAAGTACGATTACACAATGCCGGCACACCTAGGGCTGAATCTCTCACTGCTTTTTAATCTTTTCACAAGATAAATTAGTTAGTACATTTATAGTGGTTATAATAATGTCTTAATTTCATCTCTTTCAAAGCTTAAAGGGACGCTAAACCCAAATTTGTTCTTTTGTGATTCAGATAGAGCATGCAATTTTAAGCAACTTTCTAATTTACTCCTATTATCAAATTTTCTTCATTCTCTTGGTATGTTTATTTGAAAAGCAAGAATGTAAGTTTAGATGCCGGCTCATTTTTGGTGAACAACCTGAGTTGTCCTTGCTAATTGGACAGCACCAATAAACAAGTGCTGTCCATGGTCTGAACCAAACATTTGCTGGCTCTTTAGCTTAGATGCCTTCTTTTTCAAATAAAGATAGCAAGAGAACAAAGAAAAATTGATAAGAGGAGTAAATTAGAAAGTTGCTTAAAATTGCATGCTCTATATGAATCATGAAAGAAAAAATTTGGGTTTAGTGTCCCTATAAAGGTCCACTAAAGTCAAATGAAAGTTTCATTATTTAGATAAAGCATACAGTCAATATATTTCCATTATCAAAACAATTAGTTTTTTCAACATTTGAAAATATCACACTATGATTGTAGGACATCCGTAAGCTACATATAAAATATCATCAGTAAATATGACAACCTCAAAATAGCTTTGTCTTTTTTATAACAGAACTCAGACTGAACAATACGTTGACGCTCCATAAAAGAGCGTGATCAAAAGAGGAGAAAGTATTTTGTGTACTATCAACTGTAAATAAAAAGAATTGTATAGATAAAAAGATAATTAAAATACAATAGCAGTTGTAAATTCTTTAAAATCACACTGAGCTGGAAAGTATATAGTAACTTGTAGTAACACATCAGACTGCCATTTTGCTTGGTACAAATAAAAGTTACAGTGGACCTTTAAGCTTCAGGCTTCATTAAAGAACAGGGGATATAGGATATATGGATACTATATACCTAACATCGAAAATAGCATAGCATCTAGGGCAATTTGTGAAATCTAATTATAAAGAGCAAAGTCAACTGAAAGGGCTACTCGATGGAATGAAAGGAGATAGCTCTATTCCATCTATTACCGAAATGCCTATGTAAACTACATAATGTGGTACATAGCCCATCATACCGCATAATGTAGGTAAAGCAGTCTCGGTTGTCAAGTGACAAACAAGATTTGTTGTTCCTGGGCTTCCAGCCTCTGCCTTCATATGGTAAGAGAGCGAGATTGGTACTCTGTTACCATATGACTGCTGATTGACTGATCGTTACAGACAGTGACACAAAACAAACCTGCTAAAAACAAAATCTAATTAGCAAAAGACCCACTCTCAACAAGACCCAGAACCACACTTCCACAGCCCTCATCAAGCAAAGAATGATTATCCCCAGCATTTGTGTCTCTTAGCACACCAGAACCACACTGCTCACCCCTAAATTAAAGTTACTTACCCCACTCATTTTAGAGGAAACTCTGATCCCTAACATCAAGACTGCACACTTGTCTGCCAGCACAACCCCACCTACCACCTGGTTTCCTCCCTAATCCCACAAGAAGGGTAAATTAGGGCTAACAGCCAGGTATCACCACTCCATGGTCCGCACCTGGTGTGCACTTGCCAGTGCCCTGGATAGTTGCGCACCCAAATGCGCTTAAGATTTTCTGTGGCTTCTATCCACGACACTGCTAAATGTAATATGGCCAGCATTGTCATCACTGGAAGTGACAGATTCACAACAATCAAGTTCTACACACAATGGACCCGGACGCACCGCTGCCTGTGGATTATGAAAAAGGTCCATCTGAAGATCCAACTACACCGGAATTTAAAAAGAATACCGCCGCCCCATGGACTGGAAAATGGGATGGAGAGGGAGACCCTGTCACGCTGCCATGGACTCAGCCAGACCCCCGGAGCCCTGAAGGCCACCTATCCAGCCTCCCACTGACTAGGCCCAATGTGCCAGGCCTCATATGAAGGCCCCCTACACTCACCTCAGCACCCACTCCAACCCCACCAAGGCCATAGACTTAAATGATGAATTTTGTTAAAAAAAATAAATCATCTGATAAACTGTACTAAAGGATTGAGAGATAAGCCATAACAGCTGTGGCTAGTCTTTTCTACTCTAATAACAAGTTGGTATTGGCTCCTCCAAATAAGGAAAGTGGTAAGTGGAGTTTATGTATTAAAAAACGATTGCAGCAAACAAGATGATAATGTATTTCAAACATTTTCAAACTCACATAGTGCATTAGTTTATTGCAAGATTGCAAAAAATATCTTGTAATTACAAGGTGTTTACGGACTAAACGCTTCCTTAATATACAGTATGTATAGTATATACTAACAATTTAGCTTTGCATTATAAATTATCTGCAAATTGATTTTATTATAAGTAATATTTGCATTGTTTTGCAGTCTGGGAACATAACCCATTGAGTATACTTTAGCTCCTCTGCTGTGAGACAGAGATAAATGTGCTCCTGCACTGATAAAACAATCACTGTGTAGAATCCTGCAGAATGCCCTCCAGCCTCGCTGAGGACAATGGAAAAAGTACAGTTTTTTTTGCATTCAATAACAGGGAAACATAAAAGTGCATAATAAATAATTAAACTACATTAAAAAGTTAATTGTTTATTGCAAAAAATTAAAGGGACAGTCTACACCTTAGTCATCCTAAAATATTACCTAAGATTAAGCTGCAAATAGCCTCCAGGGCCCTTTCTATATCATGCAGCAGGAACAGTAAAAAAAGTTATTTTAAAATGAATATTGTTTCTGGCCAGTTTGAAATGGCTGCCAAGCTCCACCCACTGATGACATCATGATCTGGGCTTCATCTAGGCACCCTGCTCCACTCATTCCACACTGACTCCACACTGACTCCTGCTGCTCATGATGTTATGTGACTCCACCCCAAGTTTCCTGGGACTTCCCCCTTAGATCCCTTAGATCTTCTTGACTAAGCCACAAGCCTTCCCATCCCATATGGTCTCTTGAAAGAGTTAGTAGCTATGTCCATTTAAAGGGAAAGTGTACTGTAAAATGTTACCCATTTTACCAGCTGGAGGGTTTACTGATAGCTCTTTTTGCCTGTTGAAACTGCTACCTATAAGGAAAATTCCAACACTGCAGTCATTTCTATTGAAAAACTATGCAAACAAGATCCAGCAGAACAAAACAGCCCCGCCAAGGGGGTAGGAGAAAATGGTACTAATATGTTAATTTTCAGTTATCTCAGACTTAGAGAAGATAGAACACAATTTGTGTTGATATATAGAGCAAAAACAGCTATTTCATTTAATACAATAAAACTGGTATAACAAGTAATTGTAAACCTGTTAAGGGCAACTCATTTTTACACATTAAGCTTTGACGAAGCCATGTGTAGGTGGTGGCTAAGGTGCTCTGTGTTAGCGGGACTTAATTTTGCTTTGTGAGCATTCAGCATTCGTTTGGTAGCAGTTTCCCTAAAGTATGTAGTATGGAGATGTTGGTGATATTCACCCTGGACTGAATAACTCTTCAGACCACGACAAGTTAAAGAGGGTTCGTTTATTGAAAAATCACACTGCAGTGAGGAGAGAATGAATACAAAGTTTTCTATGGGGGGGTCAGTCCCCTTCCCAAACATTTATACAGGAGGCAGGGCATTCCTGGACTCCATATCTAGGCTAATACAGTTTAAGATTGGCTAGCTAAAATGCAAGGGTTTCTACCAAATATGGTTATAACATAAGTAAAAAATACAGTTTAGACACTATTCCATTCACTAAGTTCTATTCCTCAAAGTAGCTGGTTTAACTCTATGACCGTATATCAAAAAAGGGCAAAGGTCAGGGATGAACTAATGTCTGCTCTTATGTTAACAAAGAGAGCTGTGTAAAAAGCATATCATTCTACAAGCTTACTAATTTATGGTATAAATACATCTATATACTCACATATGTTCAGCCTACCAGGATAACAAGGGAATTGAATGCTCAGATACAAGGATAGGAAAGGATTAGATTTAGGAGAAAAACAGACATACACTAGCTACCATAAAACATTGCCCCTTAAGCTTGACTGGCCTCTCCTGACTAACAATGCCTGCATAGAAATTAACCTATTCAGACCTCACAAAGCACTGCAGAAAAAACAGTTACAAATATTACTTATTATTTTCAACAGTCCCTCCTTTGATGCTGTTAAACTCTGACAATAGCATCAAACAGCAATATGACTTAGTTGGGTGAATTCCATCTTAAACTGCAGCGCAGAGTTGCCGTGGTCATAGCAATGGGGCACACGCAAGGCTGGAGCTTCACAGGAGGGCATCAGTCTGCTGGTATACCAATTTGTAGTGAGATCCATGATTTAACTTCTGTGACTTCAGTGGCTGTATTTGTGATAAATAGTACACAGACAGGCCCCTTCTACTTTGGCTCTATAGGTATTTTTCTGGAAAAACTTTCAACCATTATAAGATCACCAGGTGAGATGGCATGCACTACATGATTATCATTCTGTAACGGTGCAGCAAGTACCTGGATATGGAAAGACTTAAGCATTGATGTTAGTTGTATGTCATAGTCTCCAAAATCAACATAACAGATATTATATTTACAGCCTGTTTCTGAGCAATGTTAAACTAATAGTCACCAGCATTTTACACAGGGGGCATTGTAGAATACAGGGTAATTTATGTTTCTCTTTAAAGGGTCAATAAAATTGAACTTTAATGATTTAGATAGGGCATGTTATTCCAAACAACTTTAAAATTTAATTTTATCATCAAATTTGCTTGGTTCGCTTGATATTCCCTGTTAAAGGCTAAAACTAGGCAGGCTCATAGGCGCTGATTTCTAAGAACTTGTAGGCCGATTTCTAAGAACTTGTAGGCCGCCTCTTATTTCACTGTCTGGCTGTGAAAGGCTAATTAATGCACTGCTAGTTTAACTGTGCTACCTATACAACATTCACTGACGCAAGAGTCAGCACTAATTGGCCAAATTACAAGTTTATAAAAAAGCACTGAGATAAGTGGGCAATCTGAAGAGATTTGGATACTAAGTAATTACAGCGGTAAAATAATTTTGTCAATACAACCGTGTTGAATATGTAAAACTGGGGAATGAGTAACAAAGTGACTATATTTTTTTTAAACAATAAAAAATAATTTCAATAAAACTTTCCCCCTGCCGATTTTCTTAGTCACAAATTTTTAACACATAGATTATGCAATTATTACTCCAAGGCAGTTATACCCTTTCTTGTTCCCCTCTAGACACATTAAGGAAAACTTTCCCTAGTTTACACAGTAAGTCTTTCCTAATTACATTATTGAACAGTTTTGGAACATGTGATTCTGTTTCAGGACCTACAGTTACACTCAAAGGTTCTAATATGTGGTATGATATGCCCTTATTCCCAACTAAAGTAATCATTACAGCTTTTGACTATATTTACAAGGGGATATGTGCTTTGTCTTACAAGAACTGACAGAGTCTGCATTCTTCTTAAACAGTCCCCTCTCCCCCACCTTTTTCTTATAACATCACAGCTCCTATGTTTTTACTGTTTGACTGCTCAAAGTCTTATCTGTCACATTTTTTCTATAGTTTAAACATTTTATTCCACTTGAAAAATTAAGTAAAAGAAATTAAACAACCATATACAAACATCTTCATTAATATTATACCTGTTTTAATTGTATTCATCCACTAAATATTATTTGAACTAAATATTGTCTTTGCATATTTATTGCAGCTGGCCAGTTCTGCAAATCAATACAAGACAATATTTATATATAAGAACACTTACAGCATATAATTTACCATCAATAATTCTGTGTAATTTCAGTGGGGAACACAATAAACCTTATACTCAAAAGTTCAAAATACAACATTTACCTTAAACTATACATTGTGCCCTATTTCTCTGACAAAATCCTACAACAGAGACACATTGAACACTGACAATCAACCACTAATTCAAACTTCAAAAATGTCACTTAAAAACGTAAAATGTCACTTAAGGAATATAAAGCACAGTTTTAAGTTATTACTTAATCTTTTAATCATTCAAACACAAACTTTTCTAACAAATACTTTTACCAGTCCTATCAGTATTCCTATACCCCTCCCTTTTACATGCAGCTCTTGTATCTGTGTTTTTGTGCTGCTGGAGTGAGTGACCAACAATCTTTTCTCATGTGTCCCACTTTTCCACATTTGAAACATTTTATTATTTTACCCCTTGCACTCTTTCTTTCTTTTTTTTTTTTTTTTTTTGCTCTTTTTCTTCCCTTACTGGGAGATTTAATTCTAATTTTTTAATTTCTTTTTGATAATTATCCTCTAGCAAAGCCTTTAACGACTCACACTGTCTTTTTACTGCCTCAGTATTCCATTTAAAATGTGCTTTACACTCTTCTGATGTAGGGCTGTTCTTTTTTGAAAACTCTATTAAAACATTACTTAGTGTACCCTTTGTTTTGAGTTAGTTGGGACCATTTAGTATGATACTTATTACAAAAAGGGCCATGGTGTTGATTCACATATTCTGCTGGGGAACCTTTTAGCCATTTAGGATTAGTGGAACAGCCTCTAGAGGAACTATGTCCCATTTTAAATTGACTTTTTACTTTTATTTTTTTTTTTTTAAATGTAACAGGGTTTTAACTTACGATTAACTTTTTTTTAACAAACTAAAACAACAAAACCAACAAAACAGAACAAAAGAGAATTGTATTGTATCAGGGGAACCTTCACCCCAACCTGGCAACACTACACCACGTCTGCCCTTAAATGACCGCTGCAGTCTTACGTCTACCCAGGATAGCCCCTTCACTAAGATTAACAATATTTTCTTCACAGGGAATACTATCAGTGCTCATACATGAAATAAAGCTGTCTAATCAGAGCTTATCCAGGAGGTTTTCCTAAACAAATGATCAGATAACTATGTTTCCTCTTAGGGTGAAATGTTGGTGTGAATGCAAATGGTGGATCTGGTAATATATTCACAATGCTAATTAATTCCCATGAACAACAGGTAGTTAATATTTTTCTTACTTTTTTACATTCTAAGTTAGTCCCCCCTTCCATGTTTGCTATAATAAATCAGTTGGGAATTACCAATGCCCAACTGATTTGTTATTAGCAAACATGGAAGGGGTTAGGGGGAATTTATAATCTAAAAAAGTAAGAAAAATAATAACTACCTGTTGTTCATGGGAATTAATTAGCATTGTGAATAGTGACAGTTCTAGGAGGGTGGTATAAATGATACCCATGTATTGCTCAATATCACCCCCAAAGATACCAGCTGCCCTCAATGTGTAGGTTATTGACCTTTAACTTTGCAGCTCTCTTTGCAGAAAAAGGAGAAAGAGAACAAGACTCATACATACCAGTGCAGCCTGTGTCCCTGGCGCTTTATAATTAGTCAGAAAGAAAAGATATACTAAGGTGATTGGGAATAAAGTTAGTGGCTTGTTTTCTAGACTGCTGCTAGTGGTAATTATATAGCATGTTATCTAAATCTGCCTGCAGTTATTATAAATACGTTATTAATAATAAGATAACTACAAGCAGATAATGGATTTAGATAAACTACAATGTATAATTACCGCTAGCAGCAGTCTTGAGAACAAGCCACTAACTTTATTCACAATCACAACCTTAGTATTTCTATTCTTTCTGATTAATTAATAGGAACTGGAAAATGTTTTGTAGCACTACTACGGATTCTGAATAAACCTCAGGTGCCTGGTAAAGTGCTTTTACTGCATTTGCACATAAAGCTCCAGGGACACAGACTGCCCTTCACTACCTTAAAGGGCCTGGGACAGTATACTGTAAAACATTTTCCCCCTTACTGTGTTTCCAATTACTTTTTTACCAACTGCAAAGTATAAAATGTATGAAAATATGCTTACTTTCATTGGTTCCTGGCCTTATCCTATGTCTAGCATAGCCTTATGCCTACCCCATGCATGTTTAGGGCTAGATTTATTATAGCTGAGGCGTACAGGGGCACGTATACGCGCTCCTGTACGCCTCAGCTCGCCTGTGGCGGGGCGAAATTACCCGCAGGTATTTGGCATTACACACAAGCGCAATTTTGCGCTCGCGTGCAGTCCCGGCCCGCACACAGCAAATCATGCACGGGCAGGAGCTGTCAATCTCTTCGGTCGGACTCGACCGAGGAGATTGAATTTCGCCAGTTTAGAGGTGGCGAAGAGTTTAGGGAAGCAGCGGTCTGGTGACCGCTGCTTGATAAATCACGGTCAGCAAGTTCTTGTGAGAACTTGCTGCCGTAGGGGCTTGATAAATCTAGCCCTTAAACTCAAAGAGAGTGTTTTTGATGTTATTAATTTGAAATGTACCTTGGTGTCCTTCACTAAGGTCTGTAGTTTGGAAAATGTCCACCACAGTCTTGGTCCATGCCTATCCCTGTATTGTGTTTATGAATGCACTTCTGATATTTGCACTTTAGGATATATGTTTGCCTTGATGACAGGGTGTGCAATTTTGCATGATTTTTTGGTATTTCATTGAAGAATGCTGAATTCCCCTACGTATACCTGGACTATCATATCCAATGTACCTCTCTTTGTAATAATTGTAAAACAATTTTTACACTGCCCTTTTAATCTAAAGCTAAAAAATATATAGAATTGTGAGTAGTTTACCACACTGTGGGGAGACTGTGCTATTCTCCTATGGAAAAACAATACAAAATATCTTAAAGGGACATTGTACACTAGATTTTTCTTTGCATAAATGTTTTGAATGATCCATTTTTGTTGCCCATCTGGTAGTGTTTTTGTAAAAAAATTAGAGCATCATTCATTTCTTGTTTTACAGATTATATTACCTACATGAATAGATAAGGATTTGAGAGAGACCATCAGGTTAGTTTAAATGCACAAAAAAGTGAGTTTTCTACTATGATATTATATAATGAATCGGAAATTAATTTTTTTTTTTTTTTACTCCTAACCAAACCCCAACGTTTTAGATGTATACTTATGTCTACAGACTCCTGGTTGTGTAATGGGTCTTTTCATATGCAGGGGAGGGAAGGGGGGGGGGGGCTGCCAGTTCTTCCTTTCCCAGACCTTTTTAGTGGGTGTCTCAGCCTAACCTCATCCACAGTGAACTGGGAGATTCTAAGTACATTTTTAAAAGGTATTATACTGGATTTATACCAGTATCCGTGCATATTCTTCTTTATAGTAGTATCTATTACATGCAGTTAAACAAAAATTGGTGTATACTGTCCTTTAAGCAAATACATTTTCAAATTGATGTGCTTGTACATGTGGTAGGTATTTGCCTTCCACATATATATATAAAATTACAAAATTACGGGGGGCGGAGCTGACTGCCAAAGCGGTTGGTCACATCTTGAAGAGGCTCCTGAATCTAGTATAGTTTTTTTTTTTTATTTTGTATGTTTCCACACATACAGAATTTTCCTTAGCTAGCTGTTATTCCCTACAGAATATTTGTGGAATCTGAAAGAACTCTCCAGGACTGCAAAACCTGCCTATGCTCTTTGGCAAAACCACAAGGCAAAAGGCCTATGGAAGCAGATTGTCCTTACTGAGGCTAAGAAATCATGGTTTAGGCTGCCGCGCAATAGCCCCCCAGATATCTGGGTTAATGAGCAGTAATGAAACAAATTGAACAGCCATTCAAGCTGTATCCATAGTGGTACTGACCGGTATGGCGCAACTCACAAGTCTATAGGACAAGATAAGTATACTGCGACAATAAGCAAACTGTTTCTTTGCACACATGGAGGCTACTACAGCTCTTCTAACTGCACTTGCAAAAGTTTTGGAGGGCCATCATAATTCTCTCATAGATACCATAAGAGAGTCTTTCAACCCCTCCCAGGCTGTTTCACAAACCAGTGATGCTGCAGATAGCTACACCGCTATACTATGTGGGGATGGCAGTGCTATGGGGCCCTGGCTCCTGTTATCTCAACCTCAACTCCCACATCTACCTCTTGAGGACATTGGTGGATCTAAAAGAGTTCAGTCATGGAGGAAAAAACTTGAATTGAATGTCCGCAAAGAACTAGACACAGCACACATAGGTTAGCCTGATTGCAGCATGGTTGGGGTGACAGACGCAAGTGAGATGGCTGATACCAATAAATTGTCTCAGCGATCTGGAGTTCTGCTACTACGCCCAGCTCCCTTATTGAGTCTAGATACGAACGCCGACAGCACGGCTTGGCCATGTGGTTTCAGGAATGCGGAGTTAATGCAGTACGTCGGGAGTACAGACAACTCTCCTAGTGACCATGGGACATTCAGTGATCAGTCGCTTTTGGGTCTTGCACATGCTTTACAGCATTTGGATGACACTGGAGTGGGTTAGTTGAGCACTTGAGATGTGTGAAAACAGTGCCCGTTTGAGGCTCAGTGCATAATTACTCAGTTATTTTGATTACTATTCTCATTAGGTATAGAGAATACAAATTAGAGAAATATAAATCATAAATTAAGGAGTGTCTTGCAGAGGAGGCACACGACTCAGGGAGAAACAAGCAAAGAAGATGGAATTAGAAGAAGCAAAGGAAGATATATATAACTTATCAAAGAGAATATTAAAAGACGAGGAAGTTAGCTTATTAACAAAGGGTCTGAATTTCCCCCCTAAAAAAGCATCAAATAAATTTAAAACATACATTGATCTGCAAAAATGTATCAGAAAGCTCACCCTCAAGAGGTATTAGGCTAAAGAATACAATAGTAATTTGCAGAAGAAAAGCATCACTAGTCTAAGTCTAGAGGATATTTGAACTATAAACACACTTAGGCCTAGATTTGGAGTTCGGCGGTAAAAGGGCTGCTAACGCTCCGCGGGTTTTTTTCTGGCCGCACCATAAATTTAACTCTGGTATCGAGAGTTCAAACAAATGCTGCGTTAGGCTCCAAAAAAGGAGCGTAGAGCATTTTTACCGCAAATGCAACTCTCGATACCAGAGTTGCTTACGGACGCGGCCGGCATCAAAAACGTGCTCGTGCACGATTCTCCCATAGGAAACAATGGGGCTGTTTGAGCTGAAAAAAAACCTAACACCTGCAAAAAAGCAGCGTTCAGCTCCTAACGCAGCCCCATTGTTTCCTATGGGGAAACACTTCCTACGTCTGCACCTAACACTCTAACATGTACTCCGAGTCTAAACACCCCTAGCATTACACTTATTAACCCCTAATCTGCCGCCCCCGCTATCGCTGACCCCTGCATATTATTATTAACCCCTAATCTGCCGCTCCGTACACCGCCGCAACCAACGTTATCCCTATGTACCCCTAATCTGCTGCCCCTAACACCGCAGACCCCTATATTATATTTATTAACCCCTAACCTGCCCCCCACAACGTCGCCTCCACATGCCTACACTTATTAACCCCTAATCTGCCGAGCGGACCTGAGCGCTACTATAATAAAGTTATTAACCCCTAATCCGCCTCACTAACCCTATCATAAATAGTATTAACCCCTAATCTGCCCTCCCTAACATCGCCGACACCTAACTTCAATTATTAACCCCTAATCTGACGACCGGAGCTCACCGCTACTCTAATAAATGTATTAACCCCTAAAGCTAAGTCTAACCCTAACACTAACACCCCCCTAACTTAAATATAATTTACATCTAACGAAATAAATTAACTCTTATTAAATAAATTATTCCTATTTAAAGCTAAATACTTACCTGTAAAATAAACCCTAATATAGCTACAATATAAATTATAATTATATTATAGCTATTTTAGGATTAATATTTATTTTACAGGCAACTTTGTAATTATTTTAACCAGGTACAATAGCTATTAAATAGTTAAGAACTATTTAATAGTTACCTAGTTAAAATAATAACAAATTTACCTGTAAAATAAATCCTAACCTAAGATATAATTAAACCTAACACTACCCTATCAATAAAATAATTAAATAAACTACCTACAATTACCTACAATTAACCTAACACTACACTATCAATAAATTAATTAAACACAATTGCTACAAATAAATACAATTAAATAAACTATCTAAAGTACAAAAAATAAAAAAGAACTAAGTTACAGAAAATAAAAAAATATTTACAAACATAAGAAAAATATTACAACAATTTTAAACTAATTACACCTACTCTAAGCCCCCTAATAAAATAACAAAGCCCCCCAAAATAAAAAATTCCCTACCCTATTCTAAATTAAAAAAGTTACAAGCTCTTTTACCTTACCAGCCCTGAACAGGGCCCTTTGCGGGGCATGCCCCAAGAAGTTCAGCTCTTTTGCCTGTAAAAAAAAACATACAATACCCCCCCCCCAACATTACAACCCACCACCCACATACCCCTAATCTAACCCAAACCCCCCTTAAATAAACCTAACACTAAGCCCCTGAAGATCTTCCTACCTTGTCTTCACCATCCAGGTATCACCGATCCGTCCTGGCTCCAAGATCTTCATCCAACCCAAGGGGGGGTTGGCGATCCATAATCCGGTGCTGAAGAGGTCCAGAAGAGGCTCCAAAGTCTTCCTCCTATCCGGCAAGAAGAGGACATCCGGACCGGCAAACATCTTCTCCAAGCGGCATCTTCGATCTTCTTCCATCCGGTGCGGAGCGGGTCCATCTTGAAGCAGGCGACACGGATCCATCCTCTTCTTCCGATGTCTCCCGACTAATGACGGTTCCTTTAAGGGACGTCATCCAAGATGGCGTCCCTCGAATTCCGATTGGCTGATAGGATTCTATCAGCCAATCGGAATTAAGGTAGGAATTTTCTGATTGGCTGATGGAATCAGCCAATCAGAATCAAGTTCAATCCGATTGGCTGATCCAATCAGCCAATCAGATTGAGCTCGCATTCTATTGGCTGTTCCGATCAGCCAATAGAATGCGAGCTCAATCTGATTGGCTGATTGGATCGGCCAATCGGATTGAACTAGATTCTGATTGGCTGATTCCATCAGCCAATCAGAAAATTCCTACCTTAATTCCGATTGGCTGATAGAATCCTATCAGCCAATCGGAATTCGAGGGACGCCATCTTGGATGACGTCCCTTAAAGGAACCGTCATTAGTCGGGAGACATCGGAAGAAGAGGATGGATCCGCGTCGCCTGCTTCAAGATGGACCCGCTCCGCACCGGATGGAAGAAGATCGAAGATGCCGCTTGGAGAAGATGTTTGCCGGTCCGGATGTCCTCTTCTTGCCGGATAGGAGGAAGACTTTGGAGCCTCTTCTGGACCTCTTCAGCACCGGATTATGGATCGCCAACCCCCCCTTGGGTTGGATGAAGATCTTGGAGCCAGGACGGATCGGTGATACCTGGATGGTGAAGACAAGGTAGGAAGATCTTCAGGGGCTTAGTGTTAGGTTTATTTAAGGGGGGTTTGGGTTAGATTAGGGGTATGTGGGTGGTGGGTTGTAATGTTGGGGGGGGGGTATTGTATGTTTTTTTTTACAGGCAAAAGAGCTGAACTTCTTGGGGCATGCCCCGCAAAGGGCCCTGTTCAGGGCTGGTAAGGTAAAAGAGCTTGTAACTTTTTTAATTTAGAATAGGGTAGGGAATTTTTTATTTTGGGGGGCTTTGTTATTTTATTAGGGGGCTTAGAGTAGGTGTAATTAGTTTAAAATTGTTGTAATATTTTTCTTATGTTTGTAAATATTTTTTTATTTTCTGTAACTTAGTTCTTTTTTATTTTTTGTACTTTAGATAGTTTATTTAATTGTATTTATTTGTAGCAATTGTGTTTAATTAATTTATTGATAGTGTAGTGTTAGGTTAATTGTAGGTAATTGTAGGTAGTTTATTTAATTATTTTATTGATAGGGTAGTGTTAGGTTTAATTATATCTTAGGTTAGGATTTATTTTACAGGTAAATTTGTAATTATTTTAACTAGGTAACTATTAAATAGTTCTTAACTATTTAATAGCTATTGTACCTGGTTAAAATAAATACAAAGTTGCCTGTAAAATAAATATTAATCCTAAAATAGCTATAATATAATTATAATTTATATTGTAGCTATATTAGGGTTTATTTTACAGGTAAGTATTTAGCTTTAAATAGGATTAATTTATTTAATAAGAGTTAATTTATTTCGTTAGATGTAAATTATATTTAAGTTAGGGGGGTGTTAGTGTTAGGGTTAGACTTAGCTTTAGGGGTTAATACATTTATTAGAATAGCGGTGAGCTCCGATCGGAAGATTCGGGGTTAATAATTGAAGGTAGGTGTCGGCGATGTTAGGGAGGGCAGATTAGGGGTTAATACTATTTATGATAGGGTTAGTGAGGCGGATTAGGGGTTAATAACTTTATTATAGTAGCGCTCAGGTCCGCTCGGCAGATTAGGAGTTAATAAGTGTAGGCAGGTGTCGGCGACGTTGAGGGGGGCAGATTAGGGGTTAATAAATATAATATAGGGGTCGGCGGTGTTAGGGGTAGCAGATTAGGGGTACATAGGGATAACGTAGGTGGCGGTCTGCAGATTAGGGGTTAAAAATTTTAATCGAGTGGCGGCGGTGTGGGGGGACCTCGGTTTAGGGGTACATAGGTAGTTTATGGGTGTTAGTGTACTTTAGGGTACAGTAGTTAAGAGCTTTATAAACCGGCGTTAGCCAGAAAGCTCTTAACTCCTGCTATTTTCAGGCGGCTGGAATCTTGTCGTTAGAGCTCTAACGCTCACTTCAGAAACGACTCTAAATACCAGCGTTAGAAAGATCCCATTGAAAAGATAGGCTACGCAAATGGCGTAGGGGGATCTGCAGTATGGAAAAGTCGCGGCTGAAAAGTGAGCGTTAGACCCTTTAATCACTGACTCCAAATACCAGCGGGCGCCCAAAACCAGCGTTAGGAGCCTCTAACGCTGGTTTTGACGGCTACCGCCGAACTCCAAATCTAGGCCTTAAACATTTGGAAAAGGAAAGTCATGGAGATAATACCGACCAAATAATACATGTAGATGAGAATGATTTATTAAATCTAAGTGTGTATGAAATAGAAAGCCAAGTTTAACATAGTGGATTAAAACCACCATCCACTTTCTACCCATTACATGCACAAGGTGAATATAAATATACCTATAATAAACTTGTAACAGAAGAACTTAATACTTTTTAGATAAACAGAAAAAAAATGTAACTAAATATAATGATAATCTGAAAAAGGAAGAAAGAAAAGCATTATAAGAATTAACCAATGATACTACGATTGTCATACGCAAGGCTAAGGGGGGGGCTGTAGTTCAAAATAGATCAGACCACCTTAAAGAAGCATTCACATTATCTAAACCGCCGCACTCCCACATCACAAACACTAGTTAAATATTATTAAACCCTAATTTGCTGCCCCTAACATCGCCGCCACCTACCTACATTTATTAACCCCTAATCTGCCACCCCATACGTCGCCGCAACTATACTAAATTTATTAACCCCTAAACCTAAGTCTAACCCTAACAACCCCTAACTTAAATATAATTACAATAAATCTAAATAAAACCTAATATCATTACCTAAATAATTCCTATTTAAAACTAAATACTTACCTGTAAAATAAACCCTAAGCTAGCTACAATATAACTAATAGTAACATTGTATCTAGCTTAGGGTTTATTTTTATTTTACAGGCAAGTTTGTATTTATTTTAACTAGGTAGAATAGTTACTAAATAGTTATCAACTATTTACTAACTACCAAGCTAAAATAAATACAAATTTACACTTAAAGGGAACCACAACACCTGCTTCAAATGTTCTAAACTAACTTGTTGTAATTGTGCAAAATAAACTATCAATTATTTATGCTGTCTTTTCATATTTTCATTATGTTGTAGAAAAACAGCTTTATAATTTAAAGTTTAATCAGCAGCCTAGCACTTGCTATGTCTGCTGCCATATTGTAACGCGCGTCTTCAACATTAGTAGGTCACGTGACTCACACGGCACCTTCTATTTCTAACACTGAGGAGGCAGAGTGAGGAGACTGCAGTTTCTGAGAACGGCTTCAGGCACTGCTATATTTATAACTAGCAAGAGCAGGGAAGGAAGCAGAGGGGGGGAGGGAGACTCAGGGCTCCTGAGACTGTAAGTAACGTAGATAAATGCAGAAGTATCTGGTTACAATTATAACTGCAGCAGGAGTTTGCTTTCTGGCTCCGGAGCTTTTCTTCCCCTGTGCATTTCTCTCCCACTTCCATCCCTGCTCTTGGTATTTATGATTATAGCAGTGACTGAAGCCGTTCTTAGAAGACACTGCAGTGATCCCTCTGCTTCCTCAGCGTTAGTAATAGAAAAAGGTGCCGTTTTAGTCACATGACCCACTGAGGTGCAAAGTACTTCACAATATGGCAGCAGACATAGCAGATTGTAGGCTGCAGATCATCATTAAAATTATAAAGCTGTTTTCTGCAACAGAATGCAGTAAGATGAAGACTGCATGCAGAATTGTAGTTAGTTTGTTTTGCATAATCATAGAAAGTTAGTTAAAAACTTTTCAAGCAGGTGTTGTGGTTCCCTTTAAAATAAAACCTAACCTGCCTTACACTAACACCTAACCTTACACTACAATTAAATCAATTACATTAATTAAATACAATTACCTAAATTACAAAAAAAATCAAACACTAAATTACACAAAATAAAAAAAGAAATTATCAGATATTAAACAATTAATTAATTACACCTAATCTAATAGCCCTATCAAAATAAAAAAGCCCCCCCAAAATAAAAAAAAACCCTAGCCTAAACTAAACTACCAATAGCCCTTAAAATGGCCTTTTGCGGGGCATTGCACCAAAGAAATCAACTCTTTTATCTGTAAAAAAAAATTACAAACAACCACCCAACAGTAAAACCCACCACCCACACAACCAACCCCCAAAATAAAATCCTAACTAAAAAAACCTAAGCTCCCCATTGCCCTGAAAAGGGCATTTGGATGGGCATTGCCCTTAAAAGGGCATTTAGCTCTTTTTCCGCCCGAAAGCTCTAATCTAAAAATAAAACCTACCCAATAAACCCTTAAAAAAACTAACACTAACCCCGGAAGATCCACTTACAGTTTTTGAAGACCCGACATCCATCCTCAACAAAGCCAACAGAAGTCCTCAACGAAGCGGCAGAAGTCTTCATCCAACCGGGCAGAAGTCTTCATCCAGACGGAATCTTCTATCTTCATCTATACGGCGCGGAGCGGGTCCATCTTCAAGACATCCGGCGCGGAGCATCCTCTTCTCTTGACGTCTAACGAAGAATGAAGGTTCCTTTAAGTGACGTCATCCAAGATGGCGTCCCTTGAATTCTGATTGGCTGATAGAATTCTATCAGCCAATCGGAATTAAAGGTGAAAAAATCCTATTGGCTGATGCAAGGTAGTTTATGGGTGTTAGTGTACTTTTTTGCACTTTAGTTATGAGTTTTATGTTACAGCGTTGTAGCGCAAAACTCATAACTACTGACTTTCAGTTTACGGTACGGATCTTGGCGGTATAGGGTGTACCGCTCACTTTTTGGCCTCTCAGGCAGACTCTTAATACCGGCGCTATGGAAGTCCCATTGAAAAAGGACTTTTTGAAAGCTGCGGTAATTACGTTGCGCTATGGCCAAAAAAGTGTGCGGTGCCCCTAAACCTGCAGGACTCGTAATACCAGCGGTAGTGAAAAAGAGCCATAACTCGTAATCTAGCCGTATGTTATTTATTATTATTTAGGTTTTTAATATTATAGGACTTGTTCTGGTTGATTATTTCTATTTTTTTTAATACTAGTATATTATTAGACCTGAATAGGTCCTTATTTTTTCTTTGATAATATCAACACAACTGCACATTTTATTAGGAATAAATCTGAATATATGTTGAATTTTAGGTTTATAAATTAAGTCTCTCCTTCATTTTTTTATGTGATTGTTTGTAAATGGGATTTTTATAGTGTAAATTCTGTATTGTGTTTTTAGAGCATATTTATGTTTTTTTTTTAACAATTGTGTTATTATTTAGAGGGGTAGTTCTCAACTTGTCTACTTTACCTGCCTTCGCCGGTTCAATACGCCCGCCTAAGCTCGCCTACCATCGCCACCGCAGACCTGCAAAATTTTGCCTAAGTTATCAATAAATCTGTCAAAAAGCCGCGCACCAAGTACGGGGCGATGAGCAGCGGACTGTGAGAGTTATCACTCATCCGATCTCGCTGCTCTTCGGCTTTTTTACAGCTTTATTGATAGCCTGTCACTAAGCACCCACACTAATTACACTGTTCTACCCCCTATACCGGCACCCCCGGAGCCCCCCGCAACTCAATAAAGTTATTAACCCCTAAACCGCCGCTCCTAGACCCCGCCGCAACACATATAAATGTATTAACCCCTAAACCGCCACTCCCGGACCCCGCCGCCACCTACATTATACCTAGTAACCCCTATCCTGCCCCCCTATATCGCCGCCCTCTATAATAAAGTTATTAACCCCTATCCTGCTGATCCCAGACTACACTGTTCTACCCCCTATACCGGCACCCCCGGAGCCCCCCGCAACTCAATAAAGTTATTAACCCCTAAACCGCCGCTCCTAGACCCCGCCGCAACTCTTATAAATGTATTAACCCCTAAACCGCCGCTCCCGGACACCGCCGCAACCTACATTATACCTAGTAACCCCTATCCTGCCCCCCACTACACCGCCGCCACTGTAATAAAATTATTAACCCCTAAACCTAAGTCTAACACTAACCCTAACACCCCCCTAACTTAAATATTAATTAAATAAATATAAATAATATTTCTATTATTAACTAAGTTAATCCTATTTAAAACTAAATACTTACCTTTAAAATAAACCCTAATATAGCTACAATATAAATAATAATTATATTGTAGCTATCTTAGGATTTATTTTTATTTTACAGGTAACTTTCAATTTATTTTAACTAGGTACAATAGCTATTAAATAGTTATTAACTATTTCATAGCTACCTAGCTAAAATAAAGAGAAATTTACCTGTAAAATAAATCCTAACCTAAGTTACAATTACACCTAACACTACACTATACTTTAATAAATTATTTCTATTTAAAACTAAATACTTACCTGGAAAATAAACCCTAAGATAGCTACAATATAATTAATAATTACATTGTAGCTATTTTAGGATTTACATTTATTTTACAGGTAACTTTGTATTTATTTTTGGTAGTTAAAATAGTTATTAAATAGTTATTAACTATTTCATAACTACCTAGCTAAAAGAAATACAAAATTACCTGTAAAATAAATCCTAACCTAAGTTACAATTAAACCTAACACTACACTATCATTAAATTAATTAAATAAATTAACTACAAATAACTACAATTAAATACAATTACATAAACTAACTAAAGTACAAAAAATAAAAAAGCTAAGTTACAAAAAATAAAAAAATAAGTTACAAACATTTAAAAAATATTACAACAATTTTAAGCTACTTACACCTAATCTAAGCCCCCTAATAAAATAACAAAGCCCCCCAAAATAAAATTAAATTTAAAAAAGTTCAAAGCTCTTTTACCTTACCAGCCCATAAAAGAGCCTTTTGCGGGGCATGCCCCAAAGAAATCTGCTCTTTTGCCTGCAAAAGTAAAATACAACCCCCCCCCAACATTAAAACCCACCACCCACATACTCCTAATCTAACCCAAACCCCCTTAAAAAAAAAACTAACACTACCCCCCTGAAGATCATCCTACCTTGAGTTGTCTTCAGCCAGCTGACGATCGATGGAACCGAAGAGGATATCCGGAGCAGCAGAAGTCATCATCCAAGGGGCGCTGAAGAAATCTTCCATCCGATGAAGTCATCAACCAGGCGGCGCTGAAGAGGTCTTCCATCCGGGCGATGTCATCTTCCAAGTGGCGTCTTCAATCTTCATCCATCCGGAGCGGAGCGGAGCCATCTTCAGACGAGCCGATGCGGAACAATCCTCTTCTTCCCGACGACTACCGATGAAGTTCAATCCGATTGGCTGATCCAATCAGCCAATCAGATTGAGTTTGCATTCTATTGGCTGATCGGAACAGCCAATAGAATGCGAGCTCAATCTGATTGGATCAGCCAATCGGATTGAACTTCAATCTGATTGGCTGATTCAATCAGCCAATCAGATTTTTCCAACCTTAATTCCGATTGGTCAGCCAATCGGAATTGAAGGGACGCCATCTTGGACGACGTCCCTTAAAGGAATATCCATTCGTCGGTAGTCGTCGGGAAGAAGAGGATGGCTCCGCGTCGGCTCGTCTGAAGATGGCTCCGCTCCGCTCCGGATGGATAAAGATTGAAGACGCCGCTTGGAAGATGACATCGCCCGGATGGAAGACTTCTTCAGCGCCACCTTGATGATGACTTCATCGGATGGAAGATTTCTTCAGCGCCCCTTGGATGATGACTTCTGCCGCTCCGGATCTCCTCTTCGGTTCCATCGGTGGTCGGCTGGCTGAAGACGGCTCAAGGTAGGATGATCTTCAGGGGGGTAGTGTTAAGTTTATTTAAGGGGGGTTTGGGTTAGATTAGGGGTATGTGGGTGGTGGGTTTTAATGTTGGGGGGGTTGTATTTTTATTTTACAGGCAAAAGACCTGTTTTCTTTGGGGCAAGCCCCGCAAAAGGCCCTTTTAAGGGCTGGTAAGGTAATAGAGCTGGTAACTTTTTAATGTAAAATAGGGTAGGGAATTTTTTTATTTTGGGGGGCTTTGTTATTTTATTAGGGGGCTTAGATTAGGTGTAAGTAGCTTAAAATTGTTGTAATATTTTTAAAATGTTTGTAGCTTATTTTTTTATTTTTTGTAACTTAGCTTTTTTTATTTTTTGTACTTTAGTTAGTTTTTTTAATTTAATTTAATTGTAGTTATTTGTAGCTAATTTATTTAATTAATTTAATGATAGTGTAGTGTTAGGTTTAATTGTAACTTAGATTAGGATTTATTTTACAGGTAATTTTGTATTTCTTTTAGCTAGGTAGTTATTAAATAGTTAATAACTATTTAATAACTATTCTAACTAGCTAAAATAAATACAAACGGCTAGATTTAGAGTTTGGCGGTATCCGTCAAAACCAGCGTTAGAGGCTCCTAACGCTGGTTTTGGGCTACCGCTGGTATTTGGAGTCAGTCAGGAAAGGGTCTAATGCTCACTTTGCAGCCGTGACTTTTCCATACCGCAGATCCCCCTACGCCATTTGCGTATCCTATCTTTTCAATGGGATCTTTCTAACGCCAGTATTTAGAGTCGTGGCTGAAGTGAGCGTTAGAAATCTAATGACAAAACTCCAGCCGCAGAAAAAAGTCAGTAGTTAAGAGCTTACTGGGCTAACGCCGGTTTATAAAGCTCTTAACTACTGTGCTCTAAAGTACACTAACACCCATAAACTACCTATGTACCCCTAAACCGAGGTCCCCCCACATAGCCGCCACTCTATTAAATGTTTCAACCCCTAATCTGCCTACCCCACACTGCCGCCACCTACGTTATCTCTATGTACCCCTAATCTGCTGCCCCTAATACCGCCGACCCCCTATATTATATTTATTAACCCCTAATCTGCCGCCCCCCGCTATCGCTGACACCTGCATATTTTTTAACCCCTAATCTGCCGCTCCGTACACCGCCGCAACCTACATTATACCTATGTACCCCTAATCTGCTGCCCCTAACACAGCCGACCCCTATATTATATTTATTAACCCCTAATCTGCCGCCCCCAACGTCGCCTCCACCTACCTACAATTATTAACCCCTAATCTGCCTACCGGATCACACCGCTACTATAATAAATGTATTAACCCCTAAAGCTAAGTCTAACCCTAACACTAACACCCGCCTAAGTTAAATATAATTTAAATCTAACGAAATAAATTAACTCTTATTAAATAAATTATTCCTATTTAAAGCTAAATACTTACCTGTAAAATAAACCCTAATATAGCTACAATATAAATTATAATTATATTGTAGCTATTTTAGGATTAATATTTATTTTACAGGCAACTTTGTAATTATTTTAACCAGGTACAATAGCTATTAAATAGTTAATAACTATTTAATAGTTACCTAGTTAAAATAATTACAAAATTACCTGTAAAATAAATCCTAACCTAAGTTACAATTAAACCTAACACTACACTATCAATAAATAAATTAAATAAAATACCTACAAATAAATACAATTCAATAAACTAACTAAAGTACAAAAATTAAAAAAAGCTAAGTTACAAAAAATAAAAAAATTAATTACAAACATAATAAAAATATTACAACAATTTAAAGCTAATTACACCTACTCTAAACCCCCTAATAAAATAACAAAGCCCCCCAAAATAAAAAAATGCCCTACCCTATTCTAAAATTAAAATAGAAAAGCTCTTTTACCTTACCAGCCCTTAAAAGGGCCCTTTGCGGGGCATGCCCCAAAGAATTCAGCTCTTTTGCCTGTAAAAAAAAAACATACAATACCCCCCCCCCAACATTACAACCCACCACCCACATACCCCTAATCTAACCCAAACCCCCCTTAAATAAACCTAACACTAAGCCCCTGAAGATCTTCCTACCTTGTCTTCACCATGCCAGGTATCACCGATCGCTCCAGGATCTGAAATCTTCATCCAAGCCCAAGCGGAGGCTGGAGATCCATCATCCGGCTGAAGTCTTCTATCAAGCAACGGCTGAAGAGGTCCAGAAGAGGCTCCAAAGTCTTCCTCCTATCCGGGCAGAAGAGTAGATCCGGACCGGCAACCATCTTCTTCAAAGCGGTCACAAGCGGCTCCATGTTGAAGACCTCCGGCGCGGATCCATCCTCTTCTTGCAACGTCCTAAGTCCGAATGAAGGTTCCTTTAAATGACGTCATCCAAGATGGCGTCCCTCGAATTCCGATTGGCTGATAGGATTCTATCAGCCAATCGGAATTAAGGTAGGGAAAATCTGATTGGCTGATTGAATCAGCCAATCAGATTGAGCTTGCATTCTATTGGCTGTTCCGATCAGCCAATAGAATGCGAGCTCAATCTGATTGGCTAATTGGATCAGCCAATCGCATTGAACTTGAATCTGATTGGCTGATTCAATCAGCCAATCAGAATTTTCCTACCTTAATTTCGATTGGCTGATAGAATCCTATCAGCCAATCGGAATTCGAGAGATGCCATCTTGGATGACGTCATTTAAAGGAATCTTCATTTGGACTTAGGATGTCGCAAGAAACGGATGGATCCGCGCCGGAGGTCTTCAACATGGAGCCGCTTGTCACCGCTTTGAAGAAAATGGTTGCCGGTCCGGATCTACTCTTCTGCCCGGATAGCATGAAGACTTTGGAGCCTCTTCTGGACCTCTTCAGCCGTCGCTTGATAGAAGACTTCAGCCGGATGATGGATCGCCAGCCCCCGCTTGGGCTTGGATGAAGACTTCGGAGCCTGGAGCGATCGGTGATACCTGGCATGGTGAAGACAAGGTAGGAAGATCTTCAGGGGCTTAGTGTTAGGTTTATTTAAGGGGGGTTTGGGTTAGATTAGGGGTATGTGGGTGGTGGTTTGTAATGTTGGGGGCAGGTATTGTATGTTTTTTTTTACAGGCAAAAGAGCTGAATTCTTTGGGGCATGCCCCGCAAAGGGCCCTTTTCAGGGCTGGTAAGGTAAAAGAGCTTTTCTATTTGTATTTTAGAATAGGGTAGGACATTTTTTTTTATTTTGGGGGGCTTTGTTATTTTATTAGGGGGCTTAGAGTAGGTGTAATTAGTTTAAAATTGTTGTAATATTTTTCTTATGTTTGTAAATATTTTTTTATTTTCTGTAACTTAGTTCTTTTTTATTTTTTGTACTTTAGATAGTTTATTTAATTGTATTTATTTGTAGCAATTGTGTTTAATTAATTTATTGATAGTGTAGTGTTAGGTTGATTGTAGGTAATTGTAGGTAGTTTATTTAATTATTTTATTGATAGGGTAGTGTTAGGTTTAATTATATCTTAGGTTAGGATTTATTTTACAGGTAAATTTGTAATTATTTTAACTAGGTAACTATTAAATAGTTCTTAACTATTTAATAGCTATTGTACCTGGTTAAAATAAATACAAAGTTGCCTGTAAAATAAATATTAATCCTAAAATAGCTATAATATAATTATAATTTATATTGTAGCTATATTAGGGTTTATTTTACAGGTAAGTATTTAGCTTTAAATAGGATTAATTTATTTAATAAGAGTTAATTTATTTCGTTAGATGTAAATTATATTTAAGTTAGGGGGGTGTTAGTGTTAGGGTTAGACTTAGCTTTAGGGGTTAATACATTTATTAGAATAGCGGTGAGCTCCGATCGGAAGATTCGGGGTTAATAATTGAAGGTAGGTGTCGGCGATGTTAGGGAGGGCAGATTAGGGGTTAATACTATTTATGATAGGGTTAGTGAGGCGGATTAGGGGTTAATAACTTTATTATAGTAGCGCTCAGGTCCGCTCGGCAGATTAGGAGTTAATAAGTGTAGGCAGGTGTCGGCGACGTTGAGGGGGGCAGATTAGGGGTTAATAAATATAATATAGGGGTCGGCGGTGTTAGGGGTAGCAGATTAGGGGTACATAGGGATAACGTAGGTGGCGGTCTGCAGATTAGGGGTTAAAAATTTTAATCGAGTGGCGGCGGTGTGGGGGGACCTCGGTTTAGGGGTACATAGGTAGTTTATGGGTGTTAGTGTACTTTAGGGTACAGTAGTTAAGAGCTTTATAAACCGGCGTTAGCCAGAAAGCTCTTAACTCCTGCTATTTTCAGGCGGCTGGAATCTTGTCGTTAGAGCTCTAACGCTCACTTCAGAAACGACTCTAAATACCAGCGTTAGAAAGATCCCATTGAAAAGATAGGCTACGCAAATGGCGTAGGGGGATCTGCAGTATGGAAAAGTCGCGGCTGAAAAGTGAGCGTTAGACCCTTTAATCACTGACTCCAAATACCAGCGGGCGCCCAAAACCAGCGTTAGGAGCCTCTAACGCTGGTTTTGACGGCTACCGCCGAACTCCAAATCTAGGCCTTAAACATTTGGAAAAGGAAAGTCATGGAGATAATACCGACCAAATAATACATGTAGATGAGAATGATTTATTAAATCTAAGTGTGTATGAAATAGAAAGCCAAGTTTAACATAGTGGATTAAAACCACCATCCACTTTCTACCCATTACATGCACAAGGTGAATATAAATATACCTATAATAAACTTGTAACCAAAGAACTTAATACTTTTTAGATAAACAGAAAAAAAATGTAACTAAATATAATGATAATCTGAAAAAGGAAGAAAGAAAAGCATTATAAGAATTAACCAATGATACTACGATTGTCATACGCAAGGCTAAGGGGGGGGGCTGTAGTTCAAAATAGATCAGACCACCTTAAAGAAGCATTCACATTATCTAAACCGCCGCACTCCCACATCACAAACACTAGTTAAATATTATTAAACCCTAATTTGCTGCCCCTAACATCGCCGCCACCTACCTACATTTATTAACCCCTAATCTGCCACCCCATACGTCGCCGCAACTATACTAAATTTATTAACCCCTAAACCTAAGTCTAACCCTAACAACCCCTAACTTAAATATAATTACAATAAATCTAAATAAAACCTAATATCATTACCTAAATAATTCCTATTTAAAACTAAATACTTACCTGTAAAATAAACCCTAAGCTAGCTACAATATAACTAATAGTAACATTGTATCTAGCTTAGGGTTTATTTTTATTTTACAGGCAAGTTTGTATTTATTTTAACTAGGTAGAATAGTTACTAAATAGTTATCAACTATTTACTAACTACCAAGCTAAAATAAATACAAATTTACACTTAAAGGGAACCACAACACCTGCTTCAAATGTTCTAAACTAACTTGTTGTAATTGTGCAAAATAAACTATCAATTATTTATGCTGTCTTTTCATATTTTCATTATGTTGTAGAAAAACAGCTTTATAATTTAAAGTTTAATCAGCAGCCTAGCACTTGCTATGTCTGCTGCCATATTGTAACGCGCGTCTTCAACATTAGTAGGTCACGTGACTCACACGGCACCTTCTATTTCTAACACTGAGGAGGCAGAGTGAGGAGACTGCAGTTTCTGAGAACGGCTTCAGGCACTGCTATATTTATAACTAGCAAGAGCAGGGAAGGAAGCAGAGGGGGGGAGGGAGACTCAGGGCTCCTGAGACTGTAAGTAACGTAGATAAATGCAGAAGTATCTGGTTACAATTATAACTGCAGCAGGAGTTTGCTTTCTGGCTCCGGAGCTTTTTCTTCCCCTGTGCATTTCTCTCCCACTTCCATCCCTGCTCTTGGTATTTATGATTATAGCAGTGACTGAAGCCGTTCTTAGAAGACACTGCAGTGATCCCTCTGCTTCCTCAGCGTTAGTAATAGAAAAAGGTGCCGTTTTAGTCACATGACCCACTGAGGTGCAAAGTACTTCACAATATGGCAGCAGACATAGCAGATTGTAGGCTGCAGATCATCATTAAAATTATAAAGCTGTTTTCTGCAACAGAATGCAGTAAGATGAAGACTGCATGCAGAATTGTAGTTAGTTTGTTTTGCATAATCATAGAAAGTTAGTTAAAAACTTTTCAAGCAGGTGTTGTGGTTCCCTTTAAAATAAAACCTAACCTGCCTTACACTAACACCTAACCTTACACTACAATTAAATCAATTACATTAATTAAATACAATTACCTAAATTACAAAAAAAATCAAACACTAAATTACACAAAATAAAAAAAGAAATTATCAGATATTAAACAATTAATTAATTACACCTAATCTAATAGCCCTATCAAAATAAAAAAGCCCCCCCAAAATAAAAAAAAACCCTAGCCTAAACTAAACTACCAATAGCCCTTAAAATGGCCTTTTGCGGGGCATTGCACCAAAGAAATCAACTCTTTTATCTGTAAAAAAAAATTACAAACAACCACCCAACAGTAAAACCCACCACCCACACAACCAACCCCCAAAATAAAATCCTAACTAAAAAAACCTAAGCTCCCCATTGCCCTGAAAAGGGCATTTGGATGGGCATTGCCCTTAAAAGGGCATTTAGCTCTTTTTCCGCCCGAAAGCTCTAATCTAAAAATAAAACCTACCCAATAAACCCTTAAAAAAACTAACACTAACCCCGGAAGATCCACTTACAGTTTTTGAAGACCCGACATCCATCCTCAACAAAGCCAACAGAAGTCCTCAACGAAGCGGCAGAAGTCTTCATCCAACCGGGCAGAAGTCTTCATCCAGACGGAATCTTCTATCTTCATCTATACGGCGCGGAGCGGGTCCATCTTCAAGACATCCGGCGCGGAGCATCCTCTTCTCTTGACGTCTAACGAAGAATGAAGGTTCCTTTAAGTGACGTCATCCAAGATGGCGTCCCTTGAATTCTGATTGGCTGATAGAATTCTATCAGCCAATCGGAATTAAAGGTGAAAAAATCCTATTGGCTGATGCAAGGTAGTTTATGGGTGTTAGTGTACTTTTTTGCACTTTAGTTATGAGTTTTATGTTACAGCGTTGTAGCGCAAAACTCATAACTACTGACTTTCAGTTTACGGTACGGATCTTGGCGGTATAGGGTGTACCGCTCACTTTTTGGCCTCTCAGGCAGACTCTTAATACCGGCGCTATGGAAGTCCCATTGAAAAAGGACTTTTTGAAAGCTGCGGTAATTACGTTGCGCTATGGCCAAAAAAGTGTGCGGTGCCCCTAAACCTGCAGGACTCGTAATACCAGCGGTAGTGAAAAAGAGCCATAACTCGTAATCTAGCCGTATGTTATTTATTATTATTTAGGTTTTTAATATTATAGGACTTGTTCTGGTTGATTATTTCTATTTTTTTTAATACTAGTATATTATTAGACCTGAATAGGTCCTTATTTTTTCTTTGATAATATCAACACAACTGCACATTTTATTAGGAATAAATCTGAATATATGTTGAATTTTAGGTTTATAAATTAAGTCTCTCCTTCATTTTTTTATGTGATTGTTTGTAAATGGGATTTTTATAGTGTAAATTCTGTATTGTGTTTTTAGAGCATATTTATGTTTTTTTTTTAACAATTGTGTTATTATTTAGAGGGGTAGTTCTCAACTTGTCTACTTTACCTGCCTTCGCCGGTTCAATACGCCCGCCTAAGCTCGCCTACCATCGCCACCGCAGACCTGCAAAATTTTGCCTAAGTTATCAATAAATCTGTCAAAAAGCCGCGCACCAAGTACGGGGCGATGAGCAGCGGACTGTGAGAGTTATCACTCATCCGATCTCGCTGCTCTTCGGCTTTTTTACAGCTTTATTGATAGCCTGTCACTAAGCACCCACACTAATTACACTGTTCTACCCCCTATACCGGCACCCCCGGAGCCCCCCGCAACTCAATAAAGTTATTAACCCCTAAACCGCCGCTCCTAGACCCCGCCGCAACTCTTATAAATGTATTAACCCCTAAACCGCCACTCCCGGACCCCGCCGCCACCTACATTATACCTAGTAACCCCTATCCTGCCCCCCTATATCGCCGCCCTCTATAATAAAGTTATTAACCCCTATCCTGCTGATCCCAGACTACACTGTTCTACCCCCTATACCGGCACCCCCCGGAGCCCCCCGCAACTCAATAAAGTTATTAACCCCTAAACCGCCGCTCCTAGACCCCGCCGCAACTCTTATAAATGTATTAACCCCTAAACCGCCACTCCCGGACCCCGCCGCCACCTACATTATACCTAGTAACCCCTATCCTGCCCCCCACTACACCGCCGCCACTGTAATAAAATTATTAACCCCTAAACCTAAGTCTAACACTAACCCTAACACCCCCCTAACTTAAATATTAATTAAATACATATAAATAATATTTCTATTATTAACTAAGTTAATCCTATTTAAAACTAAATACTTACCTTTAAAATAAACCCTAATATAGCTACAATATAAATAATAATTATATTGTAGCTATCTTAGGATTTATTTTTATTTTACAGGTAACTTTCAATTTATTTTAACTAGGTACAATAGCTATTAAATAGTTATTAACTATTTCATAGCTACCTAGCTAAAATAAAGAGAAATTTACCTGTAAAATAAATCCTAACCTAAGTTACAATTACACCTAACACTACACTATACTTTAATAAATTATTTCTATTTAAAACTAAATACTTACCTGGAAAATAAACCCTAAGATAGCTACAATATAATTAATAATTACATTGTAGCTACTTTTAGGATTTACATTTATTTTACAGGTAACTTTGTATTTATTTTTGGTAGTTAAAATAGTTATTAAATAGTTATTAACTATTTCATAACTACCTAGCTAAAAGAAATACAAAATTACCTGTAAAATAAATCCTAACCTAAGTTACAATTAAACCTAACACTACACTATCATTAAATTAATTAAATAAATTAACTACAAATAACTACAATTAAATACAATTACATAAACTAACTAAAGTACAAAAAATAAAAAAGCTAAGTTACAAAAAATAAAAAAATAAGTTACAAACATTTAAAAAATATTACAACAATTTTAAGCTACTTACACCTAATCTAAGCCCCCTAATAAAATAACAAAGCCCCCCAAAATAAAATTAAATTTAAAAAAGTTCAAAGCTCTTTTACCTTACCAGCCCATAAAAGAGCCTTTTGCGGGGCATGCCCCAAAGAAATCTGCTCTTTTGCCTGCAAAAGTAAAATACAACCCCCCCCCAACATTAAAACCCACCACCCACATACTCCTAATCTAACCCAAACCCCCTGAAAAAAAAACTAACACTACCCCCCTGAAGATCATCCTACCTTGAGTTGTCTTCAGCCAGCTGACGATCGATGGAACCGAAGAGGATATCCGGAGCAGCAGAAGTCATCATCCAAGGGGCGCTGAAGAAATCTTCCATCCGATGAAGTCATCAACCAGGCGGCGCTGAAGAGGTCTTCCATCCGGGCGATGTCATCTTCCAAGTGGCGTCTTCAATCTTCATCCATCCGGAGCGGAGCGGAGCCATCTTCAGACGAGCCGATGCGGAACAATCCTCTTCTTCCCGACGACTACCGACGAAGTTCAATCCGATTGGCTGATCCAATCAGCCAATCAGATTGAGTTTGCATTCTATTGGCTGATCGGAACAGCCAATAGAATGCGAGCTCAATCTGATTGGATCAGCCAATCGGATTGAACTTCAATCTGATTGGCTGATTCAATCAGCCAATCAGATTTTTCCAACCTTAATTCCGATTGGTCAGCCAATCGGAATTGAAGGGACGCCATCTTGGACGACGTCCCTTAAAGGAATATCCATTCGTCGGTAGTCGTCGGGAAGAAGAGGATGGCTCCGCGTCGGCTCGTCTGAAGATGGCTCCGCTCCGCTCCGGATGGATAAAGATTGAAGACGCCGCTTGGAAGATGACATCGCCCGGATGGAAGACTTCTTCAGCGCCACCTTGATGATGACTTCATCGGATGGAAGATTTCTTCAGCGCCCCTTGGATGATGACTTCTGCCGCTCCGGATCTCCTCTTCGGTTCCATCGGTGGTCGGCTGGCTGAAGACGGCTCAAGGTAGGATGATCTTCAGGGGGGTAGTGTTAAGTTTATTTAAGGGGGGTTTGGGTTAGATTAGGGGTATGTGGGTGGTGGGTTTTAATGTTGGGGGGGTTGTATTTTTATTTTACAGGCAAAAGACCTGTTTTCTTTGGGGCAAGCCCCGCAAAAGGCCCTTTTAAGGGCTGGTAAGGTAATAGAGCTGGTAACTTTTTAATGTAAAATAGGGTAGGGAATTTTTTTATTTTGGGGGGCTTTGTTATTTTATTAGGGGGCTTAGATTAGGTGTAAGTAGCTTAAAATTGTTGTAATATTTTTAAAATGTTTGTAGCTTATTTTTTTATTTTTTGTAACTTAGCTTTTTTTATTTTTTGTACTTTAGTTAGTTTTTTTAATTTAATTTAATTGTAGTTATTTGTAGCTAATTTATTTAATTAATTTAATGATAGTGTAGTGTTAGGTTTAATTGTAACTTAGATTAGGATTTATTTTACAGGTAATTTTGTATTTCTTTTAGCTAGGTAGTTATTAAATAGTTAATAACTATTTAATAACTATTCTAACTAGCTAAAATAAATACAAACGGCTAGATTTAGAGTTTGGCGGTATCCGTCAAAACCAGCGTTAGAGGCTCCTAACGCTGGTTTTGGGCTACCGCTGGTATTTGGAGTCAGTCAGGAAAGGGTCTAATGCTCACTTTGCAGCCGCGACTTTTCCATACCGCAGATCCCCCTACGCCATTTGCGTATCCTATCTTTTCAATGGGATCTTTCTAACGCCAGTATTTAGAGTCGTGGCTGAAGTGAGCGTTAGAAATCTAATGACAAAACTCCAGCCGCAGAAAAAAGTCAGTAGTTAAGAGCTTACTGGGCTAACGCCGGTTTATAAAGCTCTTAACTACTGTGCTCTAAAGTACACTAACACCCATAAACTACCTATGTACCCCTAAACCGAGGTCCCCCCACATAGCCGCCACTCTATTAAATGTTTCAACCCCTAATCTGCCTACCCCACACTGCCGCCACCTACGTTATCTCTATGTACCCCTAATCTGCTGCCCCTAATACCGCCGACCCCTATATTATATTTATTAACCCCTAATCTGCCGCCCCCCGCTATCGCTGACACCTGCATATTTTTTAACCCCTAATCTGCCGCTCCGTACACCGCCGCAACCTACATTATACCTATGTACCCCTAATCTGCTGCCCCTAACACAGCCGACCCCTATATTATATTTATTAACCCCTAATCTGCCGCCCCCAACGTCGCCTCCACCTACCTACAATTATTAACCCCTAATCTGCCTACCGGATCACACCGCTACTATAATAAATGTATTAACCCCTAAAGCTAAGTCTAACCCTAACACTAACACCCGCCTAAGTTAAATATAATTTAAATCTAACGAAATAAATTAACTCTTATTAAATAAATTATTCCTATTTAAAGCTAAATACTTACCTGTAAAATAAACCCTAATATAGCTACAATATAAATTATAATTATATTGTAGCTATTTTAGGATTAATATTTATTTTACAGGCAACTTTGTAATTATTTTAACCAGGTACAATAGCTATTAAATAGTTAATAACTATTTAATAGTTACCTAGTTAAAATAATTACAAAATTACCTGTAAAATAAATCCTAACCTAAGTTACAATTAAACCTAACACTACACTATCAATAAATAAATTAAATAAAATACCTACAAATAAATACAATTCAATAAACTAACTAAAGTACAAAAATTAAAAAAAGCTAAGTTACAAAAAATAAAAAAATTAATTACAAACATAATAAAAATATTACAACAATTTAAAGCTAATTACACCTACTCTAAACCCCCTAATAAAATAACAAAGCCCCCCAAAATAAAAAAATGCCCTACCCTATTCTAAAATTAAAATAGAAAAGCTCTTTTACCTTACCAGCCCTTAAAAGGGCCCTTTGCGGGGCATGCCCCAAAGAATTCAGCTCTTTTGCCTGTAAAAAAAAAACATACAATACCCCCCCCCCAACATTACAACCCACCACCCACATACCCCTAATCTAACCCAAACCCCCCTTAAATAAACCTAACACTAAGCCCCTGAAGATCTTCCTACCTTGTCTTCACCATGCCAGGTATCACCGATCGCTCCAGGATCTGAAATCTTCATCCAAGCCCAAGCGGAGGCTGGAGATCCATCATCCGGCTGAAGTCTTCTATCAAGCAATGGCTGAAGAGGTCCAGAAGAGGCTCCAAAGTCTTCCTCCTATCCGGGCAGAAGAGTAGATCCGGACCGGCAACCATCTTCTTCAAAGCGGTCACAAGCGGCTCCATGTTGAAGACCTCCGGCGCGGATCCATCCTCTTCTTGCAACGTCCTAAGTCCGAATGAAGGTTCCTTTAAATGACGTCATCCAAGATGGCGTCCCTCGAATTCCGATTGGCTGATAGGATTCTATCAGCCAATCGGAATTAAGGTAGGGAAAATCTGATTGGCTGATTGAATCAGCCAATCAGATTGAGCTTGCATTCTATTGGCTGTTCCGATCAGCCAATAGAATGCGAGCTCAATCTGATTGGCTAATTGGATCAGCCAATCGCATTGAACATGAATCTGATTGGCTGATTCAATCAGCCAATCAGAATTTTCCTACCTTAATTTCGATTGGCTGATAGAATCCTATCAGCCAATCGGAATTCGAGAGATGCCATCTTGGATGACGTCATTTAAAGGAATCTTCATTTGGACTTAGGATGTCGCAAGAAACGGATGGATCCGCGCCGGAGGTCTTCAACATGGAGCCGCTTGTCACCGCTTTGAAGAAAATGGTTGCCGGTCCGGATCTACTCTTCTGCCCGGATAGCATGAAGACTTTGGAGCCTCTTCTGGACCTCTTCAGCCGTCGCTTGATAGAAGACTTCAGCCGGATGATGGATCGCCAGCCCCCGCTTGGGCTTGGATGAAGACTTCGGAGCCTGGAGCGATCGGTGATACCTGGCATGGTGAAGACAAGGTAGGAAGATCTTCAGGGGCTTAGTGTTAGGTTTATTTAAGGGGGGTTTGGGTTAGATTAGGGGTATGTGGGTGGTGGTTTGTAATGTTGGGGGCAGGTATTGTATGTTTTTTTTTACAGGCAAAAGAGCTGAATTCTTTGGGGCATGCCCCGCAAAGGGCCCTTTTCAGGGCTGGTAAGGTAAAAGAGCTTTTCTATTTGTATTTTAGAATAGGGTAGGACATTTTTTTTTATTTTGGGGGGCTTTGTTATTTTATTAGGGGGCTTAGAGTAGGTGTAATTAGTTTAAAATTGTTGTAATATTTTTCTTATGTTTGTAAATATTTTTTTATTTTCTGTAACTTAGTTCTTTTTTATTTTTTGTACTTTAGATAGTTTATTTAATTGTATTTATTTGTAGCAATTGTGTTTAATTAATGTATTGATAGTGTAGTGTTAGGTTGATTGTAGGTAATTGTAGGTAGTTTATTTAATTATTTTATTGATAGGGTAGTGTTAGGTTTAATTATATCTTAGGTTAGGATTTATTTTACAGGTAAATTTGTAATTATTTTAACTAGGTAACTATTAAATAGTTCTTAACTATTTAATAGCTATTGTACCTGGTTAAAATAAATACAAAGTTGCCTGTAAAAATAAATATTAATCCTAAAATAGCTATAATATAATTATAATTTATATTGTAGCTATATTAGGGTTTATTTTACAGGTAAGTATTTAGCTTTAAATAGGATTAATTTATTTAATAAGAGTTAATTTATTTCGTTAGATGTAAATTATATTTAAGTTAGGGGGGTGTTAGTGTTAGGGTTAGACTTAGCTTTAGGGGTTAATACATTTATTAGAATAGCGGTGAGCTCCGATCGGAAGATTCGGGGTTAATAATTGAAGGTAGGTGTCGGCGATGTTAGGGAGGGCAGATTAGGGGTTAATACTATTTATGATAGGGTTAGTGAGGCGGATTAGGGGTTAATAACTTTATTATAGTAGCGCTCAGGTCCGCTCGGCAGATTAGGAGTTAATAAGTGTAGGCAGGTGTCGGCGACGTTGAGGGGGGCAGATTAGGGGTTAATAAATATAATATAGGGGTCGGCGGTGTTAGGGGTAGCAGATTAGGGGTACATAGGGATAACGTAGGTGGCGGTCTGCAGATTAGGGGTTAAAAATTTTAATCGAGTGGCGGCGGTGTGGGGGGACCTCGGTTTAGGGGTACATAGGTAGTTTATGGGTGTTAGTGTACTTTAGGGTACAGTAGTTAAGAGCTTTATAAACCGGCGTTAGCCAGAAAGCTCTTAACTCCTGCTATTTTCAGGCGGCTGGAATCTTGTCGTTAGAGCTCTAACGCTCACTTCAGAAACGACTCTAAATACCAGCGTTAGAAAGATCCCATTGAAAAGATAGGCTACGCAAATGGCGTAGGGGGATCTGCAGTATGGAAAAGTCGCGGCTGAAAAGTGAGCGTTAGACCCTTTAATCACTGACTCCAAATACCAGCGGGCGCCCAAAACCAGCGTTAGGAGCCTCTAACGCTGGTTTTGACGGCTACCGCCGAACTCCAAATCTAGGCCTTAAACATTTGGAAAAGGAAAGTCATGGAGATAATACCGACCAAATAATACATGTAGATGAGAATGATTTATTAAATCTAAGTGTGTATGAAATAGAAAGCCAAGTTTAACATAGTGGATTAAAACCACCATCCACTTTCTACCCATTACATGCACAAGGTGAATATAAATATACCTATAATAAACTTGTAACCAAAGAACTTAATACTTTTTAGATAAACAGAAAAAAAATGTAACTAAATATAATGATAATCTGAAAAAGGAAGAAAGAAAAGCATTATAAGAATTAACCAATGATACTACGATTGTCATACGCAAGGCTAAGGGGGGGGGCTGTAGTTCAAAATAGATCAGACCACCTTAAAGAAGCATTCACATTATCTAAACCGCCGCACTCCCACATCACAAACACTAGTTAAATATTATTAAACCCTAATTTGCTGCCCCTAACATCGCCGCCACCTACCTACATTTATTAACCCCTAATCTGCCACCCCATACGTCGCCGCAACTATACTAAATTTATTAACCCCTAAACCTAAGTCTAACCCTAACAACCCCTAACTTAAATATAATTACAATAAATCTAAATAAAACCTAATATCATTACCTAAATAATTCCTATTTAAAACTAAATACTTACCTGTAAAATAAACCCTAAGCTAGCTACAATATAACTAATAGTAACATTGTATCTAGCTTAGGGTTTATTTTTATTTTACAGGCAAGTTTGTATTTATTTTAACTAGGTAGAATAGTTACTAAATAGTTATCAACTATTTACTAACTACCAAGCTAAAATAAATACAAATTTACACTTAAAGGGAACCACAACACCTGCTTCAAATGTTCTAAACTAACTTGTTGTAATTGTGCAAAATAAACTATCAATTATTTATGCTGTCTTTTCATATTTTCATTATGTTGTAGAAAAACAGCTTTATAATTTAAAGTTTAATCAGCAGCCTAGCACTTGCTATGTCTGCTGCCATATTGTAACGCGCGTCTTCAACATTAGTAGGTCACGTGACTCACACGGCACCTTCTATTTCTAACACTGAGGAGGCAGAGTGAGGAGACTGCAGTTTCTGAGAACGGCTTCAGGCACTGCTATATTTATAACTAGCAAGAGCAGGGAAGGAAGCAGAGGGGGGGAGGGAGACTCAGGGCTCCTGAGACTGTAAGTAACGTAGATAAATGCAGAAGTATCTGGTTACAATTATAACTGCAGCAGGAGTTTGCTTTCTGGCTCCGGAGCTTTTCTTCCCCTGTGCATTTCTCTCCCACTTCCATCCCTGCTCTTGGTATTTATGATTATAGCAGTGACTGAAGCCGTTCTTAGAAGACACTGCAGTGATCCCTCTGCTTCCTCAGCGTTAGTAATAGAAAAAGGTGCCGTTTTAGTCACATGACCCACTGAGGTGCAAAGTACTTCACAATATGGCAGCAGACATAGCAGATTGTAGGCTGCAGATCATCATTAAAATTATAAAGCTGTTTTCTGCAACAGAATGCAGTAAGATGAAGACTGCATGCAGAATTGTAGTTAGTTTGTTTTGCATAATCATAGAAAGTTAGTTAAAAACTTTTCAAGCAGGTGTTGTGGTTCCCTTTAAAATAAAACCTAACCTGCCTTACACTAACACCTAACCTTACACTACAATTAAATCAATTACATTAATTAAATACAATTACCTAAATTACAAAAAAAAATCAAACACTAAATTACACAAAATAAAAAAAGAAATTATCAGATATTAAACAATTAATTAATTACACCTAATCTAATAGCCCTATCAAAATAAAAAAGCCCCCCCAAAATAAAAAAAAACCCTAGCCTAAACTAAACTACCAATAGCCCTTAAAATGGCCTTTTGCGGGGCATTGCACCAAAGAAATCAACTCTTTTATCTGTAAAAAAAAATTACAAACAACCACCCAACAGTAAAACCCACCACCCACACAACCAACCCCCAAAATAAAATCCTAACTAAAAAAACCTAAGCTCCCCATTGCCCTGAAAAGGGCATTTGGATGGGCATTGCCCTTAAAAGGGCATTTAGCTCTTTTTCCGCCCGAAAGCTCTAATCTAAAAATAAAACCTACCCAATAAACCCTTAAAAAAACTAACACTAACCCCGGAAGATCCACTTACAGTTTTTGAAGACCCGACATCCATCCTCAACAAAGCCAACAGAAGTCCTCAACGAAGCGGCAGAAGTCTTCATCCAACCGGGCAGAAGTCTTCATCCAGACGGAATCTTCTATCTTCATCTATACGGCGCGGAGCGGGTCCATCTTCAAGACATCCGGCGCGGAGCATCCTCTTCTCTTGACGTCTAACGAAGAATGAAGGTTCCTTTAAGTGACGTCATCCAAGATGGCGTCCCTTGAATTCTGATTGGCTGATAGAATTCTATCAGCCAATCGGAATTAAAGGTGAAAAAATCCTATTGGCTGATGCAAGGTAGTTTATGGGTGTTAGTGTACTTTTTTGCACTTTAGTTATGAGTTTTATGTTACAGCGTTGTAGCGCAAAACTCATAACTACTGACTTTCAGTTTACGGTACGGATCTTGGCGGTATAGGGTGTACCGCTCACTTTTTGGCCTCTCAGGCAGACTCTTAATACCGGCGCTATGGAAGTCCCATTGAAAAAGGACTTTTTGAAAGCTGCGGTAATTACGTTGCGCTATGGCCAAAAAAGTGTGCGGTGCCCCTAAACCTGCAGGACTCGTAATACCAGCGGTAGTGAAAAAGAGCCATAACTCGTAATCTAGCCGTATGTTATTTATTATTATTTAGGTTTTTAATATTATAGGACTTGTTCTGGTTGATTATTTCTATTTTTTTTAATACTAGTATATTATTAGACCTGAATAGGTCCTTATTTTTTCTTTGATAATATCAACACAACTGCACATTTTATTAGGAATAAATCTGAATATATGTTGAATTTTAGGTTTATAAATTAAGTCTCTCCTTCATTTTTTTATGTGATTGTTTGTAAATGGGATTTTTATAGTGTAAATTCTGTATTGTGTTTTTAGAGCATATTTATGTTTTTTTTTTAACAATTGTGTTATTATTTAGAGGGGTAGTTCTCAACTTGTCTACTTTACCTGCCTTCGCCGGTTCAATACGCCCGCCTAAGCTCGCCTACCATCGCCACCGCAGACCTGCAAAATTTTGCCTAAGTTATCAATAAATCTGTCAAAAAGCCGCGCACCAAGTACGGGGCGATGAGCAGCGGACTGTGAGAGTTATCACTCATCCGATCTCGCTGCTCTTCGGCTTTTTTACAGCTTTATTGATAGCCTGTCACTAAGCACCCACACTAATTACACTGTTCTACCCCCTATACCGGCACCCCCGGAGCCCCCCGCAACTCAATAAAGTTATTAACCCCTAAACCGCCGCTCCTAGACCCCGCCGCAACTCTTATAAATGTATTAACCCCTAAACCGCCACTCCCGGACCCCGCCGCCACCTACATTATACCTAGTAACCCCTATCCTGCCCCCCTATATCGCCGCCCTCTATAATAAAGTTATTAACCCCTATCCTGCTGATCCCAGACTACACTGTTCTACCCCCTATACCGGCACCCCCGGAGCCCCCCGCAACTCAATAAAGTTATTAACCCCTAAACCGCCGCTCCTAGACCCCGCCGCAACTCTTATAAATGTATTAACCCCTAAACCGCCGCTCCCGGACACCGCCGCCACCTACATTATACCTAGTAACCCCTATCCTGCCCCCCACTACACCGCCGCCACTGTAATAAAATTATTAACCCCTAAACCTAAGTCTAACACTAACCCTAACACCCCCCTAACTTAAATATTAATTAAATACATATAAATAATATTTCTATTATTAACTAAGTTAATCCTATTTAAAACTAAATACTTACCTTTAAAATAAACCCTAATATAGCTACAATATAAATAATAATTATATTGTAGCTATCTTAGGATTTATTTTTATTTTACAGGTAACTTTCAATTTATTTTAACTAGGTACAATAGCTATTAAATAGTTATTAACTATTTCATAGCTACCTAGCTAAAATAAAGAGAAATTTACCTGTAAAATAAATCCTAACCTAAGTTACAATTACACCTAACACTACACTATACTTTAATAAATTATTTCTATTTAAAACTAAATACTTACCTGGAAAATAAACCCTAAGATAGCTACAATATAATTAATAATTACATTGTAGCTACTTTAGGATTTACATTTATTTTACAGGTAACTTTGTATTTATTTTTGGTAGTTAAAATAGTTATTAAATAGTTATTAACTATTTCATAACTACCTAGCTAAAAGAAATACAAAATTACCTGTAAAATAAATCCTAACCTAAGTTACAATTAAACCTAACACTACACTATCATTAAATTAATTAAATAAATTAACTACAAATAACTACAATTAAATACAATTACATAAACTAACTAAAGTACAAAAAATAAAAAAGCTAAGTTACAAAAAATAAAAAAATAAGTTACAAACATTTAAAAAATATTACAACAATTTTAAGCTACTTACACCTAATCTAAGCCCCCTAATAAAATAACAAAGCCCCCCAAAATAAAATTAAATTTAAAAAAGTTCAAAGCTCTTTTACCTTACCAGCCCATAAAAGAGCCTTTTGCGGGGCATGCCCCAAAGAAATCTGCTCTTTTGCCTGCAAAAGTAAAATACAACCCCCCCCCCAACATTAAAACCCACCACCCACATACTCCTAATCTAACCCAAACCCCCTGAAAAAAAAACTAACACTACCCCCCTGAAGATCATCCTACCTTGAGTTGTCTTCAGCCAGCTGACGATCGATGGAACCGAAGAGGATATCCGGAGCAGCAGAAGTCATCATCCAAGGGGCGCTGAAGAAATCTTCCATCCGATGAAGTCATCAACCAGGCGGCGCTGAAGAGGTCTTCCATCCGGGCGATGTCATCTTCCAAGTGGCGTCTTCAATCTTCATCCATCCGGAGCGGAGCGGAGCCATCTTCAGACGAGCCGATGCGGAACAATCCTCTTCTTCCCGACGACTACCGACGAAGTTCAATCTGATTGGCTGATCCAATCAGCCAATCAGATTGAGTTTGCATTCTATTGGCTGATCGGAACAGCCAATAGAATGCGAGCTCAATCTGATTGGATCAGCCAATCGGATTGAACTTCAATCTGATTGGCTGATTCAATCAGCCAATCAGATTTTTCCAACCTTAATTCCGATTGGTCAGCCAATCGGAATTGAAGGGACGCCATCTTGGACGACGTCCCTTAAAGGAATATCCATTCGTCGGTAGTCGTCGGGAAGAAGAGGATGGCTCCGCGTCGGCTCGTCTGAAGATGGCTCCGCTCCGCTCCGGATGGATAAAGATTGAAGACGCCGCTTGGAAGATGACATCGCCCGGATGGAAGACTTCTTCAGCGCCACCTGGATGATGACTTCATCGGATGGAAGATTTCTTCAGCGCCCCTTGGATGATGACTTCTGCCGCTCCGGATCTCCTCTTCGGTTCCATCGGTGGTCGGCTGGCTGAAGACGGCTCAAGGTAGGATGATCTTCAGGGGGGTAGTGTTAAGTTTATTTAAGGGGGGTTTGGGTTAGATTAGGGGTATGTGGGTGGTGGGTTTTAATGTTGGGGGGGTTGTATTTTTATTTTACAGGCAAAAGACCTGTTTTCTTTGGGGCAAGCCCCGCAAAAGGCCCTTTTAAGGGCTGGTAAGGTAATAGAGCTGGTAACTTTTTAATGTAAAATAGGGTAGGGAATTTTTTTATTTTGGGGGGCTTTGTTATTTTATTAGGGGGCTTAGATTAGGTGTAAGTAGCTTAAAATTGTTGTAATATTTTTAAAATGTTTGTAGCTTATTTTTTTATTTTTTGTAACTTAGCTTTTTTTATTTTTTGTACTTTAGTTAGTTTTTTTAATTTAATTTAATTGTAGTTATTTGTAGCTAATTTATTTAATTAATTTAATGATAGTGTAGTGTTAGGTTTAATTGTAACTTAGATTAGGATTTATTTTACAGGTAATTTTGTATTTCTTTTAGCTAGGTAGTTATTAAATAGTTAATAACTATTTAATAACTATTCTAACTAGCTAAAATAAATACAAACGGCTAGATTTAGAGTTTGGCGGTATCCGTCAAAACCAGCGTTAGAGGCTCCTAACGCTGGTTTTGGGCTACCGCTGGTATTTGGAGTCAGTCAGGAAAGGGTCTAATGCTCACTTTGCAGCCGCGACTTTTCCATACCGCAGATCCCCCTACGCCATTTGCGTATCCTATCTTTTCAATGGGATCTTTCTAACGCCAGTATTTAGAGTCGTGGCTGAAGTGAGCGTTAGAAATCTAATGACAAAACTCCAGCCGCAGAAAAAAGTCAGTAGTTAAGAGCTTACTGGGCTAACGCCGGTTTATAAAGCTCTTAACTACTGTGCTCTAAAGTACACTAACACCCATAAACTACCTATGTACCCCTAAACCGAGGTCCCCCCACATAGCCGCCACTCTATTAAATGTTTCAACCCCTAATCTGCCTACCCCACACTGCCGCCACCTACGTTATCTCTATGTACCCCTAATCTGCTGCCCCTAATACCGCCGACCCCTATATTATATTTATTAACCCCTAATCTGCCGCCCCCCCGCTATCGCTGACACCTGCATATTTTTTAACCCCTAATCTGCCGCTCCGTACACCGCCGCAACCTACATTATACCTATGTACCCCTAATCTGCTGCCCCTAACACAGCCGACCCCTATATTATATTTATTAACCCCTAATCTGCCGCCCCCAACGTCGCCTCCACCTACCTACAATTATTAACCCCTAATCTGCCTACCGGATCACACCGCTACTATAATAAATGTATTAACCCCTAAAGCTAAGTCTAACCCTAACACTAACACCCGCCTAAGTTAAATATAATTTAAATCTAACGAAATAAATTAACTCTTATTAAATAAATTATTCCTATTTAAAGCTAAATACTTACCTGTAAAATAAACCCTAATATAGCTACAATATAAATTATAATTATATTGTAGCTATTTTAGGATTAATATTTATTTTACAGGCAACTTTGTAATTATTTTAACCAGGTACAATAGCTATTAAATAGTTAATAACTATTTAATAGTTACCTAGTTAAAATAATTACAAAATTACCTGTAAAATAAATCCTAACCTAAGTTACAATTAAACCTAACACTACACTATCAATAAATAAATTAAATAAAATACCTACAAATAAATACAATTCAATAAACTAACTAAAGTACAAAAATTAAAAAAAGCTAAGTTACAAAAAATAAAAAAATTAATTACAAACATAATAAAAATATTACAACAATTTAAAGCTAATTACACCTACTCTAAACCCCCTAATAAAATAACAAAGCCCCCCAAAATAAAAAAATGCCCTACCCTATTCTAAAATTAAAATAGAAAAGCTCTTTTACCTTACCAGCCCTTAAAAGGGCCCTTTGCGGGGCATGCCCCAAAGAATTCAGCTCTTTTGCCTGTAAAAAAAAAACATACAATACCCCCCCCCCAACATTACAACCCACCACCCACATACCCCTAATCTAACCCAAACCCCCCTTAAATAAACCTAACACTAAGCCCCTGAAGATCTTCCTACCTTGTCTTCACCATGCCAGGTATCACCGATCGCTCCAGGATCTGAAATCTTCATCCAAGCCCAAGCGGAGGCTGGAGATCCATCATCCGGCTGAAGTCTTCTATCAAGCAACGGCTGAAGAGGTCCAGAAGAGGCTCCAAAGTCTTCCTCCTATCCGGGCAGAAGAGTAGATCCGGACCGGCAACCATCTTCTTCAAAGCGGTCACAAGCGGCTCCATGTTGAAGACCTCCGGCGCGGATCCATCCTCTTCTTGCAACGTCCTAAGTCCGAATGAAGGTTCCTTTAAATGACGTCATCCAAGATGGCGTCCCTCGAATTCCGATTGGCTGATAGGATTCTATCAGCCAATCGGAATTAAGGTAGGGAAAATCTGATTGGCTGATTGAATCAGCCAATCAGATTGAGCTTGCATTCTATTGGCTGTTCCGAACAGCCAATAGAATGCGAGCTCAATCTGATTGGCTAATTGGATCAGCCAATCGCATTGAACTTGAATCTGATTGGCTGATTCAATCAGCCAATCAGAATTTTCCTACCTTAATTTCGATTGGCTGATAGAATCCTATCAGCCAATCGGAATTCGAGAGATGCCATCTTGGATGACGTCATTTAAAGGAATCTTCATTTGGACTTAGGATGTCGCAAGAAACGGATGGATCCGCGCCGGAGGTCTTCAACATGGAGCCGCTTGTCACCGCTTTGAAGAAAATGGTTGCCGGTCCGGATCTACTCTTCTGCCCGGATAGCATGAAGACTTTGGAGCCTCTTCTGGACCTCTTCAGCCGTCGCTTGATAGAAGACTTCAGCCGGATGATGGATCGCCAGCCCCCGCTTGGGCTTGGATGAAGACTTCGGAGCCTGGAGCGATCGGTGATACCTGGCATGGTGAAGACAAGGTAGGAAGATCTTCAGGGGCTTAGTGTTAGGTTTATTTAAGGGGGGTTTGGGTTAGATTAGGGGTATGTGGGTGGTGGTTTGTAATGTTGGGGGCAGGTATTGTATGTTTTTTTTTACAGGCAAAAGAGCTGAATTCTTTGGGGCATGCCCCGCAAAGGGCCCTTTTCAGGGCTGGTAAGGTAAAAGAGCTTTTCTATTTGTATTTTAGAATAGGGTAGGACATTTTTTTTTATTTTGGGGGGCTTTGTTATTTTATTAGGGGGCTTAGAGTAGGTGTAATTAGTTTAAAATTGTTGTAATATTTTTCTAATGTTTGTAAATATTTTATTATTTTTTGTAACTTAGTTCTTTTTTATTTTTTGTACTTTAGTTAGTTTATTTCATTGTATTTATTTGTAGGTATTGTATTTAATTAATGTATTGATAGTGTAGTGTTAGGTTTAATTGTAGGTTTTTTATTTAATTTATTTATTGATAGTGTAGTGTTAGGTTTAATTGTAACTTAGGTTAGGATTTATTTTACAGGTAATTTTGTAATTATTTTAACTAGGTAGCTATTAAATAGTTAATAACTATTTAATAGCTATTGTACCTGGTTAAAATAATTACAAAGTTGCCTGTAAAATAAATATTAATCCTAAAATAGCTACAATATAATTATAATTTATATTGTAGCTATATTAGGGTTTATTTTACAGGTAAGTATTTAGCTTTAAATAGGAATAAGTTATTTAATAAGAGTTAATTTATTTCGTTAGATTTCAATTATATTTAAGTTAGGGGGGTGTTAGTGTTAGGGTTAGACTTAGCTTTAGGGGTTAATACATTTATTATAGTAGCAGTGTGGTCCGGTCAGCAGATTAGGGGTTAATAATTGTAGGTAGGTAGAGGCGACGTTGGGGGCGGCAGATTAGGGGGTAATAAATATAATATAGGGGTCGGTGGTGTTAGGGGCAGCAGATTAGGGGTACATAGGTATAATGTAGGTTGCGGCGGTGTACGGAGCGGCAGATTAGGGGTTAAAAATAATATGCAGGTGTCAGCGATAGCGGAGGCAGCAGATTAGGGGTTAATAAGTGTAAGGTCAGGGGTGTTTAGACTCGGGGTACATGTTAGAGTGTTAGGTGCAGACATAGGAAGTGTTTCCCCATAGGAAACAATGGGGCTGTGTTAGGAGCTGATCACTGCTTTTTTGCAGGTGTTAGGGTTTTTTTTCAGCTCAAACTGTCCCATTGTTTTCTATGGGGGAATCGTGCACGAGCACGTTTTTGAAGCTGGCCGCGTCCGTAAGCACCGCTGGTATCTAGAGTTGCAGTGGCGATAAATTATGCTCTACGCTCCCTTTTTGGAGCCTAACGCACTGAAAACCCAGCCATTCTGTGAACTCTAAATACCAGCGGTATTTAAAAGATGTGGGGGAAAAAAAGCATGCATAGCTAACGCACCCCTTTGGCCGCAGAACTCTAAATCTAGCCGAAAGTTACCTGTAAAATAAATATAAATCCTAAAATAGCTACAATGTAATTATTAATTATATTGTAGCTATCTTAGGGTTTATTTTACAGGTAAGTATTTAGTTTTAAATAGGAATAATTTATTAAAGTATAGTGTAGTGTTATGTGTAATTGTAACTTAGGTTAGTTTTTATTTTACAGGTAAATTTCTCTTTATTTTAACTAGGTAGCTATTAAATAGTTAATACCTATTTAATAGCTATTATACCTAGTTAAAATAAATTGAAAGTTGCCTGTAAAATAAAAATAAATCCTAAGATAGCTACAATATAATTATTATTTATATTGTAGCTATATTAGGGTTTATTTTAAAGGTAAGTATTTATTTTTAAATAGGATTAATTTAGTTAATAAGAGAAATATTATTTAGATTTATTTAATTAATATTTAAGTTAGGGTGGTGTTAGGGTTAGTGTTAGTCTTAGGTTTAGGGGTTAATAATTTTATTACAGTGGCGGTGGTGTGGGGGGGGCAGGATAGGGGTTAATAAATGTATTATAGGTGGCGACGGTGTAGGGGGGGCAGATTAGGGGTTAATAAGTTTCAGATAGGTTGCAGCGGGGTCCGGGAGTGGCGGTTTAGGGGTTAAACTATTTATTTAGTTGCGGTGAGGTCAGGGATCGGCAGGATAGGGGTTAATAACTTTATTATAGGTGGCGGCGGTATAGGGAAGGCAGGATAGGGGTTACTAGGTATAATGTAGGTGGCGGCGGTGTCCGGGAGCGGTGGTTTAGGGGTTATACATTTATAAGAGTTGCGGCAGGGTCTAGGAGCGGCGGTTTCGCGGTTTATAAATTTTTTAGTTGCGGGGGCCTCCAGGGGCGCTGGTATAGAGTGTAGAACAGTGCAGTTAGTGTGGGTGCTCAGTGACAGGGGTATCAATAAAGCTGTCAAAAAGCCGAAGAACAGCGAGATCGGATGAGTGATAACTCTCACAGTCCGCTGCTCATCGCCCCGTACTTGGTGCGCGGCTTTTTGACAGCTTTTTTGATAACTTAGGCGAAATTTTGCAGGTCCGTGGCGGCGATGGTAAAGTAGACACATTGATAACTAGAGGCCATAGGGCGAACACTCTGCAATGGCGCAAAATTTTTGCCATGCTAGAATAATTTATCTAAATGTTCTGAGAACAAAGAGTGTTGATGGTAGCGCAGTCATTGGACAATGTAGAATAGCATCCAAACGAAATGGAGCTGTCAGGGCAGTTTCCCAAGATATTGCCGAGACCTGTTCTCGTTCAGTTAGCCAGTCCACCGCAACTTTTACCCATGCTGCCAAACTATAGAATTGTAGATTAGGAAGAGAAAGGCCTGCCGCTTCTTTATTACACATAAGACGCGAAAACTGAGATACGCGCTCTGGCGCCCTTCCAAATTAAATTGGAACATGCCTTATTATAATTACTTATATCTATACTATGAATGGGAATTGGGATATTTTGTATGAGGTAAAATAATTTGGGAAAGAGAATGGTTTTTATGAGTATGACTCTAGCTGTTAGAGAAATAGGTAGATTTTTCCATCCATCCATCTTTTTTTTACATTCTAGAAAACATTTACCAAAATTTAGCTTATACCAGTCATCTGGATTTGCACTTAGTTTAATACCAAGATAAGTTATTTGTGAAGTTTCGGTAAACGGGTGTCTGAAGTATTGCTCTTTCTTATTAAGCCATAATAATTCAGATTTGGGGAGATTAATTTTGTATCCCGAAATAGAGCCGAATAGTTTAATTGATTCTAATAACAAAGAAAGACTTCGCTCAATATTACTCATACATAGGAGTACATCATCCGCGTACATTAATAATACTAGTTTCTGATCTCCGATATGAATCCCTTCCAATTGTTGTTGAAGCAAAATCGCTAGCGGCTCCAACGATAAATTAAACAATAGTGGAGATAATGGGCAGCCCTGACGAGTACCCCGTTGTAGGGTCATACGCTGTGATATTTGACCGTTAATTAGTAATGATGATATAGGGGTAGAATATACTAACTGAATAAATTTATAGATGTGTCCTGTAATGCCAAATTGTCCTAAGGCAAAAAAAAGGTGTTTCCAAGAAATACGGTCAAACGCCTTCTCTGCGTCAAGTGTTAATAAGGCTAAATCAGCCATGTCTCTATGTCTTGTTGTTCTAGGTTTATTCCAAAAGAAGTCTAATAGAGTCATGACCTTTCACGTATTCTTGGTAGGATTCCTCCCTGCCATGAAACCTGACTGATTTTCATGAATGATTAGGCCTAAATATGGTTTTAATCTTCTTGCTAAGATAGCTGTTAACAACTTATAGTCCGTGTTTAAAACGGAAATTGGCCTATATGATTCTGGAAGGTCTAGCTCTTTGTTTTTTTGGGGGAATCAGAGATATTATCGCAGCTGCGAAATATGGAGAGCATTTATTATTTTCGATAAAATAGTAGTAAAACAATTTCTCGAGGGCTAAGATAATATGTGGTTGGAGAATCCTGTAAAATTCAATGTGAAGACAGTCTGGCCCAGCTGCTTTGTTTGTTTTAGCAACTTTAATTGCTACAAGAATTTCTTCCACGTCAATCGGTTTGTTGATCTCTGCCAGAATTTCTGGAGAAATTTTGTGAGTCTTAATTTTGTCCCAAAATACTTTCTGTCTATCTACCAGATATTCTTCGGCTCTGTAAAGGGCGCTAAAATAATCATAAACATTTTTGATAATATCTGAATTGTTGGTAAACCTATCTGAATTAGATCTAATGGCCATTATAGAATTCGATGTTTTTTTTTTCGTTAATCTGGCCAAAAATTTTTCAGATCTGCCAGCAAAACCACAATACAGAGCTTTTTGTCTCTGAAGCTCTAATGCAGTCTTTTGTTTAATAAATACATCTCTCACGGTCTTGGCATCTATATATATTTCACCATTTATCAATCATGTGGTCACTCAAATATGCTCTGTACATGTTCTTTACTTGATTACTCAATTGTGTCTCCTGTTGTCTAATTCTTTTTTTAAGTTTACACATGTATGCCTTAATTTTACCTCTTAGTACAGCTTTAGCCGCTTCCTAGTACACCTCAGGTCTGTCTTTATACGCTTTGTTAATGTTCTCGTATTCTCTCCATTGATTATTCAACCAGTTCTGAAAGTTACTATTATTCAATAAATATTTGGGGAAAAAAATAGTTTGATTGGTATTTACTTGTGTGCGTGATACGTTAAGTGATAATGTAATCACCGCATGATCTGAAATTGTTATCTCTCTAATGTCGGCTTTCCATTCTAAGCCAATCATAGTTTCTGCAATCAAAAAGAGATCTATCCTGGAAAGAGATTGCTGACCTTTCGCTAGACATGTAAAGGCTCTTAGATCTGGGTTTTGTGTGCGCCAGATGTCTATTAAACCCAGTTGTGAGCAAAATTTTTGGAGGATGCGCGTCTTCCTATCACGAGTACTGCTATTGCCTTTATTTGATCTAATGATAGGATCTGCAATTAAGTTGAAGTCACCCGCCACTATAAGATTTTGGCCTATAAATTTATGTAGATGAAACACCATCCTGTCCCAAAATGGCTTATCAACTTTATTTGGCCAGTATATGTTACACAATACATAACGTATTTTGTTAATTGTAATTTCTAAAATTAGGAAACGCTCTTCCTGGTCTATAATGGAAGAATCTATTTTATACTCTAAGTTGTTGTTGTTGAAAAGACTAGCCACTCCTCTTTTACGCGCATTAAACGGGGCCGCAATTACCTCCCCCACCCAGTTAGTCTGCAGTTTCAGAAATTCAGGTTTTTTTAGATGTGTCTCTTGTAAGAAGGCTAAATCTAGTTTTAATTTTGCTAGATGTTTAATTATAGTCTTCCTCTTTATTGGGGGGTTTATGCCCCCCACGTTCCAAGACACCAAACCAGCGACAATACCGAACGTCCCATCTATATATTAGAGTAAGGTGGACAGAAGATGTTGCGGGGGGGGGGGGGGGGGGAGAGAGTCAGAGGGGGGGGGGGGTGGAGGGGGAAAAAAAAAAAAAAAAAGGAAAACCCAAACAACAAAAATATGTGGATACAAATTTAAAACACAGATACCTGAAAAGAACAACATATTCCATTCTTAATTCTACTAATAAACTTCTATGTAACCTTTCTCATCATTCTTGATACCTTCTCAGGGTATGCCCATTGTTTTGCATAAAGATATCGCTTCTTCACTATTATTCACTACATATGAAATTCCTGCCTTGTGAATTAGAAGTTTAGCTGGATAGACCAATCTAACATTGCATTCCGCTTTTAAAAATGTATCAAAGAAAGGGGAAATTTCTCTTCTTTTGGTCCTAGTTTCTGCAGAGAAGTCTTGAAAAATTGAAATTCTATATGAATTAATATTAAGAGAATTAAGTTTCCTATAATGGCTCAAAAATAAAACTTGTCCTGATAATTGACAAACTTAAAAATAACCGGCCTCGTTTTAAGTGTAGTGTTATTTTCTCTAAGAGCCCCTATTCTATGTGCTCTTTCTATCAAAAATGGTGTGGGAGGGTGCGGAATCAGGAGTGCCTGGCGCAGAGTGACGGAGACAAAATGTAATAATTCTTGGAATTCAGCTGTTTCAGGTAGGCCAATCACTCACAAGTCCTCTACTCGAGCTTGTAACTGAGTGATGGCCTTATCCTGCACAGCTGCTACCGAACCCGCGTTGTTCACCCTGTCCTCCAAATCAGACACTCTTGTCTCAAGCTCCTCCATTCTAGCAGTGAATTGCCTAATCTCACTTGTAAGATTGGAAATCTCTGACTTTCTTGTTTGACTAAGTCCAAATGTGGAGCCATCATTTTCGCCATTCAGCGGCAAACTCGGACATATCATTAAAATTTTTTAAAGCACTTCGTTCTTGCGAAGTATCATGGGCAACTCTATATTTTTGGAATTCCCTTTCTTGTCTTTCTGCTTAGGTGGCATTATAGGTGAAGAGCTTTTTTGATGGGAATTCTGTCAAAAAAATCAAAATTCAGTGATTCTCAGCACTTTCTGAGAAAGGGAAAAATGCAAACAAAAATATTGAGAGAAAAAAAAAATAAAAAAAAAATGGAGAGAAGATTTAGGTCAGCTCCTATGGATTAATCTAATAATGCAGCACAATGCAGTACTTTCTAGGTTTATAACAAGCGACCAAGCTCACCCCTGGTCTTACTTAAACTTCACTGGCTCTTAAATATATTTATTTCAGCGCCTTTAATAAATTTGAGAATGATAATGATAATGTCTTAAGCTTACTATTTGGTAAGCAATTTGTGTACAGATAAAGATAACACAGCTTGATAAGAGCTTAAACAATATATCTATCTGACCGATATCTGGGCCTAAACGTGCAATAGTTTATACACTCTAATGCATTAACACTTATACACCAGGCTTTACCAGTCTGTTGCAGTTAAAATGTTCTATAAACAAACAGAAAAAAAAAGAAAAAACACCAAAACAAAAGAAAAATAGAAAATAAAATGCATACATTAACTTATAACCTTTATCCTGCAACTAATGCACCTATTGGAAAAAGAGAAAAATAATGTCCTGCGTTGTATCTTCCAATGTCAAATATAAAGTGTCAATTCAAGAGTATATTGTATAATTTAAACTTCCACAAAGCTCCTGGAACAATGTATCTGCTAAGCCTTTCTATGTAACAGACTTATCCCAGCTCAGCACATTTCTTACAGGTGCCGGTTTAACTGTAGCAATACCAGTAAGTTCTCACCCCAACAGCATGTTTGGAATCTGGGGGAACCAACTGCCGACAATACCTTCAGTGCAGGTGGCCAAACCCCCCTAGGTAGCTTTTTGTAAATTGCTCTGTAACAACCAGGTTACCAGATCCGTATCGGAACCGAACTTCATATAGCAAAGTGTGGAGCTTGCAATAGTATCGCCGCCTGTAACTCCAAGTTACTGCTCACCTAAGAGCACAAGGGGTAGCATATTTATGAAATGCTGTGGGATTTACCTTTCCTTCTTCAACCGCTCAGGCGGCTTCAAGCTCAGCTCCGATTTTGCCGCTCATGAAGAACCGAAAGATCCCCCGCTCCTCAAACAATCTCAAACTTGGCTCCGGCTTCCCAGCACAGTGTTTCCCCGCTGGGCTTCTTATGGTGTCATCACCCTGTACACAGCCTTGTCTGCTCACCGCACTGGACTTGGAACACGGGGGCCATGGGAGTTGCCCATCCCCCTCTTACAGCCAGCTGATGCACGTATAGAGTCTGCCGTAGTGGCAGCCAAGTATCCCCGCTTGCAAGAGCGGTCGTCACTTCCCGGTGGACGGCGGAGTTCCCACCTGTTCAGCCAAGTCACCGTCTGTCAGAGGCGTCCCAAGAGACCAGCAGCCACCAGCCGCACCAGTTCAATCTGGGTCCCAGCCAAACCACCAATGGCCTGCCCACTTAGGATTCCATGGTGTGTCGTGGTAAGTGGAGGAGGAGGAAATTACTGTTATGTCCGTATATTCTGCTAAACAACCAGCTGGTAAAGGTTTTAACCAATCAGAGTTGGAGTAAAGTGCTTTAGCAACAAAGCAGTGTTTATGCCAGGTATGGACTTCCCGCCGAGATCCGCAGATCATATACCGGCCCTGATATAGCAAGTCAGGGCAATGTACACTTCGGGCAGAATGAAGAGTATTACCGCCCCAGGTACTGAGCAACGAAGCAGACGGCAGCAGCTACCTGCTTGCTCCGCCCCCAAATGGAAGTCCTACCTTATGATTTAAACTTGATCATATGACTCAGAAATAGTACTTGTATACTTGATTAGTAAGCAGTCCTGCTGCAGTTAGAATATTGATAGTACCCATTGCGTATTATTAGGGCGCCAATATGTGAATAATAGTGCCTTATGCTGTTAGTTAAATATACCTAAAGCTATAGTCTTTAAATATGGGCTGATGCTTATAATGGTTATACATTTCCCATGAGTTACTACTTAAGGTTAACTGGGATGTATTTTAGTCTCTATCCAACAATATATTGAATTCCTTAAAATACATATTTTTTCTTTACAAAGATTTATCTGGAGTAGGTGGCTGAAGTATATTCTTTACCATATGTAGCTGTGATGTGTATTTGTTTACTAGATTTTTTGGGGGAAATAGTCTTAATTTTGCCCATATCTAATATTATTCTCATATTCACAGGTTTTGGTTTACTTTTAATGAATAGAGCAATTCTTATTTAGCTCCAATTCTTATTTTCCCTTTATGCCAGTGTAATGAGAGCACGCTCCCTATACTTTTGGGGCAGCTGCTTTATATGTAGTATGCTAGATCCTATAATGGTTTGCTAATTCACTTTAATAATACCCCTGTAGTGATTTGAGACTTATACAAAACTGTCAGCAGCCGATACTGCAAGTGAAAGATTAGTTTACTTTAAGGACCATTCCTTTCTTGGAAAGATATTTAATACTTAGGGGTACTCTATGTCTTTTTTTGAACAGACATTAGGAATCTCACAGCTTAGGAAAGGTTATAATGTCCAGAGATCTAAGTTAAGCTATTTTCACTAACCATCTGGAAGGTATGTATTCAGCTGACCCCAAAATTATAATATCCCATGGGTTTAATGAATGTTTAGCGTTCTCTAGGCTACTAATATATTTGTTTGCTAACCTATAACCTAATTCAAGGAATGACACTTTATGTTCCTCACAAACTGGGATGGGCATGTGCCTTTTATATAAGAATAGTTTTGTTTTTTCAAAACCCCTTGATGGTTACTCTCACATATTACAGAAGATGAATAGGGGGCGCCCTTGGGAGCACACTATATGATTTGTACAGATATACTTAGTTTCAATTGCTTTCTATATAGACAGATATATCTATATAGTGGTATAGGATATGTATAGATAGATAAATGATATAACACCATATAATGCACCTATAGGTACAGTGGGTAGAAAATATAGTAATTAATTAGTAAATAATATATATGATAACAGATAAAAATAAAAAATATTACAATAATAAGGTAGATTAGGCACAATAATAGTCAAAGGACTGTTAGATATCACCCAGAGGAGATAGATAGCAAGTGATAGTAATAACTATATAATGTCCTTTTATATGGATCTTGATAGTAGAATACAGAGGCAGCAATCTGTGGTGTTCCAGGCCAGGATCCAATTACAGCAATCTATAACAACAAACAAGAACAGATGCGCCACATGGCCCAATATTGTAGGTTCCAAAGAATGGTGAATTTTGCTATATAATTGCACTCACATGTGATGAAGCACCTCCATTGGTGCAAATGACACAGTCTGGGATCTATAACAGTCACCCAGCAGACCGACCCTGTAACAATTCGGGAGGTCGGTCTGCTGGGTGACTGTTATAGATCCCAGACTGTGTCATTTGCACCAATTGAGGTGCTTCATCACATGTGAGTGCAATTATATAGCAAAATTCACCATTCTTTGGAACCTACAATATTGGGCCATGTGGGGCATCTGTTCTTGTTTGTTGTTATAGATTACTCTCACATATTAGGCAGCTCTGTTGCCCTCTTTTTTATTTATATACATTATCTCCTAGTTAGATGCAATATCCTGGGTCTAAGAGTGGCCCTGTTTGATTTTTTTACCTCTAAAACTCCCCCTTTAGACAAATTTGTGCCCTTATTTCTCATTAGGGGAAATCATTTAATTGTATACTTTATTATGGTATACAGGGATATCTAACTTTTATTCCAATTTATAGGTGTATTGAGGTCATATTTTTATGTCACATTGATATTGAAATATTTGAGTGTATTTTTAATTCTTTGCTGACTAACTGTGAGTAGTGTCTATCCAATATTATGTAGTATCCTTCTTTATGCACTTCTTAGTAACTCTTCATGTAACCTGATTGTGCTGACTTGTTCACAACCTTACCTTAATAAAAAAAAATTCAAAAAAAAAGCAAAAAATGCTTCCATTCAGAAAAAGAAAAAAAGAAAAATTACACTAGGTAATACTCACAAACGTTGTGCTAAAATGCAGACTTGTTGCAATTATTTGCAATAGAGCACACTTAATCAACCCCTGTTGCAAAAAATTGTAGTGATGAAAAACAGTATAGAAAAAACAAACAGATCCCCATATTGACAACTTGCATATAACTGCTAATCCCTATACATTCTATGGGGCATACAAAAAGCATTTAACACTGGCACTGCTATTTATTCTTAATTGTATTGCAAGCTGTCAGTATGCCAATGTAAACCTCTTCCTTATCATGTCTGTCTTGTGTCTAAGGTCTAACAGCCAAAAGAAAAGGTGTAAACGCTGTGCAGAGGAATTTTATGAAATGATTTGTTACACTGAGGTAACTAGAGTTCCCATGGTCCATTGTGAGTTCCTGCTGGATATTAGACATGTGCATTAATCTGTTTTGGGCCAATACGAATTTCTGAAGATGGCGACCGCTAGCCACATTCAGCTCTTTTGGGAACCGGTTTTATTATTGTGAAAGTGAAACTCACTAAGATCTGTGCAAATCCAGATCTTAGTGTGTTGCATGTTCACAAGAATAAATATGCTCCAAAAATTGCTGAATTCTGCTACAAAAAAACGTGTAACAGACCCAGGTTCTGAACAAGGAGAGGTCTTAAGAAAGGACCACATCTCCATAAAAAGGAGACTAGTCAATCCCCCTTTAAAGTGATTTCCCTAAAAACTAGCCTGCTAACACGCAACCAATGTGCAATAGTAGCAGCAGTGACACTGCAAGTCCATTCACCTGCGGAGCAGAGATTCAATGGAAACTACAGCAAGCTGACTAAGGGAAAGCCGTCTAAGGTGCAACCCAGACCCAATAAGCAACAACACCCGGAAAACCTGGTCAACTAAGACCAGATCAAGCAATTCTAGGAAAGGACATATTCCAGATTTCCAGGAACTGGGGAACTCCGAACCAACCCTGGAGCCTAAAGGTCGGGTAACAACCCACAACGGAATCCACAAGGGAAAATGCTGAATGAAACCCAGCAGCCGGACGCCCCAAGGAGAACAGGTCTGAACCCCCAACTGTTTAAATAAACAGAACCCGCAAACTTAACACCCCGTCTGAATAACAACCCAGACCACAGGGGATACTAATGCGATATCCAGATCAACCCGGATAACGAGAAAAACTCGCAAGTCCAGATCTAAGGAGGAGACCACCTCTTGCCAATGTCCCACTCTCTAAGGAGCCAAGGCGGTAAAAGTCGTACAATGACAGTAGAGCTTCAAGACTCACAAACAGCCTCATGACAATAAAGCAAGGGATACCTCAAGGTCAAAACCACTTGAGCAAAGGCTAGTCTCCACCTCACCTCCGGAGCGGATGATCACAAGGAGAAGAGGCGCAGACCAACTCCCGCTCCGGGAGGAACAGACCACGTCCAGTGTCCCTAACAGGAAACAAACATCTCCCAGGCCCCTAAAAGGAGACCTAGCATGGAAATCAGAAAAACAGCTAGACAGTACATAGTAGATGTGCAAAAGCTACAGCTAGCTACATTCTGCAACCCAATCGCTGCAAGGCAGCTGAACTACCCTTCAACTTACTAGCTGCCGAGGACCAAGTCTAATGACAATCCTCGAGCCTCAAAATAAAGGTCAAACCGCTCACTCGGTGGGAAGAAGGCACTAAGCCCTCCAACTCTCCACCACGTGGGGGAGGAACACTAGGGTCCGACCATACCAGACGCCATAGAAAATGGTGCAGCGGAACTCCACTGAGCCAGTCATCCAATTAAAGGCTATAAGGATTGAGACAACCCTTCCTGCCTTTTAGACCCACAGGTCCTCTAGAATGCTTAGTTGAATGTAAAACAAACGATAACATGAGCACTTGGCACCTTGACCAGACCAGCCAATCAGAACAGTGCCACGTATCTGAATAGCCACAGGACAGAATCAAACCCAACAGGACAAGCCTGCATCCGGGTCCTAACCGTCAAGCTGCATAAATCCTTCCTTAGAGGGGAAGAAGGGAAAACAGACAAACATAGGACTAACATGTCCCAAAACACTTCCGCAGAAGTAACAGAGAGTATCGATCCCATTTTAAGATTCCCGAAGGAAAGTAATAAACAAATTAAGACACATCCTAACCGGATAAAAAGAAATATAAGGCAACCCACAGGTTAAAGTCCAATAAGAAACCCAGCCTACCGCAGGACCAGCCAAACGGAGCCCTAAGCTTCCAAAGAAAAACTGGGAAGGATCTAAAAAAAAACAGACAGGAGATTACATCATCCCCACATGTCTAATGAGGTGCACCATTCGAAGTAGACTGAAAATCCCTGTATCCGAGAAAGATAGTACATTTAATAACTGAAAAACATGCCTGAGCAAGACACGAAGACGCGCCACTCTATAATGAATAGCACAACACTCAGGGACAGTTACACCTGTAGGGAACTGTACAGGCCCTCCCCAGTAGACCCAGGACAATAGGGCACGAGCAAAAACACGCATAAACGTCTGGGCTCTGCAGATGAATAATTGCCAAGAATATGTAGAAGCGAAAACGAGCTGCAACCTCCGGGGGGAAAACGCCGCCCTGCATGAAGGAATAATCATAAATTGGCTAACCCGCATGTGTAGAAGTATGAAGTGGTAGGGAACTTGCCTCTCGGAGGACGGGACCCCCAGAGGCAGATGGCTCAGCTGTCCCTTGATTCCCCGAGTCTGAGGAACAAGGCGCTCTCATATGGCATACAGAACAAAACTGGTTGACATGTGTCAACGAGGCCAATCCGGATTCTTCACCGGATGCAGAATCTGAATCTGAAATTTAAATAGTCTCAGTATCAGAATCCTCCATAACTGAATTTGAAATTTGCACACAGTCTCAGCATCAGAATCCTCCATAACTGGATAGAGGAAATGCAAATATGGACTTAAAGAAGTAAAGCAAAAACGGCACCTGACACCCACAATGGCTGGGACACTCACCGCCTCCTATGACCAGACCCCAGCAAACTAGAATTTCTCCTTTTCTACACGGTCGGAAATGCGGAAATGGAAGACGAAGCACAACCACACCCGACCACAAGGTGAACCGTACAGTCCAAAAAAGCGTGCCCAACCACGTCACTTCCAAAAGGCCTCAATATTCCAACCACAAACCCATAAACATCACACATAAGCAGGTTGAATCACATAACAAACATGATTATAAACCCCCCTGTTCAATAACCCCCCTCAGGAGATATTAACCCTTGATTCCAAGATACTAAAGGAGACTCATTGAGACCCTTAAGTTAAGTTAGACCCGCAAGGTGGTAGCCTCTTGGGAATACATTTGTATTACAGTACATTCATAAAGAAAGTAAAATGAAACGATCTTACCGGAATCTACGCCATGGAACAGGAACACAGCCTTTCAAGTGTGATGAGTAGTAGCATTGCCTCCGCCATGGAATTGAGAGAAGAAAGCAGGCAGCGAAGTTTGACAATGCAGATTGCTTGAGGAGCTGTTAACATGAGTCAGGATGGTTTCGCAGAAAGACTCTTCCTGCATCTCCGGACTCTAACTTTCATCCAAGCCATCACTGAGAGACTGACAGGACTACTTAAAACTCCTGTCCCATGCTGAAGAGTACTACCCTCCATAAGAGACAATAATAAATTCTGACACTTTTCTGCCAACCTCCTGGGACGAAAGGCAAAGAATGACTGGGGGATGAGGGGAGTGGGAGGAGTATTTAAGCCTTTGACTGGGGTGCCTTTGCCTCCTCCTGGTGAACAAGTTCTTATTTCCCAAAAGTAATGAATGCAGCTGTGGACTCTTTCCATTTAAGAAGAAAATACCTAAATACACAACTGTGTGAGCACTTTCTGGCGCATCATCTCCTACTGAGCATGTGCCAGAGTTAACAGTTCATATACATAACTGAGTCATAACAAACTACTGCTCATTAAAATTAAAAACCTTATTGCATTTTTATTATACATTTATATGATGTTATTTTCTTGTATTTAATTACTTAATCATAGATACAATAACTATAAATAATTAGGGTATCCAGTGACAATTTGTTCATTAAAGTTTGACAACTATTAAGGAAATCAGCTACTGACTAAATAGCCAGCAAACAAAATTTGGTTTCCTGGTATGGGGATTTAGTATCTTTAGTCTTTGCCTAGTATTAGTGTGTCCTGTGCTATGCTCTGTGCAGTGTCCTATGCTAAAGTTTAACCCATTGTTAACATAAAACCTATATGCTAAAATTCTACATTTCATTGTACATTTCAGTTATGCCTAAATATTATGGGATCATCTGATCGCTTTGACTTCTCTCTGCCAAATTAACCCTAGTTATGACCCCACAACTATTAACCCTTTCAGCAATCCTCACAAATATATAAACCCATAAGGATACTGTTAACCCTTTCAGCAATCCCCACAAATATAGAAGCCCTGAAGGATACTACTCGCAATGGCTAATCACCTGGTACAAAGCTGTCCCTCTGCTGAATATATATACTACCATCCACATGTGAAGAACAGTTAAATAGTAATTGTGTAGGTAGAACCAGTCCAGTTAAATCCAGTTAAAAAAAATGAATTAACTACAAACATTTCATAAACGAATCATGTCTGCCTGCCATTTTATAATTCGGCCCCCAAGTCTCTAATTTAAACATAAATAAGAAAAATACACTTCTGAGTCAGCTACCATTAATAGCAGTAACGGAGATATTAAAGGGACACTGAACCCACATTTTTTCTTTTGTGATTCAGATAGAGCAGCAATTTTATGCAACTTTCTAATTTACCCCCATTATCAAATTTTCTTCATTCTCTTGGTATCTTTATTTGAAAAGCAAGAATATAAGTTTAGATGCCGGCCCATATTTGGTGAACAACCTGGGTTGTTCTTGCTGATTGGTGGATAAATTTACCCACCAATAAACAAGTGCATGTCCAGGGTTCTGGACCAAAACTTGGCTGGCTCCTTAGCTTTTTCAAATAAAGATAGCAAGAGAACAAAGAAAAATTGATAATAGAAGTAAATTAGAAAGTTGCTTAAAATTGCATGCTCAATCTGAATCACGAAAGAAAAAAAATTGGGTTCAGTGTCCCTTTAAGTTTTCCTATTAAATAATACCTCTGAGTAGTCTGGGAAAAACTGAGTAGAAATTAAGCCAGAGGACTGTGACAAAAGCAATCAGTAGCATATCCTGGACATAAATAGCTTTCACACATGAGATGACATAAAACCCAATCCAGTTTACATAATGCAAAGATGTAGATGCGAATAGTTTCCCATGTTACACTCTGGCCCAGTTCTAAGGTGGTGGACAATTATCTTGTATCTGTTGTGGAGGATAATATCAAGAGCCATGGCAATTAAGGCTCTAGTTAGCTAACTTATTAAACAAAGCTGTAACCATCACAATGTGTGTAACAGTGGGACACCTGACCTGATAGATCCATCATTCAATCAGAGGAGTTTAACCGATATGCAGGTAATGGTCATCAGTGTATAAGATGCAGGTAATGGTCATCAGTGTATAATATGCAGGTTATGGTCATCAGTGTATAATATGCAGGTAATGGTCATCAGTGTATAATATGCAGGTAATGGTCATCAGTGTATAAGATGCAGGTAATGGTCATCAGTGTATAATATGCAGGTTATGGTCATCAGTGTATAAGATGCAGGTAATAGTCATCATTGTATAATATGCAGGTAATGGTCATCAGTGTATAAGATGCAGGTAATAGTCATCATTGTATAATATGCAGGTAATGGTCATCATTGTATAATATGCAGGTTATGGTCAACAGTGTATAAGATGCAGGTAATGGTCATCAGTGTATAATATGCAGGTTATGGTCAACAGTGTATAAGATGCAGGTAATGGTCATCATTGTATAATATGCAGGTAATGGTCATCAGTGCATAATATGCAGGTAATGGTCATCATTGTATAATATGCAGGTAATGGTCATCAGTGTATAATATGCAGGTAATGGTCATCAATGCATAATATGCAGGTAATGGTCATCATTGTATAATATGCAGGTAATGGTCATCAGTGTATCATATGCAGGTAATGGTCGTCAGTGTATAATATGCAGGTAATGGTCATCATTGTATAATATGCAGGTAATGGTCATCAGTGTATAATATGCAGGTAATTGTCATCTGGGTACTATATGCAGATAATGACCATAAGGATACAATATGCAGGTAATGGCCATAAGGGTACAATATGCAGGTAATAACCGTTTCCACCATATTGTACTCTGATGACCACTACCTGCATATTGTATCCTTATGGTCATTATCTGCATATTGTATCCAGATGACCACCACCTGCATATTGTACCCAAATGGCCATTACCTGCATATTAAACCCTGATGACAATTACCTGCATATTACACCCTGATGACAATTACCTGCATATTATACCCTGATGACAATTACCTGCATATTACACCCTGATGACAATTACCTGCATATTACACCCTGATGATAATTACCTGCATATTATACCCTGATGACAATTACCTGCATATTACACCCTGATGATAATTACCTGCATATTATACCCTGATGAAAATGACCTGCATATTACACCCTGATGACATTTACCTGCATATTGTATTCTTATAGCCATTGCCTGCATATTGTACCCATATGGCCATCACCTGCATATTGTACCCATATGGCCATTACCTGCATATTATATCCTGATGACAATTACCTGCATATTACACCCTGATGACAATTACCTGCATATTACACCTTGATGATAATTACCTGCATATTATACCCTGATGACAATTACCTGCATATTACACCCTGATGACATTTACCTGCATATTGTATTCTTATAGCCATTGCCTGCATATTGTACCCATATGGCCATCACCTGCATATTGTACCCATATGGCCATTACCTGCATATTATACCCTGATGAAAATTACCTGCATATTACACCCTGATGACATTTACCTGCATATTATACCCTGATGACAATAACCTACTTATTATAACCTGATGACAATTAACTGCATATTGTATTCTTATAGTCATTACCTGCATATTGTTCCCAGATGGCCATTTCCTGAATATAATACCCTGATTACCATTACCTGCATATTGTATCCTGATGAACATTACCTGCATATTGTATCTTGATGAACATTACCTGCATATTGTATCCTGATGAACATTACCTGCATATTGTATCCATATGTCCATTACCTGCATATTGTATCCTGATGACAATTACCTGTATATTGTACCCATATGTCCATTACCTGCATATTGTATCCTGATAGTCATTACCTGCATATTGCACCCAGATTACCATTACCTGCAAATTGCACCACGAAGGCCATTACCTGCATATTGTATCCTGATAACCATTACCTGCATATTGTATCCTTATAGTCATTACCTGCATATTGCACCCTGAAGGCCATTACCTGCATATTGTAGCCTGATAACTATTGCCTGCATATTATATCCTGATAGTCATTACCTGCATATTGTACCCAGATGACCATTGTCTGCATATTGTACCCAGATGACCATTGTCTACATATTGTATCCTGCTGACCATTACCTACATATTGTATCCTGATAACCATTACCTGCATATTGTATCCTTATAGTCATTACCTGCATATTGCACCCTGAAGGCCATTACCTGCATATTGTATCCTGATGACTATTGCCTGCATATTATATCATCCTGATAGTCATTACCTGCATATTGTACCAAGATGATCATTGTCTGCATATTGTATCCTGATGACCATTACCTACATATTGTACCCAGATGATCATTACCCACATATAGTATTCTGATTATCATTACCTGCATATTTTACCTTGATGACCATTACCTGTATACTGTACCCCCATGATCATTAATTGCATATTGCACCCAGAAGATCATTACCTGCATATTGTATCCAGTTGACCACTACTTGCATATTGGGTATCCATATGGCCATTACATTACATACAAATTGTACCCTGATGACTATTACTTGTATATTGTATACTGATAACCACTACCTGTATACTATACCCATATGGCCAATACCTGCTTATTGTACACATATAGCCATTACATGCATATTGTACCCAGATTACCGATACCTGCATATTGTATCCAGATGACCACTATCAGCATATTATATCCAGATGACCACTACCTGCATATTGTACCCATATTACCATTACCTGTATATTGTACCTATTTTCTTGACTAGATGACTGGTCTATAAGCCCTGACTCCCTCAGTTCTGTCTTCATGCCAGGGATGCACCGAAATTTCGGCCGTAGAAACGTTTCGGCCGAAAATTGCATTTTCAGTAATTTTGTTTTTTGGGGGGTTTTTTGCCTGTTATTTTCGGTAACATTATTGTGCATCATAATTCAAATTTGATGTTAGCCTAGTGCTGCTGTTTGAGTTCATTACTTGACTTACTATTTTGCATATAATAATAGTTTTCTAGGACTATACTTATTTGGATAATTGATAAAAAAAAACAATAAAACTTTTAAATCTGATTCTGTAACACAGAACTAAATAAAGAATAATACAGTAAATTGATATTTAATATTCTTTTAAGTAGGGATGCACCAAAATTTTGGTTGCAGAAATATTTTGGCCGAAAATAGCATTATCGTTTTTTTCCGTTTATTTTTTTTTGCCTGTTTTTTTTTTTTTTTTGGTAAAATTATTATGTAGCATATTATTATTTTAAGATATTTTTTGTCCAATTTTAGTGTGTTACTTTCAATAAAAGTGTGGTTATTTTATTGGCTTGCAGTTTTTCAATTCAGATTTATTCATTAAATAGTCTTATTATGCAAAAAACTAAAAACAAAATATTTTAAAACTATTTAAAAAAACAAACTACATTTTCAGTTTTCAGCCAAGTGCATCCTGGATTTTCAGGTTCGGTTTCGGTCCAGAATTTTCATTTCGGTGCCTCACGACTTCATACTAATGGCTGTTCTATTACTAATGGACATGTCATTTCCTGTAATCACCAATACATCTATGTGCTTTTTATATACAGTCAGTTACAATAACAAGGGTTAATATTGTATCTGACTTCTCTGCTCATCCCATTTCTAAATACCCATTTCTGTGCCCGTCCCAGTAATTCACTAACAGGCAGGATATTATTTTTGTACCCACAATCCTAAACCAGCTTTCTGCTAAACACTAAGTAACGAAAACACAGTATTGTTCTGCTATTGCCCGCGGGAATATGAGGATTATATAAAAAGTATTTCTTTATTAGAGTACAGAACAGGTCTGTAAACTTGTTTAACCAGTATTCACATTCATGAGTAATTCTAACTTGCGTGACAAGTGAGCTTGTTTCTTCTGATATAAAGATAAATCTCTTTATCTAGGCGTACATACAAATCTAGGTACTATTATATTATACTATGAGATTTAAAAAAAAAAAGAAAATAATATTAAAAGGCCGTCATCTGGGGTTGCCGTGTTCCATGTTCAGAAATTGCCTGGTATTTTACTGACCTTAAGGAGACAGTAAAGTCATAAATAGACATTCATGATGTAAATAGAGCATTCATTTTTAACCCCTTAAGGGCCAGCACCGTATCTTGTACGGCGCTGGCAGTTAAGCCCTTAAGGACCAGTGTTGTACCATGTACGACCCTGCTGTCCTAGGCCTCTCTCTGCTGTGATCTTGCTAAAAGAGATAGCACTATTTCTGCATGCCCCACCAGTGGGGCAGTACAGAACTAGACGGGTAGAGGTACAGATGTAGAGAGGGCCACTCCATGGAGTGGTGGTGCCGATCGTTAGTGGCGTGGGAGAGGAAAGAGGCGGGTGGGCGGCCCATCGCTGGAGGGGGCGGGAGTTGTACGGGAGGGGCGGGACCGCTACTCTACAGAAGAAAAACTCTCAGAGCGGCAGTGAGGGGGATCATAATGTGGATGTGGGAAATCAATCTGGGAAGGGGTTAAATGAGTTTGTGGGTAGCTACACTAGAGAAAAATATTGTGTTTTTGTATTATTAAATAAAGTTGCCACATTTTGGAAAACTGGGTACTGGCAGACAGCAGCCAGTACCTAAGGTGGTGGTAATTAGTTAGATGGGAGAGGTATACAGAGCTTTTTGGGAGGGATCAGGGAGGTGGGAAGGTACACTAAGAACAATAATAATAATAAAAAAAAGTGTAAAACTGCATACAGGCAGACTGTCTGCCAGTACTTAAGATGGGGGTGACCATTGGGGGTGGGGGAGGGAAGAGAGCTTTCTGAGAGGTATTAGGGGGGTAGGAAGTGTCAGGTGGGAGGCTGATCTCTACACTAAGGCTAAAATTAACATTTCAAGCTACATAATTAACCCCTTTACTACTGGGAATAATAAAAGTGAGGTACACAGATGCAGTTAGGGGCCTTCTAATTACCAAAAAGCAATGTCAGAGCCATATATGCCTGCTGTTTCTGAACAAAGGGGATCCCAAAGAAGCTTTTACAACCATTTGTGCCATGATTGCACAAGCTGTTTGTAAATAATTTCAGTGAGAAACCTAAAGTTAGTGAAAAAGTTAACAATTTTATTTATTTGATCGCATTTGCCGGTGAAATGGTGGCTTGAAATATACCAAAATGGGCCTAGATCAATACTTTGGGTTGTCTACTAAAAAAATATATATAGTTTTGATAGGTAAATATAAAAAATGGCTCTATTTCTGTTTAAATGTAGTGATGGCAAAAATGCTAAAAATGCTCTGGTCTTTTGGGGAAGTTTTAGTCTGAAATGCCAGGTTCTTAAGGGGTTAAATAAGTTTCCAATTTACTTCTATTTAATTTGCTTCCTTCTCTTGCTATCCTTTGCTTTAATATTTATCTAGGGAAGCTCAGGAGCAGCAAATAATATAGGTTCCAGCTGCTGATTGGGGCTGCATATATATATATATATATATATATATATATATATATATATATATATATATATATATATATATATATACGGATTGTCATTGCCTCACCCATGTGTTCAGTCAGCAACTAGTAGTGCCTTGCTCCTTCAACAAATGACACCAAGAGAATTAAACACATTTGATAATAGAAGTAAACTGGAAAGTTGTTTTAAATTGTATGTTCTACCTAAATCATGAAGTACATGTTTTTGGGTTTCATGTCCCTTTAATAGGCAGGATCAGACTGATATATTACTTTGTGAGAAACATGACTGGGCTTAAAAGAAGCTACACCCAGGTGGCAAATCGCCATAGAACAAGTCAACAAGTTAATGAGCTGGTTGTTCCTTCCTGTGAGTGCGCTTCTCTCTGTGATTATCTTTTTATTTTCTGTATAAAAAAAATTAAATATTTATTACAGAACATTTTATGTTCCTGTGCTTAAAGGGACACTGAACCCAATTTTTTTCTTTCGTGATACAGACAGAGCAGCAATTTTTAGCAACTTTCTAATTCACTCCTATTATCATTTTTTCTTCCTCTCTTGCTATCTTTATTTGAAAAAGAAGGCATCTAAGCTTGTTTCAGGACTCTGGACAGCACTTTTTTATTGGTGGATGAATGTATCCACCAATCAGCAACGACAACCCAGGTTGTTCACCAAAAATGGGCCGGCATCTAAACTTACATTCTTGCATTTCAAATAAAGATACTAAGAGAATAAAGAAAATTTGATAATAGGAGTAAATTAGAAAGTTGCTTAAAATTCCATGCTCTATCTGAACCATGAAAGAAAAAATTTGGGTTCAGTGTCCCTTTAACCCCTTAACCCCTTAACGACCGAGGACGTGCAGGGTACGTCCTCAAAAAAAAGGCAGTTAATGCCTGAGGACGTACCCTGCACGTCCTCGGTGTGGAAAGCAGCTGGAAGCGATCCTGTTTGCTTCCAGCTGCTTTCCGGTTATTGCAGTGATGCCTCGATATGGAGGCATCCTGCAATAACCTTTTGAAGCCATCCGATGCAGAGAGAGCCACTCTGTGGCCCTCTCTGCACCGGAGATCGGTGGCTTCCTTCGTTGGTGGGTGGGAGCATTACCGGGAGGCGGGTGGCGGCCATCGATGGCCCTGGAGATGTGGAGGGGGGCGGGATCGTGGGCGGGGATGCCCGGGGGCGCGCACGGACGCGCGCGCGTGCACGGGAGGGCGGGGGGGGGGCGCGTGCACGGGGAGGGAGCGGGTGGGAACGCTACACTACAGAACAAGGTTTAAATTAAATCAGTTAACAAAAGTAAAAAATAAAAAACGATCAATGAGGTGGTTGGGGTTTGTGGTGGTGGGGGGGGGGGGGGGTTTGGGGAAGCTACACTACAGAAAAAAAAAACTAAGAAAAAAAAGCACTTTTTTGTATAAGCTGGGTACTGGCAGACAGCTGCCAGTACCCAAGATGGCCCCAATAAGGCAGATAGGGAAGGTTACAAAGCTGTTTTGGGGGGGATCAGGGAGGTTGGAGGCTAAGGGGGGTCCTATACAGCAGAATAATTATTATTTTTTTTTTTAAAAAAACCTATACCCCCCAAAAAGCTTTTATTTTAGTACTGGCAGACTTTCTGCCAGTACTTAAGATGGCGGGGACAATTGTGGGGTGGGGGAGGGAAGGGAGCTGTTTGGGAGGGATCAGGGGGTCTGATGTGTCAGGTGGGAGGCTGATCTCTACACTAAAGCTAAAATTAACCCTGCAAGCTCCCTACAAACTTCCTAATTAACCCCTTCACTGCTAGCCATAATACACGTGTGATGCGCAGCAGCATTTTGCGGCCTTCTAATTACCAGAAAGCAACGCCAAAGTCATATATATCTGCTATTTCTGAACAAAGGGGATCCCAGAGAAGCATTTACAACCATTTGTGCCATAATTGCACAAGCTGTTTGTAAATGATTTCAGTGAGAAACCTAAAATTGTGAAAAATTTAACATTTTTTTTTTATTTGATCGCATTTGGCGGTGAAATGGTGGCATGAAATATACCAAAATGGGCCTAGATCATTACTTTGGGTTGTCTACTACACTACACTAAAGCTAAAATTAACCATACAAGCTCCCTACAAGCTCCCTAATTAACCCCTGCACTGCTGGGCATAATACACGTGTGGTGCGCAGCGGCATTTAGCGGCCTTCTAATTACCAAAAAGCAATGCCAAAGCCATATATGTCTGCTATTTCTGAACAAAGGGGATCCCAGAGAAGCATTTACAACCATTTGTGCCATAATTGCACAAGCTGTTTGTAAATAATTTCAGTGAGAAACCGAAAGTTTGTGAAAAAATTTGTGAAAAAGTGAACGATATTTTGTATTTGATCGCATTTGGCGGTGAAATGGTGGCATGAAATATACCAAAATTGGCCTAGATTAATACTTTGGGATGTCTTCTAAAAAAAAATATATACATGTCAATTGATATTCAGGGATTCCTGAAAGATATTAGTGTTCCAATGTAACTAGCGCTAATTTTGAAAAAAAGTAGTTTGGAAATAGCAAAATGCTACTTGTATTTATGGCCCTATAGCTTTCAAAAAAAGCAAAGAACATGTAAATATTAGGTATTTCTAAACTCAGGACAAAATTTAGAAACTATTTAGCATGTTTTTTTTTTTTGGTGGTTGTAGATGTGTAACAGATTTTGGGGGTCAAAGTTAAAAAAAGTGTGTTTTTTTCCATTTTTTCCTCATATTTTATAATTTTTTTATAGTAAATTATAAGATATGATGAAAATAATGGTATTTTTAGAAAGTTAATTTAATGGCGAGAAAAACGGTATATAATATGTGTGGGTACAGTAAATGAGTAAGAGGGAAATTACAGCTAAACACAAACACCGCAAAAATGTAAAAATAGCCTTGGTCCCAAACGGACAGAAAATGGAAAAGTGCTGTGGTCATTAAGGGGTTAATGACCACAGCACTTTTCCATTTTCTGTCCGTTTGGAACCAAGGCTATTTTTACATTTCTGCGGTGTTTGTGTTTAGCTGTAATTTCCCTCTTACTCATTTACTGTACCCACACATATTATATACCATTTTTCTCGCCATTAAATGGACTTTCAAAATATACCATTATTTTCATCATATCTTATAATTTACTATAAAAAAAATTATAAAATATGAGGAAAAAATGGAAAAAAACACACTTTTTCTAACCAAAATCTGTTACACATCTACAACCACCAAAAAAAACATATGCTAAATAGTTTCTAAATTTTGTCCTGAGTTTAGAAATACCCAATGTTTACATCTTCTTTGCTTTTTTTGCAAGTTATAGGGCAATAAGTACAAGTAGCACTTTGCTATTTCCAAACCACTTTTTTTCAAAATTAGCGCTAGTTACATTGGGACACTGATATCTGTCAGGAATACCTGAATATCCATTGACATGTATATATTTTTTTTTAGTAGACATCCCAAAGTATTGATCTAGGCCCATTTTGGTATATTTCATGCCACCATTTCACCGCCAAATGCGATCAAATTAAAAAAAATTGTTCACTTTTTCACAATTTTTTTCACAAACTTTAGGTTTCTCACTGAAATTATTTACAAACAACTTATGCAATTATAGCATAAATAGTTGTAAATGCTTCTCTGGGATCCCCTTTGTTCATAAATAGCAGACATATATGGCTTTGGTTTTGCTTTTTACTAATTAGAAGGCTGCTAAATGCGACTGCGCACCACACGTGTATTATGCCCAGCAGTGAAGGGGTTAATTAGGGAGCATGTAGGGAGCTTATAGGGTTAATTTTAGCTTCAGTGTAGTGTAGTAGACAACCCCAAGTATTGATCTAGGCCCATTTTGGTATATTTCATGCCACCATTTCACCGCCAAATGCAATCAAATTAAAAAAAACGCTACATTTTTTAACAATTTTAGGTTTCTTACTGAAATTATTTACAAACAGCATGTGCAATTATGGCACAAATGGTTGTAAATGCTTCTCTGGGATCCCCTTTGTTCAGAAATAGCAGACTTATATGACTTTGGCGTTGCTTTTTGGTAATTAGAAGGTAGCTAAGCGCTGCTGCGCATCACACATGTATTATGGCTAGCAGTGAAGGGGTTAATTAGGTAGTTTGTAGGGAGCTTGCAGGCTTAATTTTAGCTTTAGTGTAGAGATCAGCCTCCCACCTGACACATCAGACCCCCTGATCCCTCCCAAACAGCTCCCTTCCCTCCCCCACACCACAATTGTCCCCGCCATCTTAAGTACTGGCCGAAAATCTGCCAGTACTAAAAAAAAAGTTTTTTTTTTTTTTTTAAATACATTTTTAGCATATTTACATATGCTACTTTGTACGATCCCCCCTTAGCCCCCAACCTCCCTGATCCCCCCCAAAACAGCTCTCTAACCCTCCCCCTCTGCCTTATTGGGGGCCATCTTGGGTACTGGCAGCTGTCTGCCAGTACCCAGTTTGCAAGAGAAATGTTTTTTTTTATTATTATGATTTTCTTTTTCTGTAGTGTAGCTTCCCCCCCCAGACCAATCCCCCACCCCCTGACTAATGCATTTTTATATATATTGCAACTTTTCAAAACTTTTAATACATAAGTTTTCTGTAGTGTAGCGGATCCCACCCGCTCCTTCCCCGTGCACGCGCCTGCCCCCACCCTCCTGTGCACGCGCACGCGTCCGTGCACGCCTCCTATCACCCCCGCCTTGATCCCGCCCCCTTCCACATCATCAGGGCCATCGATGGCCGCCACCCGCCTCCCGAACCGGCTCCCACCCACCAACGGATTTAGCCGGTGATGTCCGGTGCAGAGAGGGCCACAGAGTGGCTCTCTCTGCACCGGATTGCTAAAAAAAGGTTATTGCAGGATGCCTCGATATCGAGGCATCACTGCAATAACCGGAAGGCAACTGGAAGCGAGCAGGATCGCTTCCAGCTGCTTTCCAGACCAAGGACGTACGCCACACGTCCTCGGTCATTAACTGTATTTTTTTTGAGGACGTGTGGCGTACGTCCTTGGTCGTTAAGGGGTTAATAAACCTTTTTTTCTATAGGAGTTCCTCCAATAAGCCAGTGAGCAATAGAATCTCATGTAATCATGCACTTTTAACCCTTTTTTTACCCTAAACATTTTAATATGTTTAAATCCAACTCTTGCATATAAGTGATAGAAAAAAAAAGAGAAGTATGTCCCTTTAAAATGCCATTAAAATGTTTAATTATTCATAATGAAACAACTTTCCAATATACTTTATTATTTATGTTTCCACCTATTCATGCTTTTAAGATTTGAAAAGTGTTTTTTTAATTCTCAGAACTTGTGATGCAGCCTGCTGACTTCCCAAGGCGAACCCTGATACATATATATCCCTAATTGGCGTTATCATATAACAACTGCAAAACAATGCATTTGATACTAGCTTTAAGACAGCGCTCTGCCTTGTTTTCTGTGGACTCAAGCCCAGATTTTCTCCTCCAAATAAGGCAAATGGAAGGTGGAGTTTAGCTATTGAAAAACAAAAATAAAGGATGTTAATTTGTTTTAAAAACATTTACACTTGGCTGACATGTTATTCTACATCAACACAACAGAAATGTCTTGTAATTACAGTGTTTATTGTCCATTTAAATGTTGGAGAGATGATTTAAATGGACATAAAACCCACACTTTTATTTTGTGATTTAACTTTCCAATTTACCTCTATTATCTAATTTGTTTCATTCTTCTGGTCTTGTTTGTTGAAGAAAACGCAATGAACTACCGGGAGCTAGCTGAATGTATTTGGTGAGCCAATAACATGACTCTCATATGTGCAGCCACCAATCAGCAGCTCCTCCTTAGTTTACCTAGGTATCCTTTCCAACAAAGGATATCAAGAGAACAAAAAAATTAGATAATAGAAGGAAATTGGAAAGTTGTTTAAATGCCCAAACTATCTTATTTTTGAAAGATAAAAATAGAGTTTCATGTCTCTCTAACTTATTTCCATGAATAATGTCTGTTAAAGTATTTTTAATGAGATATTCTTGTGCTGAAAACATAATCTGTAAATTGTGCATTTTCGTCTACAAGAAAGTAAACACTGTGTAATTACAAAGCATATGCGTTGTATTGTCATTGTAAAATATCAAATGGGAGTAGGAAAAAGCGCTCCTATAGCAAGAGCTGATTATCCAAGATATATCAAGATCTTGATGAAGGCAGGTAATGCTGCCGAAACGCGAAGCCCTTGTTGCTTACTAACTTATTCATTCAGGTGCAAGTAGTGAAATCATAGGAGATGAACAGGTGCTCTTGTTCACTTTGTATCAAACAAGTGTTAAATGTTAGCTTAATTCCTGTTGTGGCGCTCCATATATTCCTACACCTACTAACACTTGTTTTGGTACTTTTATATATTGGACATTAGATATAACCTACAGGAATAGTTAGTTGTGGCGCTCACCTCCATTGCAGGACTGTGGTCCCTACCTCTGAAACAAAGTTTCCATCTACAAACCCAAACATTGCACACAGTGTAAGCCAGTGAATAAGCCACTCTGGTTGGCTACATTCAAGTCACGTGACCGGAAGTCACTTGAAGACGGGGCGCTCAGTCGGAGCTGCACTTAGCATCGGTTAAGGTACTTTTTGGTCTTCATTGTGCACAGCAGAAGAAACCTCTTACTCTCTATGATAACGTTCTTCTGGATGCATATTATATATGTTGTATAACCAGTGCAAGACACTCCGAAGGTGCTGGACTTTTACTGCTGGGATTCAGTTTGTCTTTCTGTTTTAACCAGCTCTTCCGAGTTTGGTACTGGGTAACTATTGCCTTGCCAATATTGCTTTTATTCATATTATTCATATATTCTTTACTACACTTGCATACATTTTTAAAACAAATTAACATAGACTTTGCTGCAATTATGTTTTAGAAGCCAAACTCAAACAACTATATTTGGATGAGCCAATCTGTGTGCAGATAACAAACTTAGCCTCAATCATGTTAGTATAATGCACTTTGCTTTGCAGTTGTTAATGGTTAAAACCACTTAGGGAAATATATGTAGCAGGGTTAGCTTTAAGACGTCTACAGTGTGCTTTCCAGTTCTAAGAATTAGAAAACCCAGAAAATTGCATTACATGAAAAGCAGACAAAATAAAGAATGAAAGTGTATTGTAAAGTGGTTTTACTATGCATAACTAAGCATTTTGGGCACGATTACAATTAGAGCGCAAAATATCACTTTTGCAAGGGCGATATTTGCGCTCCACTTTGAAATACCAGTGCACGCAAACGTGCACTTGTAGTACAAGTTAGGTGCAATGTGAATGCGACCTCTGTGAGTGTGCACTGCTTCTGTCACATGCTGTAAGAATACCTGCGCTCCAAGATGGCGGCACCCAGTATGAAGAGGCGAAACTTCAGCACCTTTAAGCTATTAAAGCAGGACAACTGATTTAGCTGTAGGAACAGGAAGAGATGTAATAGAATTGCGAGTAGCTACTATTATTTTGTAGTTGTGAACAGCAGTTAAATGCCCCTTTAAAAAAATCCTCTGTGTGAATAGTGGAAGTGATTATTGGAAGGAGAGAAGAAATTAAAGATGCATTCTATTGTTTTATGTTGAATTCTGCTCCCAGGTCAGAACAATAGATTCTTAATAACAGCAGAATCAGGCACAAAAAGCATATATGTCTTACAACGCTCCAATATAGTAAAACACATGACGAGAGACATTTATGTGCACCCACCTCCTACTAGTGCATTGGGGCTGCTGGGATTACTCTTTAACAAAGGATACCAAGAGAAAGATGCACATAATATAATAGGCACAAAATGGAAAGTTGTATAAAATGGTTTGCTCTGTCTGAATCATAAAAGCTTTATTTCAGTAATTCATAAAATGTTCTGCCAACCGCTCCCTTGGTTGCATAAACTCATCATCAGCTTTTTAAAGCATTTTTTTAGTATCCTTTATCTTTGTTTTGCTGTTTATATATATATATATATATATATATATATATATATATATATATATATATATACACATATATATATATATATATATATATATATATATATATTTATATATAAATATATATATATATTAATATGTATAATACTTATGCTGCTAGTAACTAGTGCATTCTTCTTTTAGCACTGTCTTAATGATTACTATTTGATACGTTGCTAGCATTTTGTATGTTTAATTTCCTGTATCAATATGCACATTACTCATGCCGTCAGTAACTAGTGTGATTCCCTAGCACTATATATATATATATATATATATATATATATATATATATATATATATATATATATATATATATCACCAGCATTTAATGTGTCCTGCATTTGACATATTGTATAAAAATATTTTATATAAACCTATGGCTTGGATTGATACCTTGACCTTTTTGAATTGTTAAATTTGTTCTCTAACAAGAGATCCTGCAATAATAATATATGTGTTGAGTGATTAGAGAGCCCCACATTGTTTGATCTCACAGATATATTTGTATTACTTGTGTCTTTTATAGATTCTTTCACTGATTATTAGTTTTTTTCAAATAAAAAACAGAATTTATGCTTACCTGATAAATTACTTTCTCTTGTGGTGTATCCAGTCCACGGATTCATCCTTTACTTGTGGGATATTCTCCTTCCCTACAGGAAGTGGCAAAGAGAGCACACATCAGAGCTGTCCATATAGCTCCCCCTCTAGCTCCACCCCCCAGTCATTCGATCAAAGGTTAGGAAGAAAAAGGAGAAACTATAGGGTGCAGTGGTGACTGTAGTTTAAACAAAAAACAAAAAATTTTAACCTGACTTAATTGCCAGGGCGGGCCATGGACTGGATACACCGCAAGAGAAAGCAATTTATTAGGTAACCATAAATTCTGTTTTCTCTTGTAAGGTGTATCCAGTCCACGGATTCATCCTTTACTTGTGGGATACCAATACCAAAGCTTTAGGACATGGATGAAGGGAGGGAACAAGACAGGTACCTTAAACGGAAGGTACGACTGCTTGCAAAACCTTTCTCCCAAAAATAGCCTCCGAAGAAGCAAAAGTATCGAATTTGTAAAATTTGGAAAAAGTATGCAGTGAAGACCAAGTCGCTGCCTTACAAATCTGTTCAACAGAAGCCTCATTTTTAAAAGCCCATGTGGAAGCCACTGCTCTGGTAGAATGAGCAGTAATTGTTTCAGGAGGCTGCTGGCCAGCAGTCTCATAAGCCAAATGGATGATGCTTTTCAGCCAAAGGGAAAGAGAGGTAGCAGTCACTTTCTGACCTCTCCTCTTACTAGAATAGATAACAAACAAGGAAGATGTTTGTCTGAAATCTTTAGTTGCTTGTAAATAGAACTTTAAAGCATGAACTACATCAAGATTGTGTAACAGACGTTCCTTCTTCGAAGAAGGATTAGGACACAGAGAAGGAACAACTATTTCCTGGTTAATATTCTTGTTAGAAACAACTTTAGGAAGAAAACCAGGCTTGGTACGCATAGGAAGACCAGGTAAGGTGAATCACACTATAAGGCAGATAATTCTGAAACTCTTCGAGCAGAAGAGATAGCTACCAAAAACAAAGCTTTCCAAGATAACAACTTAATATCTATGGAATGTAAAGGTTCAAACGGAACCCCTTGAAGAACTGAAAGAACTAGATTTAGACTCCATGTCGAGCCACAGGTTTAAAGACAGGCTTGATTCTGACTAAAGCCTGAGCAAACGCTTGAATGTCTGGTACCTCTGTCAGACGCTTGTGTAAAAGGATAGACAGAGCAGATATTTGTCCTTTTAAGGAACTAGCTGACAATCCTTTCTCCAATCCTTCTTGGAGGAAAGACAATATCCTGGGAATCCTAATCTTACTCCATGAGTAACCCTTGGATTCACACCAACAAAGATATTTTCGCCATATCTTATGGTAGATTTTCCTGGTGACAGGCTTTCTAGCCTGAATCAGAGTATCTATAACTGACTCAGAGAAACCACGCTTTGATAGAATTAAGCGTTCAATCTCCAAGCAGTCAGACGTAGAGAAAACAGAATTTATGCTTACCTGATAAATTACTTTCTCCAACGGTGTGTCCGGTCCACGGCGTCATCCTTACTTGTGGGATATTCTCCTCCCCAACAGGAAATGGCAAAGAGTCCCAGCAAAGCTGGTCACATGATCCCTCCTAGGCTCCGCCCACCCCAGTCATTCGACCGACGGACAGGAGGAAATATATATAGGAGAAAACATATGATACCGTGGTGACTGTAGTAAGAGAAAATAATTCATCAGACCTGATTAAAAAACCAGGGCGGGCCATGGACCGGACACACCGTTGGAGAAAGTAATTTATCAGGTAAGCATAAATTCTGTTTTCTCCAACATTGGTGTGTCCGGTCCACGGCGTCATCCTTACTTGTGGGAACCAATACCAAAGCTTTAGGACATGGATGAAGGGAGGGAGCAAATCAGGTCACCTAAATGGAAGGCACCACGGCTTGCAAAACCTTTCTCCCAAAAATAGCCTCCGAAGAAGCAAAAGTATCAAATTTGTAAAATTTGGCAAAAGTGTGCAGTGAAGACCAAGTCGCTGCCTTACATATCTGGTCAACAGAAGCCTCGTTCTTGAAGGCCCATGTGGAAGCCACAGCCCTAGTGGAGTGAGCTGTGATTCTTTCAGGAGGCTGCCGTCCGGCAGTCTCATAAGCCAATCGGATAATGCTTTTAAGCCAAAAGGAAAGAGAGGTTGAAGTCGCTTTTTGACCTCTCCTTTTACCAGAATAAACAACAAACAAGGAAGATGTTTGTCTGAAATCTTTAGTAGCCTCTAAATAGAATTTTAGAGCACGGACTACGTCCAAATTGTGTAACAAACGTTCCTTCTTTGAAACTGGATTCGGACACAAAGAAGGTACAACTATCTCCTGGTTAATATTTTTGTTGGAAACAACTTTCGGAAGAAAACCAGGCTTAGTACGCAAAACCACCTTATCTGCATGGAACACCAGATAGGGCGGAGAACACTGCAGAGCAGATAACTCTGAAACTCTTCTAGCAGAAGAAATTGCAACCAAAAACAAAACTTTCCAAGATAATAACTTAATATCTACGGAATGTAAGGGTTCAAACGGAACCCCTTGAAGAACTGAAAGAACTAGATTTAGACTCCAGGGAGGAGTCAAAGGTCTGTAAACAGGCTTGATCCTAACCAGAGCCTGAACAAATGCTTGAACATCTGGCACAGCTGCCAGTCTTTTGTGAAGTAAAACAGATAAAGCAGAGATCTGTCCCTTCAGAGAACTTGCAGATAATCCTTTCTCCAAACCTTCTTGTAGAAAGGATAGAATCTTAGGAATTTTTATCTTGTTCCATGGGAATCCTTTAGATTCACACCAACAGATATATTTTTTCCATATTTTATGGTAAATTTTTCTAGTTGCAGGCTTTCTAGCCTGAATCAGAGTATCTATTACAGAATCTGAAAACCCACGCTTTGATAAAATCAAGCGTTCAATCTCCAAGCCGTCAGTTGGAGGGAAACCAGATTCGGATGTTCGAATGGACCCTGAACAAGAAGGTCCTGTCTCAAAGGTAGCTTCCATGGTGGAGACGATGACATATTCACCAGGTCTGCATACCAAGTCCTGCGTGGCCACGCAGGAGCTATCAAGATCACCACGGCCCTCTCCTGATTGATCCTGGCTACCAGCCTGGGGATGAGAGGAAACGGTGGGAATACATAAGCTAGGTTGAAGGTCCAAGGTGCTACTAGTGCATCTACTAGGGTCGCCTTGGGATCCCTGGATCTGGACCCGTAGCAAGGAACCTTGAAGTTCTGACGAGACGCCATCAGATCCATGCCTGGAATGCCCCATAATTGAGTTATTTGGGCAAAGATTTCCGGATGGAGTTCCCACTCCCCCGGATGGAATGTCTGACGACTCAGAAAATCCGCTTCCCAATTTTCCACTCCTGGGATGTGGATCGCAGACAAGTGGCAGGAGTGATCCTCCGCCCATTGAATTATCTTGGTCACTTCTTTCATCGCCAGGGAAGTCCTTGTTGCCCCCTGATGATTGATATATGCAACAGTCGTCATGTTGTCTGACTGAAACCTTATGAATTTGGCCTTTGCTAGTTGAGGCCAAGCTCTGAGAGCATTGAATATTGCTCTCAGTTCCAGAATGTTTATCGGGAGAAGAGACTCTTCCCGAGACCATAGACCCTGAGCTTTCAGGGATTCCCAGACCGCGCCCCAGCCCACTAGGTTGGCGTCGGTCGTGACAATGACCCACTTTGGTCTGCGGAAGCTCATTCCCTGGGACAGATTGTCCAGGGTCAGCCACCAACGGAGTGAATCTCTGGTCTTTTGATCTACTTGAATCGTCGGAGACAAGTCTGTATAATCCCCATTCCACTGTCTGAGCATGCACAGTTGTAATGGTCTTAGATGAATTTGTGCAAAAGGAACTATGTCCATTGTTGCAACCATCAATCCTATTACTTCCATGCACTGCGCTATGGAAGGACGAGGAACAGAATGAAGTACTTGACAAGAGCTTAGAAGTTTTGATTTTCTGACCTCTGTCAGAAAAATCCTAATTTCTAAGGAATCTATTATTGTTCCCAAGAAGGGAACTCTTGTTGACGGGGACAGAGAACTTTTTTCTTTGTTCACCTTCCATCCGTGAGATCTGAGAAAGGCTAGGACGATGTCCGTATGAGCCTTTGCTTTTGACAGGGACGACGCTTGAATCAGGATGTCATCCAAGTAAGGTACTACTGCAATGCCCCTTGGTCTTAGAACCGCTAGAAGGGACCCTAGTACCTTTGTGAAAATCCTTGGAGCAGTGGCTAATCCAAATGGAAGTGCCATAAACTGGTAATGCTTGTCTAGAAAAGAGAACCTTAGGAACTGATGATGTTCCTTGTGGATAGGAATATGTAGGTACGCATCCTTTAAATCCACGGTAGTCATAAATTGATTTTCCTGGATAGTAGGTAGGATCGTTCGAATAGTTTCCATTTTGAACGATGGTACCCTGAGAAATTTGTTTAGGATCTTTAGATCCAAAATTGGTCTGAATGTTCCCTCTTTTTTGGGAACTATGAACAGATTGGAATAAAATCCCATTCCTTGTTCTCTTATTGGAACTGGATGTATCACTCCCATCTTTAACAGGTCTTCTACACAATGTAAGAATGCCTGTCTCTTTATTTGGTTTGAAGATAATTGAGACCTGTGGAACCTTCCCCTTGGGGGTAGTTCCTTGAATTCCAGGAGATAACCTTGAGAAACTATTTCTAGCGCCCAAGGATCCTGAACATCTCTTGCCCAAGCCTGAGCAAAGAGAGAAAGTCTGCCCCCCACTAGATCCGGTCCCGGATCGGGGGCTATCCCTTCATGCTGTTTTGGTAGCAGTGGTAGGCTTCTTGGCCTGCTTACCCTTGTTCCAGCCTTGCATTGGTTTCCAGGCTGGTTTGGGTTGTGAAGTATTACCCTCTTGCTTAGAGGATACAGAATTAGAGACTGGTCCGTTTCTGCGAAAGGGACGAAAATTAGGCTTATTATTAGCCTTAAAAGACCTATCCTGTGGGAGGGCGTGGCCCTTTCCCCCAGTGATGTCTGAAATAATCTCTTTCAAATCAGGTCCAAATAATGTTTTACCTTTGAAAGGAATGTTAAGCAATTTTGTCTTGGAAGACACATCCGCTGACCAAGACTTTAGCCAAAGCACTCTGCGCGCCACGACAGCAAACCCTGAATTTTTCGCCGCTAATCTAGCTAATTGCAAAGCGGCATCTAAAACAAAAGAGTTAGCCAATTTAAGTGCTTGAACTCTGTCCATAACCTCCTCATACGAAGATTCTTTACTGAGCGATTTTTCTAGTTCCTCGAACCAGAAACACGCTGCCGTAGTGACAGGAACAATGCATGAAATTGGTTGTAGAAGGTAACCTTGCTGTACAAAAATCTTTTTAAGCAAACCCTCAAATTTCTTATCCATAGGATCTTTGAAAGCACAACTATCTTCGATAGGAATAGTAGTGCGTTTGTTTAGAGTAGAAACTGCCCCCTCGACCTTGGGGACTGTCTGCCATAAGTCCTTTCTGGGGTCGACTATAGGAAATAATTTCTTAAATATAGGGGGGGGAACAAAAGGTATGCCGGGTCTTTCCCACTCTTTATTTACTATGTCCGCCACCCGCTTGGGTATAGGAAAAGCGTCGGGGGGCACCGGAACCTCTAGGAACTTGTCCATCTTACATAATTTCTCTGGAATGACCAAATTGTCACAATCATCCAGAGTAGATAACACCTCCTTAAGCAGTGCGCTGAGATGTTCTAATTTAAATTTAAATGTCACAACATCAGGTTCAGCTTGATGAGAAATTTTTCCTGAATCTGAAATTTCTCCATCAGACAAAACCTCCCTCATGGCCCCTTGAGATTGGTGTGAGGGTATGTCAGAACAGTTATCATCAGCGTCTTCTTGCTCTTCAGTGTTTAAAACAGAGCAATCGCGCTTTCTCTGATAAGTAGGCATTTTGGATAAAAGATTTGCTATGGAGTTATCCATTACAGCCGTTAATTGTTGCATGGTAATAAGTATTGGCGCACTAGATGTACTAGGGGCCTCCTGTGTGGGCATAACTGGTGTAGACACAGTAGGGGATGATGTAGTATCATGTTTACTCCCCTCATTTGAGGAATCATCTTGGGCAATATCATTATCTGTTGCATTACTGTCCTTACTTTGTTTGGACACTATGGCACAATTATCACATAAATTTAAATGGGGAGACACATTGGCTTTCATACATATAGAACATAGCTTATCTGATGGTACAGACATGTTAAACAGGCTTAAACTTGTCAACAAAGCACAAAAAAACGTTTTAAAATAAAACCGTTACTGTCACTTTAAATTTCAAACTGAAAACACTTTATTACTGAATATGTGAAAAAGTATGAAGGAATTGTTCAAAATTCACCAAAATTTCACCACAGTGTCTTAAAGCATTAAAAGTATTGCACACCAAATTTCAGAGCTTTAACCCTTAAATTAACGGAACCGGAGCCGTTTTTTACATTTAACCCCTATACAGTCCCAGAATGAGGCTCTGTCTATAACTAGAAAGGCCCCCATCTGAAAAAGGTGTCCAACACAGTGCCTGCCGTTTTTCTAAACGTTCCCCAAGATTATAATACCAATAATTAGTTAGAATCTGCATAATATGCCTAGTAAAGCAATTGTTTTAGCCCAGAAAAATGTCTACCAGTTTTTAAGCCCTTTTTGAAACCCTTTATTCTTTTATGTTTAACTAAGAAAATGGCTTACCGGTCCCCATGAGGGGAAATGACAGCCTTCCAGCATTACATGGTCTTGTTAGAAATATGGCTAGTCATACCTTAAGCAGAAAAGACTGCTAACTGTTTCCCCCAACTGAAGTTACTTCATCTCAACAGTCCTGTGTGGAAACAGCAATCGATTTTAGTTACTGTCTGCTAAAAATCATCTTCCTCTTACAAACAGAAATCTTCATCCTTTTCTGTTTCAGAGTAAATAGTACATACCAGCACTATTTTAAAATAACAAACACTTGATAGAAGAATAAAACTACAAAAAACTCTTAACCATCTCCGTGGAGATGTTGCCTGTGCAACGGCAAAGAGAATGACTGGGGTGGGCGGAGCCTAGGAGGGATCATGTGACCAGCTTTGCTGGGACTCTTTGCCATTTCCTGTTGGGGAGGAGAATATCCCACAAGTAAGGATGACGCCGTGGACCGGACACACCAATGTTGGAGAAACTAGATTTGGATGCTTGAACGGACCCTGTATTAGAAGATCCTGCCTCATTGGCAGTGTCCATGGTGGGACAGATGACATGTCCACTAGGTCTGCATACCAAGTCCTGCGTGGCCACGCAGGCGCTATCAGAATCACCAAAGCCTTCTCCTGCTTGATTCTGGCGACCAGACGAGGGAGAAGGGGAAACGGTGGAAAAACATAAGCCATATTAAAGGACCAAGGCACCGCTAGAGCATCTATCAATACCGCCTTTGTGGTCCCGGGACCTGGACCCGTAGAGAGGAAGTTTGGCGTTCTGACGGGACGCCATCAGATCCAACTCTGGAGTGACCCATAGCTGAGTCAGCTGGGAAAATACCTCTGGGTGGAGTTCCCACTCCCCCGGGTGAAAAGTCTGAGGACTTAGAAAATCTGCCTCCCAGTTGTCTACTCCTGGGATGTGAATTGCTGAGAGATGGCAGGAGTGATCCTCCGCCCACCTGATAATTTTGTTTACTTCTGTCATCGCTAGGGAACTCTTTGTTCCCCCCTGATGATTGATGTAAGCTACAGTCGTGATGTTGTCCGACTGAAATCTGATGAATTTGGCCGCAGCTAGTTGAGGCCATGCCTGAAGAGCGTTGAATATCGCCCTCAGTTCCAGAATGTTTATCGGGAGAAGCTTTTCTTCTCAAGACCATAAGCCCTGAGCTTTCAGGGAGTCCCAGACCGCACCCCAGCCTAACAGACTGGCGTCGGTCGTTACAATGATCCACTCTGGTCTGCGGAAACATATTCCCTGAGACAGATGATCCTGTGACAACCACCAGAGAAGAGAATCTCTGGTCTCCTGGTCCAACTGAATTTGAGGAGACAAATCTGCATAATCCCCATTCCACTGTTTGAGCATTCATAGTTGCAGTGGTCTGAGGTGTATCCGAGCAAAAGGGACTATGTCTATTGCTGCTACCATTAATCCGATTGTCTCCATGCACTGAGCTACAGATGGCCGGGGAATGGAATGAAGAACTCGGCAAGTAACATAGTAACATAGTAGATAAGGTTGAAAAAAGACTGAAGTCCATCGAGTTCAACCTATACAAATCTAAAATACTTACAAAAAGCTCCAGTTAAGCTTAAATAACCCCATTAAAATGTGACCCATTTAATACTAGCAATCATATCCATGAATTTTGTTTATATACAGAAATTTATCCAGACTATTTTTAAATGTATCTATGGTATTGGCATTCACTACCTCCTTTGGTAATGAGTTCCACAATTTTATTGCTCTTACAGTGAAAAAACGTTTCCGTTGCAGGAGATTAAATCTCCTTTCCTCCAACCTTAAATTATGACCTCTTGTCAGAAACAATTTTCTTGGAATAAACAGAGCTTCTGCCATCTCTGTATATGGGCCTTGAATATATTTATATAAAGTAATCATGTCACCTCTCAAGCGCCTTTTTTCTAAAGAAAACAGACCCAGTTTGGCTAGCCTCTCCTCATAGGTTAATTTCTCCAATCCCCTTATTAGCTTTGTGGCCCTTCTCTGAACTTTTTCTAGTTCTGCAATATCTTTTTTAGCAATCGGTCCCCAGAACTGCACTCCAAACTCAAGGTGAGGTCTTACCAGGGCTTTATATAATGACAGAATTATGCTTTCCTCCCTTGAATCAATGCCTCTTTTAATACATGCTAGTATCTTATTAGCATTTGAAGCCGCTGCCGTGCATTGTGCACCCATCTTTAGCTTGTTATCTATTACTACTCCCAAATCCCTTTCCTCCTGTGTTTGGCTAAGTCTTGTCCCATTTAAAAAATACGTAGCCTGCTTGTTTTTACTTCCAAAATGTAGAACCTTGCATTTTTCCGTATTAAATCTCATTTTCCATTCACTTGCCCATAGTTCTAATTTTAGCAAATCCCTTTGTAAAGAGAGTTTGTCCTGCTCTGACCTAATGACCTTACTTAACTTAGTATCATCTGCAAAAATAGAGATGTCGCTATTTAATCCTTGCTCCAAGTCATTTATAAAAATATTAAAAAGAACAGGGCCCAGTACTGATCCCTGGGGGATGCCACTGATTACCTTTGTCCAATCTGAGTATGATCCATTTACTACTACTCGTTGCTCCCTATCTTTTATCCAGTTATTTATCCATGAGCTAACATTTTCAACTATTCCCAGTCCCTTAATTGTGTGCATTAATCTCTCATGTGGCACTGTATTGAATGCCTTTGCAAAATCTAAGTATATCACATCAGCTGATTCCCCTTTATCTATATTTTTACTTACTTCCTCGTAGAATCTAATTAGATTAGTTTGACATGATCTATTTCTCCTAAAGCCATGCTGATTAGAACTCATAATCTCGTTTACATGAATATGCTCATCAATATAATCCCTTATTATCCCTTAAAATATCTTCCCCACTATTGATGTCAGACTAACTGGTCTATAGCTTCCTGGATCATCCCTGCTTCCCTTTTTGAAGAGTGGCACCACATCAGCTTTACGCCAATCCTGGGGTACCATGCCTGAGGATAATGAGTCTTGAAAAATTAAGAGTAAAGGTTTGTCTATAACAGTGCTAAGTTCCCTTAACACCCTTGGGTGTATTCCATCTGGGCCTGGAGTTTTATTTACCTTAATATTTTCCAGTTTTTTCCTGATATCCTCTAAACAAAACCCAGTTAGTGGTATGGACTGGCATGTTCTATTCTGTTCCAAAGTATCATTCAATGGTTCCTCTCTTGTGTATACTGAAGAAAAAAACTGGTTTAGTACCTCAGCCTTCTCCCTGTCATTATTTATCATGCTACCCTCCACGCATTTTAATGTACCTATATTATCCTTCTTAGATTTTTTGCTATTTATGTACTTAAAGAACCTTTTAGCGTTAGACTTAGAATCCTTGGCAATTAATTTTTCATTTTCAATTTTGGCTAATTTGATTGCTTTTTTGCATGCTTTGTTACATTCCTTATAAATATTGTATGCTGAGTCTGTACTATTTTCTTTTAATAATTTAAATGCCCTACGTTTTTTTCTAATTTCTCTTAACACATTTTTATTTAGCCATAACGGCTTTGTTTTTTTATTTTTATAACCATATGGTATGTGTTGATATGTATATTTATTTAACACATTTTTAAATATTATCCATTTATCCTCTGTATTTTTATTAGAAAATACATTGTCCCAATTTATATTATTTAATGATTTCCTTAAATCGTTGAATTTTGCTTTCTTGAAATTAAAAGTCTTAGTTAAGCCTTTAAAACACTGCATATGAAAATAGATTTCAAATGTGACCATGTTATGATCACTGTTAACCAAATGTTCTTTAACTTCTATGTTTGATATTCTATCTGTATTGTTTGATAGCACTAAATCCAATATAGCTTTACTCCTAGTTGGCTCCTCTATTAATTGTGACAAGAAGTTATCCCTGAGAACATTTAAAAATCTATCCCCCTTAGCTGAATTACTAGTTTCATTGGCCCAATTTATATCAGGGTAGTTAAAATCTCCCATAATTACAGCACTGTTATTAGCAGCCTTACCTATTTGGATAAGTAGTTGAGTTTCCTCCGGGTCACTAATGTTGGGAGGCTTGTAGCATGTTCCTAGTAATATTTTTTTAGGATTTTTCCCCCCACTCTTTATTTCAACCCACAGGGTCTCTACATTGTCGAAAAAATGTGTAACAGGAGCACCAGGTGAAGTGATAAAAGTATAAATTTTTATTAAATGCAAAAGGGTATATACCCCGGGTAAGAACACACAAAAAAGAAAAAAGTAACAAACAGATGAACAATGGCTGACCGGTTTCGGCTGTTGCCTTACTCCTAGCCTGCTTAAAACAGATTGACAGTTACTGCCTTAAAAACCCTCATCTGAGTTACCATTGGTTCAGGGGCACACGCCCCAAAATCTCAGCTTCATTCAATTAAATGATCATTAAATGACACCTGAATCTCTACGGTACATGGTTCACAAAAAGCATGCAAATATACAAAACCAAAACTAATACACCTTAACACTCTTAGAGTTTCGAATAATGTTGATCTTTGTTCTGTTATTGTGTCTGAATATGAATTTATGCATGCTGTGATTGTGTGCATGCTAAAACATATACCTGTGTACAAGTAGTTGTTAAACTTGCCGATCGCTCCGGCTGTGTGTGAAAGTGCTTAATGTTTTATTCATTTAGGAGGGACACTTTAGTCCGTATCATATGCTTTAGTGAATGATAGATTTTTTAAAGTTTACCTTAAAATTTTTGCATTTAGCCTCGTTTGTTATCGTCCGCTCACTGCTGTGTGGCTTGCAAAGGGTGGCCGCCCATGTCATTGTTCAAAACATTCTGATAGGTTGAAAATCGTAAGATTTAGCCAATCACCCTGCAAGTCTCACTGCACAAGTCTGGAACGGAGAAACACAGTTTCCTATTGGGTCCCTACGCTTGCAGTGTCCTCCTATTCGTGACATATGCATGTTTGTTAGCAACCGACTGTGGGTAAAATCTGCAATTAGCTTTTCATTCCATGTGGAAAAATAAGTTTAATGGGGTGAAAATATGACAAACAATGAATAGATAGAGAACTAAAGTCTAGGATCTACAAGTTCCTAATACAAGATAATGCTGCCAGTTTAAGGAGATATTAAGGTATGATGTAAATAGCTTGTAGTGTAATATCTAGACTGTAACTATCTAGCTTATAGTATAGTGATAGGTTCAGGGGCACACGCCCCAAAATCTCAGCTTCATTCAATTAAATGATCATTAAATGACACCTGAATCTCTACGGTACATGGTTCACAAAAAGCATGCAAATATACAAAACCAAAACTAATACACCTTAACACTCTTAGGCCTAGATTTGGAGTTCGGCGGTAAAAGGGCTGTTAACGCTCCGCGGGCTTTTTTCTGGCCGCACCATAAATTTAACTCTGGTATCGAGAGTTTAATCAAATGCTGCGTTAGGCTCCAAAAAAGGAGCGTAGAGCATTTTTACCGCAAATGCAACTCTCGATACCAGAGTTGCTTACGGACACGGCCGGCCTCAAAAACGTGCTCGTGCACGATTCTCCCATAGGAAACAATAGGGCTGTTTGAGCTGAAAAAAAACCTAACACCTGCAAAAAAGCAGCGTTCAGCTCCTAACGCAGCCCCATTGTTTCCTATGGGGAAACACTTCCTAGGTCTGCACCTAACACCCTAACATGTACCCCGAGTCTAAACACCCCTAACCTTACACTTATTAACCCCTAATCTGCCGCCCCCGCTATCGCTGACCCCTGCATATTTTTTTTAACCCCTAATCTGCCGCTCCGTAAACCGCCGCAACCTACGTTATCCCTATGTACCCCTAATCTGCTGCCCTAACATCGCCGACCCCTATATTATATTTATTAACCCCTAATCTGCCCCCCTCAATGTCGCCGACACCTGCCTACACTTATTAACTCCTAATCTGCCGAGCGGACCTCACCGCTACTATAATAAAATGTATTAACCCCTAAAGCTAAGTCTAACCCTAATACTAACACCCCCCTAAGTTAAATATAATTTACATCTAACGAAATAAATTAACTCTTATTAAATAACTTATTCCTATTTAAAGCTAAATACTTACCTGTAAAATAAATCCTAATATAGCTACAATATAAATTATAATTATATTATAGCTATTTTAGGATTAATATTTATTTTACAGGCAACTTTGTAATTATTTTAACCAGGTACAATAGCTATTAAATAGTTAAGAACTATTTAATAGTTACCTAGTTAAAATAATAACAAATTTACCTGTAAAATAAATCCTAACCTAAGATATAATTAAACCTAACACTACCCTATCAATAAATTAATTAAATAAACTACCTACAATTACCTACAATTAACCTAACACTACACTATCAATAAATTAATTAAACACAATTGCTACAAATAAATACAATTAAATAAACTAGCTAAAGTACAAAAAATAAAAAAGAACTAAGTTACAAAAAAATAATAAAATATTTACAAACATAAGAAAAATATTACAACAATTTTAAACTAATTACACCTACTCTAAGCCCCCTAATAAAATAACAAAGCCCCCCAAAATAAAAAATTCCCTACCCTATTCTAAATTAAAAAAGTTACAAGCTCTTTTACCTTACCAGCCCTGAACAGGGCCCTTTGCGGGGCATGCCCCAAGGATTTCAGCTCTTTTGCCTGTAAAAAAAAAACATACCATACCCCCCCCCAACATTACAACCCACCACCCACATACCCCTAATCTAACCCAAACCCCCCTTAAATAAACCTAACACTAAGCCCCTGAAGATCTTCCTACCTTGTCTTCACCATACCAGGTTCACCGATCCGTCCTGGCTCCAACATCTTCATCCAACCCAAGCGGGGGTTGGCGATCCATCATCCGGTGCTGAAGAGGTCCAGAAGAGGCTCCAAAGTCTTCCTCCTATCCGGCAAGAAGAGGACATCCGGACCGGCAAACATCTTCTCCAAGCGGCATCTTCAATCTTCTTCCATCCGGTGCGGAGCGGGTCCATCTTGAAGCAGGCGACGCGGATCCATCCTCTTCTTCCGTTGTCTCCCGACGAATGACGGTTCCTTTAAGGGACGTCATCCAAGATGGCGTCCCTCGAATTCCGATTGGCTGATAGGATTCTATCAGCCAATCGGAATTAAGGTAGGAATTTTCTGATTGGCTGATGGAATCAGCCAATCAGAATCAAGTTCAATCCGATTGGCTGATCCAATCAGCCAATCAGATTGAGCTCGCATTCTATTGGCTGATCGGAACAGCCAATAGAATGCGAGCTCAATCTGATTGGCTGATTGGATCAGCCAATCGGATTGAACTTGATTCTGATTGGCTGATTCCATCAGCCAATCAGAAAATTCCTACCTTAATTCCGATTGGCTGATAGAATCCTATCAGCCAATCGGAATTCGAGGGACGCCATCTTGGATGACGTCCCTTAAAGGAACCGTCATTCGTCGGGAGACAACGGAAGAAGAGGATGGATCCGCGTCGCCTGCTTCAAGATGGACCCGCTCCGCACCGGATGGAAGAAGATTGAAGATGCCGCTTGGAGAAGATGTTTGCCGGTCCGGATGTCCTCTTCTTGCCGGATAGGAGGAAGACTTTGGAGCCTCTTCTGGACCTCTTCAGCACCGGATGATGGATCGCCAACCCCCGCTTGGGTTGGATGAAGATGTTGGAGCCAGGACGGATCGGTGAACCTGGTATGGTGAAGACAAGGTAGGAAGATCTTCAGGGGCTTAGTGTTAGGTTTATTTAAGGGGGGTTTGGGTTAGATTAGGGGTATGTGGGTGGTGGGTTGTAATGTTGGGGGGGGGTATTGTATGTTTTTTTTTTACAGGCAAAAGAGCTGAAATCCTTGGGGCATGCCCCGCAAAGGGCCCTGTTCAGGGCTGGTAAGGTAAAAGAGCTTGTAACTTTTTTAATTTAGAATAGGGTAGGGAATTTTTTATTTTGGGGGGCTTTGTTATTTTATTAGGGGGCTTAGAGTAGGTGTAATTAGTTTAAAATTGTTGTAATATTTTTCTTATGTTTGTAAATATTTTATTATTTTTTGTAACTTAGTTCTTTTTTATTTTTTGTACTTTAGCTAGTTTATTTAATTGTATTTATTTGCAGCAATTGTGTTTAATTAATTTATTGATAGTGTAGTGTTAGGTTAATTGTAGGTAATTGTAGGTAGTTTATTTAATTAATTTATTGATAGGGTAGTGTTAGGTTTAATTATATCTTAGGTTAGGATTTCTTTTACAGGTAAATTTGTTATTATTTTAACTAGGTAACTATTAAATAGTTCTTAACTATTTAATAGCTATTGTACCTGGTTAAAATAATTACAAAGTTGCCTGTAAAATAAATATTAATCCTAAAATAGCTATAATATAATTATAATTTATATTGTAGCTATATTAGGATTTATTTTACAGGTAAGTATTTAGCTTTAAATAGGAATAAGTTATTTAATAAGAGTTAATTAATTTCGTTAGATTAAAATTATATTTAACTTAGGGGGGTGTTAGTGTTAGGGTTAGACTTAGCTTTAGGGGTTAATCAATTTATTAGAATAGCGGTGAGCTCCGGTCGTCAGATTAGGGGTTAATAATTGAAGTTAGGTGTTGGCGATGTTAGGGAGGGCAGATTAGGGGTTAATACTATTTATGATAGGGTTAGTGAGGCGGGTTAGGGGTTAATAACTTTATTATAGTAGCGCTCAGGTCCGCTCGGCAGATTAGGGGTTAATAAGTGTAGGCAGGTGTCGGCGACGTTGAGGGGGGCAGATTAGGGGTTAATAAATATAATATAGGGGTCGGCGGTGTTAGGGGTAGCAGATTAGGGGTACATAGGGATAACGTAGGTGGCGGCGCTTTGCGGTCGGAAGATTAGGGGTTAATTATTTTAAGTAGCTGGCGGCGACGTTGTGGGGGGCAGGTTAGGGGTTAATAAATGTAATACAGGGGTCGGCGGGGTTAGGGGCAGCAGATTAGGGGTACATAAGTATAACGTAGGTGGCGGTCGGCAGATTAGGGGTTAAAAATTGTAATCGAGTGGCGGCGGTGTGGGGGGGACCTCGGTTTAGGGGTACATAGGTAGTTTATGGGTGTTAGTGTACTTTAGGGTACAGTAGTTAAGAGCTTTATGAACCGGCGTTAGCCAGAAAGCTCTTAACTCCTGCTATTTTCAGGCGGCTGGAATCTTGTCGTTAGAGCTCTAACGCTCACTTCAGAAACGACTCTAAATACCAGCGTTAGAAAGATCCCATTGAAAAGATAGGCTACGCAAATGGCGTAGGGGGATCTGCGGTATGGAAAAGTCGCGGCTGAAAAGTGAGCGTTAGACCCTTTAATCACTGACTCCAAATACCAGCGGGCGGCCAAAACCAGCGTTAGGAGCCTCTAACGCTGGTTTTGACGGCTACCGCCGAACTCCAAATCTAGGCCTTAGAGTTTCGAATAATGTTGATCTTTGTTCTGTTATTGTGTCTGAATATGAATTTATGCATGCTGTGATTGTGTGCATGCTAAAACATATACCTGTGTACAAGTAGTTGTTAAACTTGCGGATCGCTCCGGCTGTGTGTGAAAGTGCTTAATGTTTTATTCATTTAGGAGGGACACTTTAGTCCGTATCATATGCTTTAGTGAATGATAGATTTTTTAAAGTTTACCTTAAAATTTTTGCATTTAGCCTCGTTTGTTATCGTCCGCTCACTGCTGTGTGGCTTGCAAAGGGTGGCCGCCCATGTCATTGTTCCAAACATTCTGATAGGTTGAAAATCGTAAGATTTGGCCAATCACCCTGCAAGTCTCACTGCACAAGTCTGGAACGGAGAAACACAGTTTCCTATTGGGTCCCTACGCTTGCAGTGTCCTCCTATTCGTGACATATGCATGTTTGTTAGCAACCGACTGTGGGTAAAATCTGCAATTAGCTTTTCATTCCATGTGGAAAAATAAGTTTAATGGGGTGAAAATATGACAAACAATGAATAGATAGAGAACTAAAGTCTAGGATCTACAAGTTCCTAATACAAGATAATGCTGCCAGTTTAAGGAGATATTAAGGTATGATGTAAATAGCTTGTAGTGTAATATCTAGACTGTATCCTCATAGTCCTCTTCTGCAACTAAGAGCGTCAGCTCCCCCATTTTACCTGTCATGCTTCTTGCATTTGTTGTCATACATTTAATTTTCATGTGCTTCCTGCTGTTACTTGGTGTGCTTTCCTCTATATTTTCTAATGTGACATTTCTTAAGTCATCCCTTCCTTGAGATATTAAGGGAGTGACATATTCACAGACTGATCTCTCTGTTCTATTTTGTTCTAACTGACCCTCCCCCCTTTGCCTAGTTTAAAAGGTTCTCTAAACGTGCTACCATCCTTTCCCCCAACACACCTGCACCAATGTCATTCAGGTGCAATCCATCCTAGTGTATGTACATATATACACCTTATACAGTCTATTTGCACAGCAGCTTTTAACAACATACTATTGAACTGAATCTTCTGTCCTTACAGATTTTTTCATCTATTTACATAATACACACACCCAACCTATTTCCCCCCACTCTTTTCATGTTAACAATAAGCATTATTGCTAAGAGCTCTGGCCAAGCTCTGGGTGTCTGTATTCAATTATATTTTCTAGCTTAACCTCCGCAGTCAAAGTATGCAGGGAGAGAGCAACACACAAAGGACACCAGCATTATTTTCTCTACGGACAGCCAAGGAGAGGGAAGCAGCAGCGTGGGACTGCAATCAAATTTTCTCTCTTAATAAAACTAATTATAGTTTGATAGCTCTATTTGAAGAAGTTGAAAACCTCTTATTGAAGGAGGATCAGTTGAAATGGGATGTTAATACATTGAACAAATATTTAGAATTAGGCCTCATACCGAGGGGTCTTAGACTAAACAAATTTCCTACTTTCGTTACGGACGATAAAACATTTATTGAACAGTGGAACAATCACCTAACACAATGTTCACTCAAATTGATGAAACTAATCTGTGAATATAAATTAAAAACAATTGAAGACCTAGCTGTTAAAATAAAAGAACTACAAGACGAATTGAATAAAAGGAGTGAGGAACCCAACTTTCTAAAATTTGACACCACCCTACAAAAGGTATTGGCAGAAGCAAAGACACTACTATTGGAGACTAAGCGCACAAAATATCTAAGAGACTTACAAGATTATAATTTAAACAGAGTATATATCTGGAACAGACGGGATCGTTTTGCCCTAAGGAAAGAACAAAATAAATCTGTCCCTTATTACAACAGAAAAAGGGGTGGCAACAGATTTAGAGGCAATAGAGGCAGACGTGTGAGTTTTCAGGAGAGTGAAGGGGAATCTTGGGACGAGGGTTCGTCCTCTGGAGGTGAGGAATTTGGGGCTCACAAAACTACAGTGAGACCAAAAGAAGGACCAAATAGGTTACCCCCAATTCTGAAGAACAGAGATCCCGATACTCTACCTTCCACGTCACATTACAGAGAGGAGACCTCCCAGGGAGGAGGGACACTTAGGTATACAGGAGAGTCCGAAAAATCTCAATTAGAACAGGTTTTTCAGGTACCCCCAAGAGCATCAGAAGGGGGGGGGGAGAGGAAACCCAGAAAAACAACAGCAGCAACCGAGAGAACAGAGAAGATACCCTCAAAGGAGAGGCCAGAGGAGGGGCCATTACAGGGACTGAATGTTCTGAACCTATCAAGCCACACTTTAAACAAAACTGAACTTGAGGTGCTAAGTTTGGGACTTACATTTGTTCTGTCTACAGATTTCAATTTATTCAAGACCTTGTTAGAAGTCAACAGGATGATTCGAAATCTGACACTCAGGAAATTCTTCAGGACCCAAGATTCAAGTGGAAATGATGAGAGTCCACAATCTGTTGATGGCTCCGAATTAGAGCCTAATTACATCACTGATCTAAATTTCCAGGAATTGTGTGATGTGAGAGTTCTGGAATCTCTCCAAGGAGAGGAAGAATTGTCAGATGGAAGAAGCATTAAAACACCATCACTTAAGAACAATTCTCTCTTTTATCCCATTCAAAGTAGGGGTCTTCTTTTGGAGAAATTCCAGAAACGTGTGGAGAATGATTTGATCAAGCTTCAGTACACTACACAGAGGGGTCTTAACTCAAATATCACAAAAAAAACAGAAAACAGCTTTGGAAAATGTAAGGAATAATAAAAACCTTGTAATTAGAACTGCTGATAAGGGCGGAGCTACAGTGGTCCTAGATAGGGAGGATTTCATTAAAGAGGCCCTTAGGCAATTAAGTATAGAACAGGATTACATAATATTGTCACAAGATCCTACACGCCAATTCCAGCGACAATTGGTCTCCCGTGTGGACGATGGGGTAGAGATGGGTTATATGGATCAGGAAACCAAGAATTATCTTCTGATACAAAATCCTGGCATTCCTGTGTTTAATCACCTACCCAAGATTCACAAGTCTATAGAGAATGTTCAAGGGAGACCAATTGTAAGCGGAATTGGTTCCCTCCTAGAGCACTTGTCAGAATGGCTGGATGGTATCCTACAAACCATGGTAAGCACCCTTTGGAGTTACCTGTCAGACACGAAGCATGTACTAAACTTACTCTCTGAAATCACCTGGCAGAGCAACTTCAAATGGTTGACAGTGGATGTAAAATCCCTGTACTCCACCATACCCCATGAGAAAGGCCTTGAGGCCCTGGAATTTTTTCTATCTAGAAAATATACACATGATCAGGATTTTATAGATTACGTACTGAGGGTAACCAAATTCCTCCTGACTCACAATTATTTCCTGTTTGAGGGGAAATTCTTTCTCCAGAGGCGTGGGACGGCAATGGGGGCCAAGTTTGCCCCCTCCTATGCCAACCTCTTCATGGGGTGTGGTGGGAGCTCTCCCACGTCTTTGGAGAGAGGAATCCCTTCAGGCAGGGGATAGTGTGGTACAGGTGCTTTATAGATGACCTTCTTTTCATCTGGCAAGGTCCTCTTCAGGATTTGGAGGAATTTGTGAAGGGATTAAATAACAATACTGTGGGAATCAGCTTTACCTCAGAGATTCAACAACACGAAGTAAATTTTCTAGATATTACGCTCAAAGGAGTAGCAGGCCACAAGATAATTACAGAGACCTATCGAAAACCAATCACAGGGAACTCTCTATTGCATGCCTCAAGTTGCCACCCCAGGAGAGTGTTCAGGGGTGTAGCAAGAGGGCAGTTCATCCGCTTAAAAAGAAATTGTACGAGTTACAGTACATATGAGCAACAAGCGGATGAACTGTCGGACAGACTGTTAGAAAGAGGATACCCCAGGTCAATTATTTCGAAAGAGAGGAATTCTGTCACCAAGATCAGTAGAACTGACCTTCTAAAACAGAATAGAAAAGAGACCGAAAGGAAAATCGAGAAGAAAATCACATTCTCGACGGATTACTCTCAGCAGTATACCCAGATATGCCAGATCATTAAGAACAATTACCAGCTATTGCTAGCTGATGATGCTCTTAAAGAAACTGTGTCAGAGGGTATCAGATGCACCTACAGAAGAAACAAGACTATAGGCAACATGGTTGCACCTACGAGATTAAAACAAGAACAGACGGATGGGTCTTCTTGGTTAAGACTTAATGGCACCTTTAGGTGCAACCATCTTACCTGCAAGGCCTGTGAAAGGGTTACTACAGGGAATACTTTTTGTTCCCTGGTCACAGGTGAGAATTTTCAAAAGAAGCTATGCCTGAATTGTAGGTCAACCTTCGTGGTGTATCTGATCTCATGTACACATTGTGCGCTCCAATATGTAGGACTCACAACGAGGGAAGCTAGAGTCAGGATTAAAGAACACTTGCTGGATATAAAAGAAGGTGCTCTCACCACTCCATTAATCAATCACTTTTCGAATGTTCACAATAAAGATAAGATATTCTTTACGTGGACAATCATTGAGAGAGTACCTATCCAGACCAAAGGGGGAGATAGGACTCGTAAATTGGGTGAAAGAGAGGCCTTCTGGATATTTCGTTTAAAAACGAGAGTTCCAGAAGGCCTCAACTCAGAATTTGATTTAATTAATTTTTGGTAACCGAGGCTAGTTCACACCACACATAGCAAATAAAAAAATGCCATACCTGGTATCTTTTGATTTCCCTAGTTGAATTGTTCCTTTTTAGTATCATTCCTTAATTAAACCACTGCACAATGCAGTTTATTCCTCCATTTTATATTCAAATTATAATTCAGGTCTAATATCTTCATTTGGTAACTATCTTTCCTTAGATAATAGGCACACTGTATGGGGGCCACTCACTATACTATAAGCTAGATAGTTACAGTCTAGATATTACACTACAAGCTATTTACATCATACCTTAATATCTCCTTAAACTGGCAGCATTATCTTGTATTAGGAACTTGTAGATCCTAGACTTTAGTTCTCTATCTATTCATTGTTTGTCATATTTTCACCCCATTAAACTTATTTTTCCACATGGAATGAAAAGCTAATTGCAGATTTTACCCACAGTCGGTTGCTAACAAACATGCATATGTCACAAATAGGAGGACACTGCAAGCGTAGGGACCCAATAGGAAACTGTGTTTCTCCGTTCCAGACTTGTGCAGTGAGACTTGCAGGGTGATTGGCCAAATCTTACGATTTTCAACCTATCAGAATGTTTTGAACAATGACATGGGCGGCCACCCTTTGCAAGCCACACAGCAGTAAGCGAACGATAACAAACGAGGCTAAATGCAAAAATTTTAAGGTAAACTTTAAAAAATCTATCATTCACTAAAGCATATGATACGGACTAAAGTGTCCCTCCTAAATGAATAAAACATTAAGCACTTTCACACACAGCCGGAGCGATCGGCAAGTTTAACAACTACTTGTACACAGGTATATGTTTTAGCATGCACACAATCACAGCATGCATAAATTCATATTCAGACACAATAACAGAACAAAGATCAACATTATTCGAAACTCTAAGAGTGTTAAGGTGTATTAGTTTTGGTTTTGTATATTTGCATGCTTTTTGTGAACTATGTACCGTAGAGATTCAGGTGTCATTTAATGATCATTTAATTGAATGAAGCTGAGATTTTGGGGCGTGTGCCCCTGAACCAATGGTAACTCAGATGAGGGTTTTTAAGGCAGTAACTGTCAATCTGTTTTAAGCAGGCTAGGAGTAAGGCAACAGCCGAAACCGGTCAGCCATTGTTCATCTGTTTGTTACTTTTTTCTTTTTTGTGTGTTCTTACCCGGGGTATATACCCTTTTGCATTTAATAAAAATGTATACTTTTATCACTTCACCTGGTGCTCCTGTTACACATTTTTTCTGCAGTTCTCAAAAAGGCCAGACAGTGAGCACAGGTAAGGATAAATACTGTGAGAGGTAGCTAGAAGCTTGCTGCATTAGACTGCAACATTAAAGGGACAGCTGGGAAACCACGGATGCTGTAAAGAAGAAATACTTCATATGTCCAGCTAAAGCATTTTTGCTATATCATTGCTAAAAGCCGGAGGTGAGCAGAATAGGACGGACATCCCCAACATAGGGGACACAGCACCTAAGAACAAGGCTGCCCCTTTTCCAAGGAGGCAGTGAGTGGTGAGTTAACTTTATTACAAAATTTCATCTACAGTGGATTGTTACTGCCTCATTGGAATCTGAATGGTGGGAGGTGTTTTGGGGGGAAACACCGCCATCCTAGTGTATGTACATATATACACCTTATACAGTCTATTTGCACAGCAGCTTTTAACAACATACTATTGAACTGAATCTTCTGTCCTTACAGATTTTTTCATCTATTTACATAATACACACACCCAACCTATTTCCCCCCACTCTTTTCATCTCTACATTGTCACTTGTATCATAAATATCTTCCCTTATTGTATGTTTAAGGTTAGGTTTAATATACATGCAGATTCCTCCACCCCTTTTATTATTCATGTCCCTCCTAAATAATGTACACCCCTCTAAGTTAACTGCCCAGTCATGTGAATCATCCCACCAAGTTTCAGTTATACTGATAACATCATAGTCCTCTTCTGCAACTAAGAGCGTCAGCTCCCCCATTTTACCTGTCATGCTTCTTGCATTTGTTGTCATACATTTAATTTTCATGTGCTTTCTGCTGCTACTTGGTGTGCTTTCCTCTATATTTTCTAATGTGACATTTCTTAAGTCATCCCTTCCTTGAGATATTAAGGGAGTGACATATTCACAGACTGATCTCTCTGTTCTATTTTGTTCTAACTGACCCTCCCCCCCTTTGCCTAGTTTAAAAGGTTCTCTAAACGTGCTACCATCCTTTCCCCCAACACACCTGCACCCATGTCATTCAGGTGCAATCCATCCTTACTGTACAAATTGTACCCTAGTGAAAAATCAGTAGTT
>NC_069503.1:1125847185-1125907520 GCF_027579735.1 Bombina bombina
ATCTCTTATGTTATCAGGAACACTCTGAGTATTAGATGTTGACGAAACAGCAACAGTACTAAAGGAAATTTTATCTGCATTAACAAGTTTGTCATGACATTCAATACAAACAACAGCTGGAGGAACAGATACCAAAAGTTTATATCAGATACACTTAGCTTTGGTAGCTCCAGCACCGGGCAGCGATTTTCCTGAAGTATCTTCTGACTCAGTTGCAACGTGGAACATCTTGCAATATGTAATAGAAAAAAACAACATATAAGCAAAATAGATCAAATTCCTTAAATGACAGTTTCAGGAATGGGAAAAAAACATAATTTATGCTTACCTGATAAATTTATTTATCTTGTAGTGTATCCAGTCCACGGATCATCCATTACTTATGGGATATTAACTCCTCCCCAACAGGAAGTGCAAGAGGATTCACCCAGCAGAGCTGCTATATAGCTCCTCCCCTAACTGCCATTACCAGTCATTCGACCGAAAACATGCAGAGAAAGGAAAACCATAGGGTGCAGTGGTGACTGTAGTTTAATGGAAAAATTACCTGCCTTAAAGTGACAGGGCGGGCCGTGGACTGGATACACTACAAGAGAAATAAATTTATCAGGTAAGCATAAATTATGTTTTCTCTTGTTAAGTGTATCCAGTCCACGGATCATCCATTACTTATGGGATACCAATACCAAAGCTAAAGTACACGGATGACGGGAGGGACAGGCAGGCTCTTTATACAGAAGGAACCACTGCCTGAAGAACCTTTCTCCCAAAAACAGCCTCCGAAGAAGCAAAAGTGTCAAATTTGTAAAATTTGGAAAAAGTATGAAGAGAAGACCAAGTTGCAGCCTTGCAAATCTGTTCAACAGAAGCCTCATTCTTAAAGGCCCAAGTGGAAGCCACAGCTCTAGTAGAATGTGCTGTAATTCTTTCAGGAGGCTGCTGTCCAGCAGTCTCATAGGCTAACCGTATTATGCTACGAAGCCAAAAGGAGAGAGAGGTAGCCGAAGCTTTTTGACCTCTCCTCTGACCAGAATAAACGACAAACAGGGAAGACGTTTGTCGAAAATCCTTAGTTGCCTGTAGATAAAATTTCAGGGCACGGACTACATCTAGATTGTGTAGCAGACGTTCCTTTTTCGAAGAAGGATTAGGACACAAAGATGGAACCACAATCTCTTGATTGATATTCCTGTTAGTGACCACCTTAGGTAGGAACCCAGGTTTAGTACGCAGAACTACCTTGTCTGAATGAAAAATCAGATAAGGAGAATCACAATGTAAGGCAGATAACTCAGAGACTCTTCGAGCCGAGGAAATCGCCATTAAAAACAGAACTTTCCAAGATAACAACTTGATATCAATGGAATGAAGGGGTTCAAACGGAACCCCCTGTAAAACATTAAGAACTAAGTTCAAACTCCATGGTGGAGCAACAGTTTTAAACACAGGCTTGATCCTAGCTAAAGCCTGACAAAAAGCTTGAACGTCAGGAACTTCTGACAGACGTTTGTGTAAAAGAATGGACAGAGCTGAAATCTGTCCCTTTAAGGAACTAGCGGATAAACCCTTTTCTAAACCTTCTTGTAGAAAAGACAATATCCTCGGAATCCTAACCTTACTCCATGAGTAACTCTAGGATTCGCACTAATATAAGTATTTGCGCCATATCTTATGGTAAATCTTTCTGGTAACAGGCTTCCTAGCCTGTATTAAGGTATCAATAACTGACTCAGAAAAACCACGTTTTGATAAAATCAAGCGTTCAATTTCCAAGCAGTCAGCTTCAGAGAAAACATAATTTATGCTTACCTGATAAATTCCTTTCTTCTGTTGTGTGATCAGTCCACGGGTCATCATTACTTCTGGGATATTATCTGCTCCCCTACAGGAAGTGCAAGAGGATTCACCCAGCAGAGTTGCTATATAGCTCCTCCCCTCTACGTCACCTCCAGTCATTCGACCAAAGACCAACGAGAAAGGAGAAGCCCAGGGTGTAGTGGTGACTGGATTATAATTTAAAAAATATTTACCTGCCTTAAAAACAGGGCGGGCCGTGGACTGATCACACAACAGAAGAAAGGAATTTATCAGGTAAGCATAAATTATGTTTTCTTCTGTTATGTGTGATCAGTCCACGGGTCATCATTACTTCTGGGATACCAATACCAAAGCAAAAGTACACGGATGACGGGAGGGATAGGCAGGCTCATTATACAGAAGGAACCACTGCCTGAAGAACCTTTCTCCCAAAAATAGCCTCCGAAGAAGCAAAAGTGTCAAATTTGTAAAATTTGGAAAAAGTATGAAGCGAAGACCAAGTTGCAGCCTTGCAAATCTGTTCAACAGAGGCCTCATTCTTAAAGGCCCAAGTGGAAGCCACAGCTCTAGTAGAATGAGCTGCAATTCTTTCAGGAGGCTGCTGTCCAGCAGTCTCATAGGCTAAACGAATTATGCTACGAAGCCAGAAGGAGAGAGAGGTAGCCGAAGCCTTATGACCTCTCCTCTGACCAGAGTACACGACAAACAGAGAAGACGTTTGTCGAAAATCCTTAGTTGCCTGCAAGTAGAACTTGAGGGCACGAACTACATCCAGATTGTGTAGAAGACGTTCCTTCTTTGAAGAAGGATTTGGACACAAGGATGGAACAACAATCTCTTGATTGATATTCCTGTTAGTGACTACCTTAGGTAAGAACCCAGGTTTAGTACGCAGAACTACCTTGTCTGAGTGAAAGATCAGATAAGGAGAATCACAATGTAAGGCTGATAATTCAGAGACTCTTCGAGCCGAGGAAATAGCCATTAAAAATAGAACTTTCCAAGATAATAATTTTATATCAATGGAATGAAGGGGTTCAAACGGAACACCCTGTAAAACGTTAAGAACTAAGTTTAAACTCCATGGCGGAGCAACAGTTTTAAACACAGGCTTGATCCTAGCTAAAGCCTGACAAAATGCCTGGACGTCTGGATTTTCTGACAGACGCTTGTGTAACAAGATGGACAGAGCTGAGATCTGTCCCTTTAATGAGCTAGCCGATAAACCCTTTTCTAAACCTTCTTGTAGAAAGGACAATATCCTAGGAATCCTAACCTTACTCCAGGAGTAATCTTTGGATTCACACCAGTATAGGTATTTACGCCATATTTTATGGTAAATCTTTCTGGTAACAGGCTTCCTAGCCTGTATCAGGGTATCAATAACCGACTCAGAAAAACCACGTTTTGATAAAATCAAGCGTTCAATTTCCAAGCAGTCAGCTTCAGAGAAGTTAGATTTTGATGTTTGAATGGACCCTGTATCAGAAGGTCCTGTCTTAGAGGTAGAGACCAAGGCGGACAGGATGACATGTCCACTAGATCTGCATACCAAGTCCTGCGTGGCCATGCAGGTGCTATTAGAATCACTGATGCTCTCTCCTGTTTGATTTTGGCAATCAATCGAGGAAGCAGCGGGAAGGGTGGAAACACATAAGCCATCCTGAAGTTCCAAGGTGCTGTCAAAGCATCTATCAGAACCGCTTCCGGATCCCTGGATCTGGATCCGTAGCGAGGAAGTTTGGCGTTCTGGCGAGACGCCATGAGATCTATCTCTGGTTTGCCCCAACGTCGAAGTATTTGGGCAAAGACCTCCGGATGAAGTTCCCACTCCCCCGGATGAAAAGTCTGGCGACTCAAGAAATCCGCCTCCCAGTTCTCCACTCCCGGGATGTGGATTGCTGACAGGTGGCAAGAGTGAGACTCTGCCCAGCGAAATATCTTTGATACTTCCATCATTGCTAGGGAGCTTCTTGTCCCTCCCTGATGGTTGATGTAAGCTACAGTCGTGATGTTGTCCGACTGAAACCTGATGAACCCCCGAGTTTTTAACTGGGGCCAAGCTAGAAGGGCATTGAGAACTGCTCTCAATTCCAGAATGTTTATTGGCAGGAGACTTTCCTCCTGACTCCATTGTCCCTGAGCCTTCAGAGAATTCCAGACAGCGCCCCAACCTAGTAGGCTGGCGTCTGTTGTTACAATTGTCCAGTCCGGCCTGCTGAATGGCATCCCCCTGGACAGATGTGGCCGAGAAAGCCACCATAGAAGAGAGTTTCTGGTTTCTTGACCCAGATTCAGAGTGGGGGACAAATCTGAGTAATCCCCATTCCACTGACTCAGCATGCACAATTGCAGCGGTCTGAGATGTAGGCGTGCAAAGGGTACTATGTCCATTGCTGCTACCATTAAGCCGATCACCTCCATGCATTGAGCTACTGACGGGAGTTGAATGGAATGAAGGATACGGCATGCATTTAGAAGCTTTGTTAATCTGTCTTCTGTCAGATAAATCTTCATTTCTACAGAATCTATAAGAGTCCCCAAGAATGGAACTCTTGTGAGAGGAAAGAGAGAACTCTTCTTTTCGTTCACTTTCCATCCATGCGACCTTAGAAATGCCAGAACTAACTCTGTATGAGACTTGGCAGTTTGAAAGCTTGAAGCTTGTATCAGAATGTCGTCTAGGTACGGAGCTACCGAAATTCCTCGCGGTCTTAGTACCGCCAGAAGGGCACCCAGAACCTTTGTGAAGATTCTTGGAGCCGTAGCCAATCCGAATGGAAGGGCTACAAACTGGTAATGCCTGTTTAAGAAGGCAAACCTTAGATACCGGTAATGATCTTTGTGAATCGGTATGTGAAGGTAAGCATCCTTTAAATCCACTGTGGTCATGTACTGACCCTTTTGGATCATAGGTAAGATTGTCCGAATAGTTTCCATTTTGAACGATGGAATTCTTAGGAATTTGTTTAGGATCTTTAAATCCAAGATTGGCCTGAAAGTTCCCTCTTTTTTGGGAACCACAAACAGGTTTGAGTAAAACCCTTGTCCTTGTTCCGACCGCGGAACCGGATGGATCACTCCCATTAATAATAGATCTTGTACACAGCGTAGAAACGCGTCTTTCTTTATTTGGTTTGTTGACAACCTTGACAGATGAAATCTCCCTCTTGGGGGAGAGAATTTGAAGTCTAGAAGGTATCCCTGAGATATGATCTCTAGCGCCCAGGGATCCTGGACATCTCTTGCCCAAGCCTGGGCGAAGAGAGAGAGTCTGCCCCCCACTAGATCCGGTCCCGGATCGGGGGCCCTCGGTTCATGCTGTCTTAGGGGCAGCAGCAGGTTTCCTGGCCTGCTTGCCCTTATTCCAGGACTGGTTAGGTTTCCAGCCTTGTCTGTAACGAGCAACAGCTCCTTCCTGTTTTGGTGCAGTGGAAGTTGATGCTGTTCCTGTTTTGAAATTCCGAAAGGGACGAAAATTAGACTGTCTAGCCTTAGCTTTGGCTTTGTCTTGAGGTAGAGCGTGGCCCTTACCTCCTGTAATGTCAGCAATAATTTCTTTCAAACCGGGCCCAAATAAGGTTTGCCCCTTGAAAGGTATATTAAGTAATTTGGACTTAGAAGTTACATCAGCCGACCAGGATTTTAGCCACAGCGCCCTACGTGCCTGAATGGCGAATCCTGAATTCTTAGCCGTAAGTTTGGTTAAATGTACTACGGCCTCCGAAATAAATGAATTAGCTAGTTTAAGGACTCTAAGCCTGTCCGTAATGTCGTCCAGCGTAGCTGAACTAAGGTTCTCTTCCAGAGACTCAATCCAAAATGCTGCCGCAGCCGTAATCGGCGCGATGCATGCAAGGGGTTGCAATATAAAACCTTGTTGAACAAACATTTTCTTAAGGTAACCCTCTAATTTTTTATCCATAGGATCTGAAAAAGCACAGCTATCCTCCACCGGGATAGTGGTGCGCTTAGCTAAAGTAGAAACTGCTCCCTCCACCTTAGGGACCGTTTGCCATAAGTCCCGTGTGGTGGCGTCTATTGGAAACATCTTTCTAAATATTGGAGGGGGTGAGAACGGCACACCGGGTCTATCCCACTCCTTAGTAACAATTTCAGTTAATCTCTTAGGTATAGGAAAAACGTCAGTACTCGCCGGTACCGCAAAGTATTTATCCAACCTACACATTTTCTCTGGTATTGCAACGGTGTTACAATCGTTAAGAGCCGCTAAGACCTCCCCTAGTAATACACGGAGGTTTTCCAATTTAAATTTAAAATTTGAAATATCTGAATCCAATCTGCTTGGATCAGAACCGTCACCTACAGAATGAAGCTCTCCGTCCTCATGCTCTGCAAGCTGTGACGCAGTATCAGACATGGCCCTAGAATTATCAGCGCACTCTGTTCTCACCCCAGAGTGATCACGCTTGCCTCTTAGTTCTGGTAATTTAGCCAAAACTTCAGTCATAACAGTAGCCATATCTTGTAATGTTATCTGTAATGGCTGCCCAGATGTACTAGGCGCCATAATATCACGCACCTCCCGGGCGGGAAATGCAGGTACTGACACGTGAGGCGAGTTAGTCGGCATAACTCTCCCCTCGCTGTTTGGTGAAATTTGTTCAATTTGTACAGATTGGCTTTTATTTAAAGTAGCATCAATACAGTTAGTACATAAATTTCTATTGGGCTCCACCTTGGCATTGGAACAAATGACACAGGTATCTTCCTCTGAATCAGACATGTTTAACACACTAGCAATAAACATGCAACTCGGTTACAATCTTATTTAACAAAAACGTACTGTGCCTCAAGAAGCACTAAACGATTAAATGACAGTTGAAATAATGAACTGAAAAACAGTTATAGCATCACTCTTTAAAAACAACACAACTTTTTAGCAAAGGTTTGTTCCCATTAGTAAAATAACACTAATTAAATTTTAAACATAAAAATTACAGAAACGTTTTAAATCACAGTCACTATATAAGTCTCACAGCTCTGCTGAGAGAATCTACCTCCCTTCAAAGAAGTTTGAAGACCCCTGAGTTCTGTTAGAGATGAACCAGATCATGCAGAAAATACAAGAGTAACTGACTGGAAATTTTTGATGCGTAGCAAAGAGCGCCAAAAACGGCCCCTCCCTCTCACACACAGCAGTGAGAGAGAAACGAAACTGTCATAATTAAAACAAGCAAACTGCCAAGTGGAAAAATAATGCCCAAATATTTATTCACTCAGTACCTCATTAATGCAAACGATTCTACATTCCAGCAAAAACGTTTAACATGAAAAATACCTATTAAAAGGTTTAATGTACTTTTACAGAGTAATTCCGGTGAAATACCATCCCCAGAATACTAAAGTGTAGAGTATACATACATGTTCATTATAACGGTATGGCAGGATTTTCTCATCAATTCCATTCAGAAAATAAAAACTGCTACATACCTCAATGCAGATTCCACTGCCCGCTGTCCCCTGATCTGAAGTTTTTACCTCCCTCAGATGGCCGAGAAACAGCAATATGATCTTAACTACTCCGGTTAAAATCATAAGAAAAACTCTGGTAGATTCTTCTTCAAACTCTGCCAGAGAGGTAATAACACGCTCCGGTGCTATTGTAAAACAACAAACTTTTGATTGAAGTTCTAAAAACTAAGTATAATCACCATAGTCCTCTCACACCTCCTATCTAGTCTTTGGGTGCAAGAGAATGACTGGAGGTGACGTAGAGGGGAGGAGCTATATAGCAACTCTGCTGGGTGAATCCTCTTGCACTTCCTGTAGGGGAGCAGATAATATCCCAGAAGTAATGATGACCCGTGGACTGATCACACATAACAGAAGAAATTTGATTTTGATGTTTGAAGGGACCCTGGATCAGAAGGTCCTGTTTCAGAGGTAGCGACCAAGGTGGACAGGATGACATGTCCACTAGATCTGCATACCAAGTCCTGCGTGGCCATGCAGGCGCTATTAGAATCACTGATGCTCTCTCCTGTTTGATTCTGGCAATCAATCGAGGAAGCATCGGGAAGGGTGGAAACACATAAGCCATCCCGAAGGTCCAAGGTGCTGTCAAAGCATCTATCAGAACTGCTCCCGGATCCCTGGATCTGGACCCGTAATGAGGAAGCTTGGCGTTCTGTCGAGACGCCATGAGATCTATCTCTGGTTTGCCCCAACGTCGAAGTATTTGGGCAAAGACCTCCGGATGAAGTTCCCACTCCCCCGGATGAAAAGTCTGACGACTTAAGAAATCCGCCTCCCAGTTCTCCACTCCCGGGATGTGGATTGCTGACAGGTGGCAAGAGTGAGACTCTGCCCAGCGAATTATCTTTGATACTTCCATCATTGCTAGGGAGCTTCTTGTCCCTCCCTGATGGTTGATGTAAGCTACAGTCGTGATGTTGTCCGACTGAAACCTGATGAACCCCCGAGTTGTTAACTGGGGCCAAGCCAGAAGGGCATTGAGAACTGCTCTCAATTCCAGAATGTTTATTGGTAGGAGACTCTCCTCCTGATTCCATTGTCCCTGAGCCTTCAGAGAATTCCAGACAGCGCCCCAACCTAGTAGGCTGGCGTCTGTTGTTAGAATTGTCCAGTCCGGCCTGCTGAATGGCATCCCCCTGGACAGATGTGGCCGAGAAAGCCACCATAGAAGAGAATTTCTGGTCTCTTGATCCAGATTCAGAGTAGGGGACAAGTCTGAGTAATCCCCATTCCACTGACTTAGCATGCACAATTGCAGCGGTCTGAGATGTAGGCGTGCAAAGGGTACTATGTCCATTGCTGCTACCATTAAGCCGATCACCTCCATGCATTGAGCTACTGACGGGTGTTGAATGGAATGAAGGACACGGCATGCATTTTGAAGCTTTGTTAACCTGTCTTCTGTCAGGTAAATCTTCATTTCTACAGAATCTATAAGAGTCCCCAAGAAGGGAACTCTTGTGAGTGGAAAGAGAGAACTCTTCTTTTCGTTCACCTTCCATCCATGCGACCTTAGAAATGCCAGTACTAACTCTGTATGAGACTTGGCAGTTTGAAAGCTTGAAGCTTGTATCAGAATGTCGTCTAGGTACGGAGCTACCGCAATTCCTCGCGGTCTTAGTACCGCCAGAAGAGCACCCAGAACCTTTGTGAAGATTCTCGGAGCCGTAGCCAATCCGAATGGAAGAGCTACAAACTGGCAATGCCTGTCTAGAAAGGCAAACCTTAGATACCGGTAAAGATCTTTGTGAATCGGTATGTGAAGGTAAGCATCCTTTAAATCCACTGTGGTCATGTACTGACCCTTTTGGATCATGGGTAAAATTGTCCGAATAGTTTCCATTTTGAACGATGGAACTCTTAGGAATTTGTTTAGGATCTTTAAATCCAAGATTGGTCTGAAAGTTCCCTCTTTTTTGGGAACCACAAACAGATTTGAGTAAAACCCTTGTCCTTGTTCCGACCGCGGAACCGGATGGATCACTCCCATTAATAAAAGATCTTGTACGCAGCGTAGAAACGCCTCTTTCTTTATTTGGTTTGTTGACAACCTTGACAGATGAAATCTCCCTCTTGGGGGAGAGAATTTGAAGTCTAGAAGGTATCCCTGAGATATGATCTCTAACGCCCAGGGATCCTGGACATCGCTTGCCCAAGCCTGGGCGAAGAGAGAAAGTCTGCCCCCCACTAGATCCGTTCCCGGATCGGGGGCCCTCGATTCATGCTGTCTTAGGGGCAGCAGCAGGTTTCCTGGCCTGCTTGCCCTTGTTCCAGGACTGGTTAGGTCTCCAGCCTTGTCTGTAGCGAGCAACAGCTCCTTCCTGTTTTGGTGCAGAGGAAGTTGATGCTGCTCCTGCTTTGAAATTACGAAAGGAACGAAAATTAGACTGTCTAGCCTTAGGTTTGGCTCTGTCTTGAGGCAGGGCATGGCCTTTACCTCCTGTAATGTCAGCGATAATTTCTTTCAACCCGGGCCCGAATAAGGTCTGCCCTTTGAAAGGTATATTAAGCAATTTAGATTTAGAAGTAACGTGAGCTGACCAGGATTTTAGCCACAGTGCTCTGCGTGCCTGAATGGCGAATCCGGAATTCTTAGCCATAAGTTTAGTTAAATGTACTACGGCATCTGAAATAAATGAGTTAGCTAACTTAAGGGCTTTAAGCTTGTGTGTAATCTCATCTAATGGAGCTGATTCAAGTGTCTCTTCCAGAGACTCAAACCAAAATGCTGCTGCAGCCGTGACAGGCGCAATGCATGCAAGAGGTTGCAATATAAAACCTTGTTGAACAAACATTTTCTTAAGGTAACCCTCTAACTTTTTATCCATTGGATCTGAAAAGGCACAGCTATCCTCCACCGGGATAGAGGTACGCTTAGCTAAAGTAGAAACTGCTCCCTCCACCTTAGGGACCGTTTGCCATAAGTCCCGTGTGGTGGCGTCTATTGGAAACATCTTTCTAAATATCGGAGGGGGTGAGAACGGCACACCGGGTCTATCCCACTCCTTAGTAACAATTTCAGTAAGTCTCTTAGGTATAGGAAAAACGTCAGTACTCGCCGGTACCGCAAAATATTTATCCAACCTACACATTTTCTCTGGTATTGCAACTGTGTTACAATCATTCAGAGCCGCTAACACCTCCCCTAGTAATACACAGAGGTTTTCCAGCTTAAATTTAAAATTTGAAATATCTGAATCCAGTTTGTTTGGATCAGAACCGTCACCCGCAGAATGAAGCTCTCCGTCCTCATGTTCTGCAAATTGTGACGCAGTGTCTGACATGGCCCTAATATTATCAGCGCACTCTGTTCTCACCCCAGAGTGATCACGCTTACCTCTTAGTTCTGGTAATTTAGCCAAAACTTCAGTCATAACAGTAGCCATATCCTGTAATGTGATTTGTAATGGCCGCCCAGATGTACTCGGCGCTACAATATCACGCACCTCCCGAGCGGGAGATGCAGGTACTGACACGTGAGGCGAGTTAGTCGGCATAACTCTCCCCTCGTTGTTTGGTGAAATATGTTCAATTTGTACAGATTGACTTTTATTTAAAGTAGCATCAATACAGTTAGTACATAAATTTCTATTGGGCTCCACTTTGGCTTTAGCACATATAGCACAGATATCTTCCTCTGAATCAGACATGTTTAACACACTAGCAAATAAACTAGCAACTTGGAAATACTTTTCAAGTAATTTACTATAATATGAAAACGTACTGTGCCTATAAGAAGCACAGAAAAAGTTATGACAGTTGAAAATTAATAAACTGAAAAGTTAAAGCATCAAATCTTTGTAAAAAAAAACAACACAATTTTAGCAAAGGATTGCTCCCATTAGCAAAGGATAACTAACCCTGATAGCAGAAAAAAATACAGAAATAAACGTTTTTTTTTATCACAGTCAACTACAATCTCACAGCTCTGCTGTGAGTGATTACCTCCCTCAAAACAAGTTTTGAAGACCCCTGAGTTCTGTAGAGATGAACCGGATCATGCAGGGAAGACAATAAACTTCTGACTGAATTTTTTGATGCATAGCAAAAGCGCCAAAAAAGGCCCCTCCCCCTCACACATAACAGTGAGAGAGATCAGTAAACTGTCATAAATTAAATAAAACGACTGCCAAGTGGAAAAAAATAGTGCCCAAAACATTTTTTCACCCAGTACCTCAGAAAATTAAACGATTTTACATGCCAGCAAAAAACGTTTAACATTAATAAATTGAGTGTTATTAAAAAGCCTGTTGCTAGTCCCTGCAAATTAGGCTAAAGTTTTATGCATACAGTATAATTCCAGTGAAGTGCCATTCCCCAGAATACTGAAGTGTAAAATATACATACATGACAGCCTGATACCAGTTGCTGCTACTGCATTTAAGGCTGAGTTTACATTATATCGGTATGGCAGAATTTTCTCATCAATTCCATTGTCAGAAAATAATAAGCTGCTACATACCTCTTTGCAGATTAATCTGCCCGCTGTCCCCTGATCTGAAGTTTACCTCTCCTCAGATGGCCGAGAAACAGCAATATGATCTTAACTACTCCGGCTAAAATCATAGAAAAACTCAGGTAGATTCTTCTTCAAATTCTACCAGAGAAGGAATAACACACTCCGGTGCTATTATAAAATAACAAACTTTTGATTGAAGGTATGAAACTAAGTATAATCACCACAGTCCTCTCACACATCCTATCTATTCGTTGGGTGCAAGAGAATGACTGGTAATGGCAGTTAGGGGAGGAGCTATATAGCAGCTCTGCTGGGTGAATCCTCTTGCACTTCCTGTTGGGGAGGAGTTAATATCCCATAAGTAATGGATGATCCGTGGACTGGATACACTTAACAAGAGAAAATGCCAGTAAACAAGCTTCTAGCAACCAGAAGCAATAAATAATGAGACTTAAATAATGTGGAGACAAAAGTGACGCCCATATTTTTTTAGCGCCAAATAAGACGCCCACATTATTTGGCACCAAAATGCTTTTGGCGCCAAAAATGACGCCACATCCGGAACGCCGACACTTTTGACGCAAAAAAACGTCAAAAATGACGCAACTTCCGGCGACACGTATGACGCCGGAAACAGAAAAACATTTTTTGCGCCAAAAAAGTCTGCGCCAAGAATGACGCAATAAAATGAAGCATTTTCAGCCCCCGCGAGCCTAACAGCCCACAGGAAAAAAGTCAAATTTTTTAAGGTAAGAAAAAATGATTGATTCAAATGCATTATCCCAAATATGAAACTGACTGTCTGAAAATAAGGAATGTTGAACATCCTGAGTCAAGGCAAATAAATGTTTGAATACATATATTTAGAACTTTATATATAAGTGCCCAACCATAGCTTAGAGTGTCACAGAAAATAAGACTTACTTACCCCAGGACACTCATCTACATATAGCAGATAGCCAAACCAGTACTGAAACGAGAATCAGCAGAGGTAATGGTATATATAAGAGTATATCGTCGATCTGAAAAGGGAGGTAAGAGATGAATCTCTACGACCGATAACAGAGAACCTATGAAATAGACCCCGTAGAAGGAGATCACTGCATTAAAATAGGCAATACTCTCCTCACATCCCTCTGACATTCACTGCACGCTGAGAGGAAAACCGGACTCCAACCTGCTGCGGAGCGCATATCAACGTAGAATCTAGCACAAACTTACTTCACCACCTCCATAGGAGGCAAAGTTTGTAAAACTGATTTGTGGGTGTGGTGAGGGGTGTATTTATAGGCATTTTAAGGTTTGGGAAACTTTGCCCCTCCTGGTAGGAATGTATATCCCATACGTCACTAGCTCATGGACTCTTGCTAATTACATGAAAGAAATAAGTGTATAATGGCCCTTTAATGTTTTATCTCACCAACTGTAAACTCGGGAGTTTGTCTGAAATTACGCAATGTCCTTCAACAATAGAAAAACACCTGTATGAAACTAGAAGTAAATGCAAAGTAAAATACGCTGAAATCACTGGATTTTGATCTGAATAAAAACAACAAAATTAGACAGAGAATCAAAAGTAGGTTAAAGGTATTTTAATAAATAAGGAACACATACTTTACACAAAAAACATGGTTTGGTGCTATGTAATACAACAACATATTCATCTAGAAACTTCCTCATTCTTTAGTTTAAAGTTTGTACATTATACATAAGAAACCAAACAAGGACTGAAAATATCAGGCTGAGAACAGACATGAAATGTATGTAATGTACTGAAGTAAAAATGCAACAAAATAACACAAATATCCGGAGGCTTTAGGTTAAAAGAGATATTTGGTTTACTGATCTCATTTGTGAATACAGACATATTAATGATTATTAAATGATCATGAGATTAGAAGCTGCTATAGAAGATACGTGTCCAAACTCTAGTAAGTTGGGATCTATTTCTTAGTGGCGTTTCCTATGATTGGGGATCAAATCAGACTTTTCTTAAAGCATAAATCTGTGGTGCTATATATAGTTGAGCACTTGTTTATAACTTAATGCACAAATATTACTGCTGGTGGTGCTTAGCATATGGGAATATACCTACATTTTGAACACTGGTGTTGTAGAACAAAATATGTCTTCATTTATCAAGCCTCAGAAGGTGTTTGGAATCTGATTTGGTGCAAGCTCACTCATGAGAGCTAGTAACAGCAAAACAATGGGAGCTGCCATGTTGTAACTTAGGTTACCTTCTGTGCTGTGGCCAATTGTGGACAGTTATAAATAGGTCACTAGAATGTGCAGCCAATGGCTGTGTGGAATATAACAGTTTTTTTACATTTCTAACAGTGTAGAGTGTAATTACAGGAAGAGGGGACAAAATAAATAATACAAGTATACTGCAGTTTTTTTTTAATATACACAATTTATCATATTAAAAAAGGGACAGTAAACACATTTTAATTACAATATATTATGTTGTTTTGCTAAAGAATAACATAGCAGCCAAGTCTTAACAGTTTTAAAACAAATTAACATCTTTTTGTCAGCAATGATTGTTCATTATTCATGTGCTTAACTTTCCGCTGATGTCACAGTGATCTGTCTTGCAGTCGTGCTAGTATAGAGTGTAATTATACTCAGCGCTGCAGAATCTGTTGGCGCTTTATAAATAAAGACTAATAATAAAATGTAAATAACACAGCTGCCAAGTGTGTGAAACATTGTTTGGTCCGAGTGAGATCAGGTAACCAGTCACTGGAAATTGCAGCGGTGTCAATAAGTAAAGACACAGAAAAAATTATAGAGCAGCTGTGATCTATTGGCTTATTGGCGTATACCTATTGCTGGTTAGGAGAGATGCCAATACAAACTGCTTAATCAGTTGCCCGGTTTGTGATGCTCGGATTGGTCTAGGTGAGGCAATGTGACCAGTCTGTCTGGCTGTGTATGTTAACATAAGAACAAATAAGTTAAAAATGTGCATGCGTCAAAGAAAAGGACTGTGCATGCATAAAGAAATTATGTAAATATTCATTAATTATTGCACAGCGATTGGCTAGATTTAAATTTAACTGCCCTATGCCTTTCCGTTTTTTGAAGGATGGCTTAAGTTTGGCACTCTATAAAACTTACCAGATATAAAACAGAATTTATGTTTACCTGATAAATTTCTTTCTCCAACGGTGTGTCCGGTCCACGGCGTCATCCTTACTTGTGGGATATTCTCTTCCCCAACAGGAAATGGCAAAGAGCCCAGCAAAGCTGGTCACATGATCCCTCCTAGGCTCCGCCTACCCCAGTCATTCGACCGACGTTAAGGAGGAATATTAGCATAGGAGAAACCATATGGTACCGTGGTGACTGTAGTTAAAGAAAATAAATTATCAGACCTGATTAAAAAAACCAGGGCGGGCCGTGGACCGGACACACCGTTGGAGAAAGAAATTTATCAGGTAAACATAAATTCTGTTTTCTCCAACATAGGTGTGTCCGGTCCACGGCGTCATCCTTACTTGTGGGAACCAATACCAAAGCTTTAGGACACGGATGAAGGGAGGGAGCAAATCAGGTCACCTAAATGGAAGGCACCACGGCTTGCAAAACCTTTCTCCCAAAAATAGCCTCAGAAGAAGCAAAAGTATCAAACTTGTAAAATTTGGTAAAAGTGTGCAGTGAAGACCAAGTCGCTGCCCTACATATCTGATCAACAGAAGCCTCGTTCTTGAAGGCCCATGTGGAAGCCACAGCCCTAGTGGAATGAGCTGTGATTCTTTCGGGAGGCTGCCGTCCGGCAGTCTCGTAAGCCAATCTGATGATGCTTTTAATCCAAAAAGAGAGAGAGGTAGAAGTTGCTTTTTGACCTCTCCTTTTACCTGAATAAACAACAAACAAGGAAGATGTTTGTCTAAAATCCTTTGTAGCATCTAAATAGAATTTTAGAGCGCGAACAACATCCAAATTGTGCAACAAACGTTCCTTCTTTGAAACTGGTTTCGGACACAGAGAAGGCACGATAATCTCCTGGTTAATGTTTTTGTTAGAAACAACTTTCGGAAGAAAACCAGGTTTAGTACGTAAAACCACCTTATCTGCATGGAACACCAGATAAGGAGGGGAACACTGCAGAGCAGATAATTCTGAAACTCTTCTAGCAGAAGAAATTGCAACTAAAAACAAAACTTTCCAAGATAATAACTTAATATCAACGGAATGTAAGGGTTCAAACGGAACCCCCTGAAGAACTGAAAGAACTAAATTGAGACTCCAAGGAGGAGTCAAAGGTTTGTAAACAGGCTTAATTCTAACCAAAGCCTGAACAAAGGCTTGAACATCTGGCACAGCTGCCAGCTTTTTGTGAAGTAACACCGACAAGGCAGAAATCTGTCCCTTCAGGGAACTTGCCGATAATCCTTTTTCCAATCCTTCTTGAAGGAAGGATAGAATCCTAGGAATCTTAACCTTGTCCCAAGGGAATCCTTTAGATTCACACCAACAGATATATTTTTTCCAAATTTTGTGGTAAATCTTTCTAGTTACAGGCTTTCTGGCCTGAACAAGAGTATCGATAACAGAATCTGAGAAGCCTCGCTTCGATAAAATCAAGCGTTCAATCTCCAGGCAGTCAGCTGGAGTGAAACCAGATTCGGATGTTCGAACGGACCCTGAACAAGAAGGTCTCGTCTCAAAGGTAGCTTCCAAGGTGGAGCCGATGACATATTCACCAGATCTGCATACCAAGTCCTGCGTGGCCACGCAGGAGCTATCAAGATCACCGACGCCCTCTCCTGATTGATCCTGGCTACCAGCCTGGGAATGAGAGGAAACGGCGGAAACACATAAGCTAGTTTGAAGGTCCAAGGTGCTACTAGTGCATCCACTAGAGCCGCCTTGGGATCCCTGGATCTGGACCCGTAACAGGGAACTTTGAAGTTCTGACGAGAGGCCATTAGATCCATGTCTGGAATGCCCCACAGCTGAGTGACTAGGTCAAAGATTTCCGGATGGAGTTCCCACTCCCCCGGATGCAATGTCTGACGACTCAGAAAATCCGCTTCCCAATTTTCCACTCCCGGGATGTGGATAGCAGACAGGTGGCAGGAGTGAGACTCCGCCCATAGAACAATCTTGGTCACTTCCTCCATCGCTAGGGAACTCCTTGTTCCCCCCTGATGGTTGATGTACGCAACAGTCGTCATGTTGTCTGATTGAAACCGTATGAACTTGGTCCTCGCTAGCTGAGGCCAAGCCTTGAGAGCATTGAATATCGCTCTCAGTTCCAGAATATTTATCGGTAGAAGAGATTCTTCCCGAGACCAAAGACCCTGAGCTTTCAGGGATCCCCAGACCGCGCCCCAGCCCGTCAGACTGGCGTCGGTCGTGACAATGACCCACTCTGGTCTGCGGAATGTCATCCCTTGTGACAGGTTGTCCAGGGACAGCCACCAACGGAGTGAGTCTCTGGTCCTCTGATTTACTTGTATCTTTGGAGACAAGTCTGTATAGTCCCCATTCCACTGACTGAGCATGCACAGTTGTAATGGTCTTAGATGAATGCGCGCAAAAGGAACTATGTCCATTGCCGCTACCATCAACCCGATCACTTCCATGCACTGAGCTACGGAAGGAAGAGGAACGGAATGAAGTATCCGACAAGAGTCCAGAAGCTTTGTTATTCTGGCCTCTGTTAGAAAAATCCTCATTTCTGAGGAATCTATAATTGTTCCCAAGAAGGGAACCCTTGTTGACGGGGATAGAGAACTCTTTTCCACGTTCACTTTCCAGCCGTGAGATCTGAGAAAGGCCAGGACGATGTCCGTGTGAGCCTTTGCTCGAGGGAGGGACGACGCTTGAATCAGAATGTCGTCCAGGTAGGGTACTACTGCAATGCCCCTTGGTCTTAGCACCGCTAGAAGGGACCCTAGTACCTTTGTGAAAATCCTTGGAGCAGTGGCTAATCCGAAAGGAAGCGCCACGAACTGGTAATGTTTGTCCAGGAATGCAAACCTTAGGAACCGATGATGTTCCTTGTGGATAGGAATATGTAGATACGCATCCTTTAAATCCACCGTGGTCATGAATTGACCTTCCTGGATGGAAGGAAGGATAGTTTGAATGGTTTCCATCTTGAACGATGGGACCTTGAGAAATTTGTTTAAGATCTTGAGATCTAGGATTGGTCTGAACGTTCCCTCTTTTTTGGGAACTATGAACAGATTGGAGTAGAACCCCATCCCTTGTTCTCTTAATGGAACAGGATGAATCACTCCCATTTTTAACAGGTCTTCTACACAATGTAAGAACGCCTGTCTTTTTATGTGGTCTGAAGACAACTGAGACCTGTGGAACCTCCCCCTTGGGGGAAGTCCCTTGAATTCCAGAAGATAACCCTGGGAGACTATTTCTAGCGCCCAAGGATCCAGAACATCTCTTGCCCAAGCCTGAGCGAAGAGAGAGAGTCTGCCCCCCACCAGATCCGGTCCCGGATCGGGGGCCAATATTTCATGCTGTCTTGGTAGCAGTGGCAGGTTTCTTGGCCTGCTTTCCCTTGTTCCAGCCTTGCATTGGTCTCCAAGCTGGCTTGGCCTGAGAAGTATTACCCTCTTGCTTAGAGGACGTAGCACCTTGGGCTGGTCCGTTTTTACGAAAGGGACGAAAATTAGGTCTATTTTTTGCCTTGAAAGGCCGATCCTGAGGAAGGGCGTGGCCCTTACCCCCAGTGATATCAGAGATAATCTCTTTCAAGTCAGGACCAAACAGCGTTTTCCCCTTGAAAGGAATGTTTAGTAGCTTGTTCTTGGAAGACGCATCAGCCGACCAAGATTTCAACCAAAGCGCTCTGCGCGCCACAATAGCAAACCCAGAATTCTTAGCCGCTAACTTAGCCAATTGCAAAGAGGCGTCTAGAGTGAAAGAATTAGCCAATTTGAGAGCATTGATTCTGTCCATAATCTCCTCATAAGGAGGAGAGTCACTATCGAGCACCTTAATCAGTTCATCAAACCAGAAATATGCGGCTGTAGTGACAGGGACAATGCATGAAATGGGTTGTAGAAGGTAACCCTGCTGAACAAACATCTTTTTAAGCAAACCTTCTAATTTTTTATCCATAGGATCTTTGAAAGCACAACTATCCTCTATGGGAATAGTGGTGCGTTTGTTTAAAGTAGAAACCGCTCCCTCGACCTTGGGGACTGACTGCCATAAGTCCTTTCTGGGGTCGACCATAGGAAACAATTTTTTAAATATGGGGGGAGGGACGAAAGGAATACCGGGCCTTTCCCATTCTTTATTAACAATGTCCGCCACCCGCTTGGGTATAGGAAAAGCTTCTGGGAGCCCCGGCACCTCTAGGAACTTGTCCATTTTACATAGTTTCTCTGGGATGACCAAATTTTCACAATCATCCAGAGTGGATAATACCTCCTTAAGCAAAATGCGGAGATGTTCCAATTTAAATTTAAATGTAATCACATCAGATTCAGCCTGCTGAGAAATGTTCCCTAAATCAGTAATTTCTCCCTCAGACAAAACCTCCCTGGCCCCCTCAGATTGGGTTAGGGGCCCTTCAGAGATATTAATATCAGCGTCGTCATGCTCTTCAGTAACTAAAACAGAGCATCCACGCTTACGCTGACAAGGGTTCATTTTGGCTAAAATGTTTTTGACAGAATTATCCATTACAGCCGTTAATTGTTGCATAGTAAGGAGTATTGGCGCGCTAGATGTACTAGGGGCCTCCTGAGTGGGCAAGACTCGTGTAGACGAAGGAGGGAATGATGCAGTACCATGCTTACTCCCCTCACTTGAGGAATCATCTTGGGCATCATTGTCATTATCACATAAATCACATTTATTTAAATGAATAGGAATTCTGGCTTCCCCACATTCAGAACACAGTCTATCTGGTAGTTCAGACATGTTAAACAGGCATAAACTTGATAAGAAAGTACAAAAAACGTTTTGAAATAAAACCGTTACTGTCACTTTAAATTTTAAACTGAACACACTTTATTACTGCAATTGCGAAAAAACATGAAGGAATTGTTCAAAATTCACCAAACTTTCACCACAGTGTCTTAAAGCCTTGAAAATATTGCACACCAATTTTGGAAGCTTTAACCCTTAAAATAACGGAACCGGAGCCGTTTTAAGCTTTAACCCCTTTACAGTCCCTGGTATCTGCTTTGCTGAGACCCAACCAAACCCAAAGGGGAATACGATACCAAATGACGCCTTCAGAAGTCTTTTATAAGTATCAGAGCTCCTCTCACATGCGACTGCATGCCATGCCTCTCAAAAACAAGTGCGCAACACCGGCGCGAAAATGAGACTCTGCCTATGCTTTGGGAAAGCCCCTAAAGAATAAGGTGTCTAAAACAGTGCCTGCCGATATTATTATATCAAAATACCCAGAATAAATGATTCCTCAAGGCTAAATAAGTGTTAATATCAATCGATTTAGCCCAAAAAAAAGTCTACAGTCTAAATAAGCCCTTGTGAAGCCCTTATTTACAATCGTAATAAACATGGCTTACCGGATCCCATAGGGAAAATGACAGCTTCCAGCATTACATCGTCTTGTTAGAATGTGTCATACCTCAAGCAGCAAAGGACTGCAAACTGTTCCCCCAACTGAAGTTAATTGCTCTCAACAGTCCTGTGTGGAACAGCCATGGATTTTAGTTACGGTTGCTAAAATCATTTTCCTCATACAAACAGAATTCTTCATCTCTTTTCTGTTTCTGAGTAAATAGTACGTACCAGCACTATTTGAAAATAACAAACTCTTGATTGAATAATGAAAAACTACAGTTAAACACTAAAAAACTCTAAGCCATCTCCGTGGAGATGTTGCCTGTACAACGGCAAAGAGAATGACTGGGGTAGGCGGAGCCTAGGAGGGATCATGTGACCAGCTTTGCTGGGCTCTTTGCCATTTCCTGTTGGGGAAGAGAATATCCCACAAGTAAGGATGACGCCGTGGACCGGCCACACCTATGTTGGAGAAAAGTGATTATCCCTAATTATAATGTTTTATTACATATTATTTATATGCATAGTGTTGATTGGTAATGTACTTTTAATAGTGGTTAAAAAGTATAAAAAACAAAGTTTACTGGTTCTTTAACCCATTCCTGCTCTTATTCTTATGTATATATTTATTTTTTTATTTAATCATTTTATTTTTTGTTGAGTATTTCTAGGTTTAAAAAACCTAAGTGAAAATCAGTGGTCTGATTGGACAAGATACATTATTCAATTGTGAATGTTCACCTGTACAGCTATGCATGATTAACGACCATATAGGTCCGAAACATCACTTTTTTTTGAGGTCTTGGGTCCTCTAATAAAAGTTTTCCACCTGCTATTCTGTGCTGCTGTCACATATCTTTTGTGGACTGTTATACTTGGAGGAGTCATGTACTCCATTGTGACGTGCACACTTTATGGCTAATAACAAGGGTGCTTGTTTCACATATTATTTATATGCACAGTGTTGATTGGTAATTTACTTTTAATTGACAGTGGTTAAAAAGTGTATACAAAAAACTAAGTTTACTGGTCCTTTAACCCATTCCTGCTGTGACTCATTTGTCTGCATCGGAACAAAGTCTAGGTTTCTTAAAACAAGACTTAAAGCAGGGGTCACCAACTTTGGCACCCCATAAGTTTTGGAACTACATTTCCCATGATGCTTAGACAGCCTAAAGGGTGTCTCAGCATCATGGGAAATGTAGCTTCAAAATATCTAGAGTGCAGAGGTTGCTGACCCCTGGCTTAGGGGTAGATTTATCAAAGCCATTCTTCTTTAATTCCGTCCAAAATAGCGCATACCAACTGATCGTCATATTCATCAAAGCAAATCTGAAAGAAACTTCTTCGCACTCCTTTTGCATTCGCCTAGGCGCACGGGCGCGCTCCCAAGTGCATCAATATACATTAATAATAGGTGTAATTTAACAGCCCGACCTACAAATACGTCCAGTTTCTTATTTATCATTGCTTGGCGCCAATAGGGAACTGAAATTTCGTCTTCAATTGCGTGTTGTATATTTCACCATATAGACTGAGGCGAACACCATTATAATACATGCTTTTAGATCTTGTGATGCAGTACTTTCTTCTTTTAACAAATCTTTCAAAGGCTCAGCGCCAAGAAAAGACTGTTATTGCCAGAAATTTGCGCTTCCACAGGCGCATATGGGTACCAACAGTTTTTTATATATATATATATATATATATATATATATATCAATATATAGATATATTTATTTTTGCGATCTTAAATTATTAACATATCGCAAAAACAGCACAGAAACATTATATAATATAAATATAAGCTAAATAGTTACCTAAAAAACGCTTTTTTAATAATCAAAACATGGCGGCGTAAATATTTATAGGGATGTACTGTGATAAATAGGGAGTAAATGCTATATTCTGACAGGCGAAATTTATCAATATTACGCCCCAGCTCGCCTGCGCAAAGTTACATTTATTTTTTTGATGAATTCAGGCGCACATGTGCGATTCTCCGTAGGCGAAGCACATACAGAGTTCGCCTAGCCTTTGATAAATCTAGCCCTTAGAGTGTCTTCTGCCTAACTGCCACATCACAATATGGAAGTCAGGTTCAGTGCCCTGTTCCTGTCTCCCTTAATAATCATATCTATAGCGGAAATTTTTTGGCTCCATTTTTTTATTGATTGGCTTCTAGATTTTGAACAAATTTGTTGCACTTGTTTAAATGTGACATAATTCTGCACACATAAGCTATTTCCAAAAGCATATGTGTCTTCAGCATTCTACGGCAGCAGCGTTTGAGACGTATAACATTTCTGTAAACATTGTTGCAAGTCGTGTTGCCATAAATTGTTAAAGACATATGCACGTTCCTGGGGTCTGATGAGCCTACCTAGGTTTATTATTTAGCCAAGGATACCAAGAGAACAAAGCAAATTTGATAACAGAAATAAATTAGAAAATTGCATAAATTTGCATGTTCTGTCTAAAAAGGGGAAATTATATGTTCATGCTTCAAACTAAGATTCCATTATCAGCTGTGCACTTCTGTGAACATTAAAGGGACAGTAAACATTCAGAATAATGTTATATAAGTCTGCACACAGTGCAGAATTATATAACATTATTTTAGTGGTAACTTAAAAAATTTAAAGTATTTCCAGATTTTGAAGCGTAAAGTTGGACTCCAAGATCTACTGAGCGGGTCTTGGATATCCAAAGTGCTTTGCGGGCTTGCTGGCTAGTCGCGCCATTGGACTAAATGTAGCTCGCTCCCGCTACTAGACCAGAGCCAGGAGCGAGCTACATTGAGTCCAATAGCGCGACTGGACGTGCTGTTACTAGCCAGCAAGCCCGCAAAGCGCTTTGGATATCCAAGACCTGCTCAGTAGATCCTGGAGCGGAGACCAACTTTACACTTTAAAATCTGGAAATACTTTTAATTTTTGAAGTTACCACTAAAATAATGTTATATAATTCTGCACTGTGTGCAGAATTAAATAACATTATTCTGAAAGTTTAATGTCCCTTTAACAGAAAGCATCTATCAACCAATGCATATTTACATAAGTACTTATTTGCCAATAGCAATTGGTAGGAGGTACATATTAGCCAATGAACATTACTAATAACTAAAGAACTAATACAGCTGTATTAGTTGCAGTGCTAACATTTTCTCATGCAAAATAATCAATGTGTCTAGATAGAAAGGTTCTGAGTAAAGTGTCCTTTCAAGTTAAATATATTTACCCATATGTTGCTATAAATACCTCCTCCTGATATAACAGAAGAGTATGGATATTTTATTAATTCTGGGATTGGAGTACTGCCTGGTATTTTATTATTAAATGGATAGGAAAGTCTAAATTAAACTTGCAAGAATCAGCATTTAATTTAAAGAAACTTATTATCAAATGTGCTTCATTCTCTTGGTACCCCTTGCTGAAAATGAATACGCACATATCCTACACTAGTGGGAACTAGATGCTGATTGGTGCCTGCACACATTTGTGTCATGTGATTGGCTAACTAGGTGTGCTCAGCTAGCTGCCAGTAGTGCAGTAAGTATAACAAGAGAATTAAGCTTATTTGATAATAGAAGTAAATTTGGAAGTTGTTTAAAATTATATTTTCTATCTGAATTATGAATTGAAATTGTTAAGTTAAAGGGACATTAAACCTAAATTTCTTCTTTCATGATTCAGAAAGAGTATGTCATTTAAAAAAAAAATCACATTTATTTCTGTTATCTAATTTGTTTTGATCTCTTTGTATCCTTTGCTGAAAAGTATACCTAAGTAGGCTAAGAAAGCTGCGGATTGGTGGCTGCACACATATGCATCTTTTTATTGGCTTTAAGCCAACTCCCAGTATAGCGCTTTGTTGCTCCTTCATCAAAGAATAACGAGAGAATGAAGCAAATTAGATCATAGAAATTAATTGGAAAGTTGTTTAAAATGACATCTATGTAAATCATGAAAGAAAACATTTGGGTTTCATGTCCCTTTAAACTTTACTATGGGAAATTCTAATATGTAATGGAAATAGATTAGGACAAAAGATCTTGCAAGACAATGCAGTAAGTGCTTAATTTAAAATGATCTTAAATTGTTTACTGCTTTATCAATTGCTTTATTTGCCTCTCAAACTACTGCTATAAAACCTTCTTGTGCAGCTTTATCTAGTAATCAGCCTAGGTTTACATTCACTAACTGAAAAAGAGGTCTGTAATTGGCTCTATTGTGTCAATACCACTATAAATATAGGAAATATATGATAATTAGAGTTAAAATGACGGTAAATGACCGAGTTGCAATCTCAAAATAAAAAGGGAAGCAGAACCCAATTAGAAATCAGACCAGGTCATCCAGAAACAATAAAAACAAAATAAGTCAAACCTAAATTGTGATAGTTTCTAACTTATCAGCGACAACAAAAATCCCATGGAACGCACCACTTGCGCATAAAGCCGGGGGGGGGGGGGGGGGGGGGGCAGGTGATACTTTTATTGCTCAGCCTAACCATTATTTAATTACATAACAAAAAATGAATACAAATACAGTTTTTTAAGGCAAGCATCATTTATGTTTACATGCACCAAAAATATAGATCTTATTTCCGTTCCAGTGCAGATCAGTGTTGTATCATAGACTAGGAATGAGCGGTTCTTTTAATAGAGTAAAAGTTCATATTGTCATCCATTTTACCATTTATTAATAGCATTTACATATCAGATGTTACAAATGCATTATATGCATTTCGGTTGCCTTAAAGGGACAGTGAACACCTTGATATATTTATATAAAATGTTCAGTTATTTTGTCCCCTTTTCATGTAATTTAGCTCTGTACTTTAAATGCACCATGCTGACTTTTCCTGGCTAACACTGCTACATACCTATAATTCATTTTAGCTTTTAAACTGCATAACAATGAACTTTATACTGACTTTATGACAGTACTTAGCCTTGTCGTCTGCAGATTAAAGCCCAGATTGGCTCCTGCAAATAAGACAAACGGTGGGTGTAGTTTTGGTATTAAGAAATAACTGCAGAAAAAAAGGATGTTAATTTGTTTTAAACACATTAAGATTGGTTGATATATTATTCTTCAGCAAAACAGAAATCTCCTAAGTACAAGGCGCTCACTGTCCCTTTAAGTTTACATTAAAGTCTATAAAAACCAGTGTTTAACATTCAATATAACAAAACTTAACATTACAAAATGTGTAAAGCTTGCCAAACATTCAACCTTGTTTAAAAGCACAAATACGATCAACCTTCATTATAATTCATTCATTAATGTACTGAAATATTGCTGCACAGCCTGGGCGGACCAAGAGGTAACTAGTTAAAGGGACGTGATTCAGACTTTCTATTATCAAATGTTATTTATTTTCTTGTCCTTTGTTGAAAATCAGGGAGGTAAGCTCAGGAGCGTGCACATGTCTGCAGCGCTATATGGCAGAAGTTTTGCAACAATGTCATACATTAGCAACAGCTTTTAATGGCAGAACTATTTCCTGTCATGTAGAGCTGCAGACATGTGCAAGCTACGTATCTAGATATCTCTTCAACAAAGAATCACATGAGAACGAAGCAAATTTGAAAATAGAAGTAAATTGGAAACCTTTTAACATTCTATTCTCTACCTGAATCATGAAAGAAAATTGGGTTGCATGTCCCTTTAAAGCTTATATACCCCAATAACAAATTATTTCCTTTTCTGTTCTTTTTGGGGGTTTTTGTTTTTGTTTTTTGCTTTTTTGTGAACTTAAAAATATATTTCTAATTTGTAAAGCTACTAAAGTGCTCAGCTTTTTTAAATGTACAGATATCCTCTCTCACACACAGCTAGAACAGAGGTAAAATATACCAATAAATATTTCTAGACTGTATATATTTATTACACATACATATTCCTCCAGCAAACATTTAGTCCAGTGCATGACAACATAGCAAAATAAATAGAATAAATTATAAGACATCCTTAGGACAACGCCGTTTTTGCTGCTAGCCAATGGCGAATCATTCAGATACAGCTCACTATTAAAGCACAAAGTTACACAACGTGAGGTAAACATAAGCAACTGGTTTAGATAACAGACATATTTTGTCTATAAAAGCTCAAGGGGAAAAGTCATTACTAAGGAACATTAAAGTCATTTGTTTTCTGCACAAAGTTATTAAATTTGAAGGAATATGAAGGTCAGGATAGAAGCCTTTTTGAAAGATATTTCCATGAACAAAAATGCTTCTAGTAAAAGTTATTACTGTGTTGTTTTTTTTAAAGCGGCATACGCACATATGCTGTAAGGACCTGTGCACCAGTATTCAAGCTCAGAGAGCTAGCAATGTTGTGTATTGTGCCTGACAAAACTTAAAGGGACAGTACACTGTAAAATTGTTTTCCATTAATGTATTTTAAATGACTTTTTATACTAACTGCAGAGTATTAAATATTTGAGAAAACAAAATGTATGCTTACCTGATCAATTTATTTCCGGACATGAAGAGTCCACAACGTCATTCCAATTACTAGTGGGATATTCACTCCTGGCCTGCAGAAGGAGGTAAAGAGCACCCCAGCAGAGCTGTTAAGTGTCACTTCCCTTACCCATAACCCCCAGTCATTTGGATGAAGGGAAATGGAAAAAGATGATAACACAAAGGTGTAGAAGTGCCTGAAGTTTAACAAAAAATACTGTCTTATTTAAGGGTGGGGTCATGGACTCTCCATTTCCGGAAAGAAATAAATTTATCAGGTAAGCATAAATTTTGTTTTTTTTCCTATGACATGGAGAACTAATACCCAAGCTAGAGGACACGGAATGAACAGGGAGGGAGAAAAAAGCAGGAGGACCTAAACAGAAGACACCACCGCTTGAAGAACCTTTATACCAAAAGAAGCCTCAGCCGAAGCAAAAGTATCAAATTTGTAGAATTTGGAAAAAGTATGCAGAGAGGACCATGTTGCCATCATTTTTGAAAGCTCAAGAAGAGGAACCGTCCTAGTGGAGTGAGCCGTAATTCTCTCAGGAGGTTGCTGACCAGCAGTCTCATAAGCAAAACAAATCATACTTCTTAACCAGAGGGAAAGAGAAGTAGAAGTGGCCTTCTGACCTTTACGCTTTCCAGAGAAACAAACAAACAGGGCAGAAGACTGACGAAAATCTTTAGTATGAAAACAACAAAACAGGGGAACAGCCTCAGCGTCTCAAGCGTGACAGATTCCCAAAGCGGAAGTTTATCCAGAAAAGATCACCCAAATCTTCAAACCTGGCTTAGAGTGCCGTAACAGTGGTCGAATCAAACCGCAAATACTGGTAGAGAAAGGAGATTGCAGGCACTGCTCTTGAGGGTAAAAATCCAATCTTTATTCAAAAAGAATATTGGCAAGTTAAAAAGACTTTCAAGTCAAAAAATTAAGCACAAACACAAGACAGGAGGACATACAGACAGTCGTCTAAATCTTTAGTAGTCCGCAGGTAAAACTTTAGAGCATGCACAACAGCCAAGTTATGCAAAAGACGGAAGAAGGAGGATTAGGACAAAGAGAAGGAACAACGATTTCTTGATTAATGTTTCGATCCGAAACCACCTTAGGAAGAAAACCCAATTTAGTACGAAGGACCGCCTTATCCACATAAAAAATAAGGCAAGGGGAATTTTATTGTAGAGCAGAGAGTTCAGAAACTCTACCAGCAGAAGAAATAGCAACAAGAAACAAAACCTTTCAAGATAATAACTTAATATCTATAGAATGCATTGGCTCAAACAGAGCCTGCTGCAAACTTTGAGAACAAGGTTCAAGCTCCAAGGAGGAGCAACAGGTTTAAACACAGGCCTGATTCTGACCAGGGCCTGAAAAAAAGATAGAACATCTGGCACATCTACCAGACGTTTGTGTAATAGAAAAGACAGCGCAAAAATCTGACTCTTCAGAGAACTGACTGACAAGCCCTTCTCTAGACCCTCCTGGAGAAAAGACAAAATTCTAGGAATCCTAACCCTGTTCCAAAAGAAACCCTTCGATTCACACCAATATAGGTAATTATGCCATACCTTATGGTAAATCTAGTAACTGGTTTGTGAGCCTGAAGCATGGTATTAATGACTGACTCACGCTTAGCCAAAACTAAGCGTTCAATCTCCAAGCAGTCAGTTTCAGAGAAACTAGATTTGGATGGAGGAAAGCGCCCTGTGTTAGAAGAACCTTCCTCAGAGGTAACCTCCAAGGTGGAAGAGATGACATCTTCACCAGGTCCGCAAACCAGATCCTGTGAGGCCATGTAGGAGCTATTAGAATTACAGACGCCCTCTCCTGCTTGATACGAGCAATAACTCTTGGAAGGAGAGCAAACGGAAGAAACGGGTATGCTAAACTGAAATCCCAACGAACCGCCAGAGCATCTATCAGGGCGACCTGAGGATCTCTTGACCTTAAACTGTACCTTGGAATCTTGGCGTTCTGCTCAGAAAATCCGCCTCCCAGTTGTCCACTCCTGGAATGTGGATGGCAGAGAGAAGACAATTGTGAGCTTCCGCCCACTGTATAATGCGCATCACCTCTTTCATAGCAAGGGAACTCCGAGTTCCTCCCTGGTGGTTGATGTAAGCCACTGAGGTGATGTTGTCTGACTGGAATCTGATAAACCGGGCTAAAGACAGCTGAGGCCAAGCTATCAAGGCATTGAAGATTGCTCTCAACTCTAAAATGTTTATGGGAAGAGAGGACTCCTCCCAAATCCACAGGCCCTGAGCTTTTAACGAGCCCCAGACTGCTCCCCAGCCTAACAGGCTGGCGTCCATGGTCACAATCACTCAGAGGTCTCCTGAAGCATGTACTGAGACAGATGATCCTGTGAAACCCACCACAAGAGAGTCTCTTGTTAGAGGATCAAGATCTATCCTCTGAGATAGATCTGGATGTTCTCCGCTCCATTGACTGAGCATGCATAGTTGCAGAGATCTCAGATGGAACTGAGCAAAAGGAATGATGTCCATGGAAGCAACCATCAGACCAATGACCTCCATGTATTGAGCCACAGATGGACAAACAGTATACTGGAGAGAGAGAGACATGAATTGAGGAGTTTTGATTTTCTGACATCCGTCAGAAAAATCTTCATGGATAGGGATGGTCCCTAAGAAACACACCCTTGTAGTTGGAATAAGGGAACTCTTCTCCAGATTCACTTTCCACCCGTGGGAACGTAGAAAAGACAACAAGATCTCTGTATGAGAGTTTACTAGTTGAAAAGATGACGCTTGAACCAAGATGTCATCCAGGTAAGGCGCCACCACAATCCTCTGAGACCTGACTACTGCCAAAAGAGTCCCCAGAACCTTTGTGAAAATTTTGGGAGCTGTGGCAAGGCCAATCGGAAGAGCAACAAAATGAAAGTACTTGTCTAGAAAAGCAAATCTCAGGAACTGGTAATGATCCCTGTGAATAGGAACATGCAGATATGCGTCTTTCAGGTCTATGGTCGTCATGAACTGACCCTCTTGGATCAAAGGAAGAATGGAACAAATGGTTTACATCTTGAAGGTCGGAACCCTGAGGAATTTGTTGAGAAATTTTAGGTCTAAAAAGTTCCCTCTTTTTTCGGAACCACAAATAGATTTGAATAAAATCCTCAAGCCTGTTTCTTTACCGGAACTGAAACAATCACCCACCTAGGGAGAAAAGGTCCTGAACGCAGTATAAGAAGGCCCCCTTTTTTATCTGATGTGCAGATAATCTTGAGAGGATGAATCTGCCCCTAGGAGGACAAGTTTTGAATCCTATCTTGTAACCCTGAGATACTATGTCCACAGCCCAAGGATCTTGGACATCGCGTATCCAAGCTTGATGAAAAAAGGTTAAGTCTGCCCCCCACTTGATCCACTACTGGACTGGGGGCGGACCCTTTATTCTGATTTAACCTCAGATGAAGGCTTCTTTGACTGCTTCCCCTTATTCCATGGCTGACTGGATCTCCAATAGGACTTGGACTGCTCTGGTTTGGAGGAGGAAGAGGAGGATGTTTGTCCCTTGAAGGCACAAAATTAGAATTTTGGTGACCCTTAGTTTTATTCTTTTTATCCAGAGGTAGGGAAGACTCCTTTCTACCTGTAATCTCAGAAATTATCTCCGCTAGATCAGAACCAAAAAGGGTCTTACCCTTATAAGGTAATGACAGGAGCTTGGACTTGGAAGTAACATCAGCTGACCAAGATTTTAGCCACAGAGCTCTGCGAGCTAGAACAGCGAAGCTAGACATCTGGCTCCCAGTCTAATGATTTGCATATTGGCATCAGAGATAAAGGAATTGGCCAGCTTAAGGGCCTTAATCCTATCTTGAATCTCCTCTAACGAAGTCTCCTCTAAAATTAGCTCTGACAAGGAATCACACCAATAAGATGCTGCACTTGCTACAGTAGCAATACTAGCAGCAGGTTGCCATTGTAATTCCTGATGAATGGAGTCAGCAACAGGAAACATTTTTTTTTTTTTTTAAATGGGAGAAGGGGAAAAAGGAATCCCTGGTTTATCCCATTCCACAGACACCGCAGACAATATCTGTGCAGCAAAATCTACTGGCAAATACAGAGAGGAACCGCAGGGCACTGTATGTGATGCCATTGAGGCTTGGGACATTTGAGGAGAAAGCTGTGACATATCCTGAACAGCAATTTCCTGAGAGACAATAGGCTCAGAAGGGAGTAATTTATTTTTACATTTTAGGGTCCTAGCTAAACATGAGGCACACAATTGCATAGGCAAAACAATTTGGGCCTCTAAACATAATAAACATTTATCAAGTGAAACAGACTCCTGTTTAGTGTCCATGGCTAAGATAGAGCCCCAAATAAATAATGTACCAAAAAATTGAAAATGTAAATGTCGCTTTAAGAAGCTAATTCAAAGCGCAATACCGCTAAGTATGAAAATAAAGAAAACAAAAATACACCTCTACACCTCAGCCAGACTGAGGTGTCCCACCGCATCCGCTAGCTGCAGAAATAAAACAAAGAGCTCCAAAGAGGTCCCCACAGCCGCCACAGACAAAGACCCACAGGGAATGACACCGCTCTGCTCAGCATACAAGCGGAAGAGCGGGCTGTCACATGAGCGGCAGCACAAGAAACTGCGCAACAAACCAAAAGCGCACAAACATTTCTCTGCAGACTCTAACAGTTACGGTCCCAATATTAATAAAAAAAAGTTCAAAACCACTGCCAAACACCTTCTCCTAGCATTTCTCATGAATACAGAAATCCTTCTGTCTCCTGGCCCAGAGGAACCGTCCAATAAAAATAGAGTAAGAGTTAACCCCTTATTCTCCTTCACATACTAATAGTGCCTGCACACTGCCCCAATAAATCCTTAACAAAGGATCGAATAAGTCCCATTTTTTTTTTTAAAAAGTAGAAGATAAATTTCTGAAAGTGCAAGTCTCCAATACCTAGAAGACAAAAGTACTTACCTGAATATCCAGCTGTCGGGCAGGAAGACAGCTTACAAGGCGTGAAATGACACATACTCCTTTCTTTTTCTACAGGTCTCTGATAGAACAGAGTAACCAACTCTGGCTTTCTATAACAAGGGTAACAACAATGTTAGAAACAAAGAAAGGACACTCCATTGACAGAGGCAAAGAGACTGACTGGGGGTTATGGGTAAGGGAAGTGACACTTAACAGCTCTGCTGGGGTGCTCTTTGCCTCCTCCTGCTGGCTAGGAGTGAATATCCCACTAGTAATTGGAATGACGTAGTGGACTCTCCATGTCATAGGAAAGAAATTGCATTTTTCATGTTTATTTGTGTATATGAAGTAGCTGGTTTTGTGCTTTGAAACCACAGCCTATTACAATGGGTTGAACTTAAAGGTAATATTATATCTCATTATATTATCACTTGGTGTACACACACTAGCTACCTTATCTTATATTTGTCTGGAACACCAAAGCTCAATAGATAGAGAGAACAATGGAAATTTAATTTTATTACTTAACTATCCTGAATCCTACTGAGAGTGTAACTTCTTCTCTGTTTACATAGGCTTGTCAATAGCATATACTCAAGTATCAAAACTTTCAGTATAGGTGGCTATACCACAGACTAAATCAGCTATTTCAAATGGTGAAATAGGAGTAAAGGAGCTACTTGTAACCAATTGAATACACTCTAGCAGGTAAAAAGGATCATTGGGAATAATTTAAAGGGGAGAACATGTTTGGGTGAACTGTCCCTTTAATTTGTGTCATGCAAGCCACTGCTGACTCTAAAAAGGTACAGTGTTTGAATAATGTTGCAGAGGCCCACACAGCATATGTGCATATGCTTCTGAAAAACAGTATTAACTTTTATTAGAAGCATATTAGCTAATGGAAGTATATTGCAAAAATGCTTCTAATTCCAATTAAAATGCACCTATGTACACTTCAATTTTGACCTTTATATCCCTTTAAAAAGTATTAACTTTTTTGTGTATTTTTTTAAACAGATGTTCCTGTATGGAGAACACAAATCACTTGTTTTTATGATTCTGGGTTTGTCTGTGTTCACCAATAGAACTGGGTGGTCTTTTGCTTATCAGCATTAAGTTTTTACATCATACAATCAGTATTGCACAAAAATCCCTTTCTGTTGGTGTTAAAATTAAAATAAAGAGCTTTAACTAAAAGTTTTGTCATTTAACAAACGTTAAATATGTTTAAATAGTGCCCTTTCATATTCTTCCTAAAATATAGACCTAGTTTCCATTGCTGTTGTAAACTGGTGTTAACAAATATTTCCATTAAAGAATATGTTGATATTTTCTGCTACGACTTTACAAGTTTACAACAGAAATAGAAACTAGTGTTTAACGTCCCTTTAAAGCTTTTCATCCTTAAATTGTATATGAGCTCTCTGTATTGCCCCAGTGTGAGATTTGTTCATTTACCTCCAGAAGATTATAGATACTTTAGATACTGGAGTCCACACACAATACACAGTAATCCCCCGGTATGAACAGTTGAATAAATACAGATTTTATAAGTTTACCCTTTAAATGTTATATCTTTATTTCTGTCCCTTTATTTCTATTCTCAGCCGATTTCTCTTTCATAAGTAACCCAGGAACTAGATAAACTGTGTCTATAGATCACTAAGATATCTCTGATACCCATTAGGCTATCTAGATTCTCATCACTGACACCAGCTCTCAGTTTTCATTTTTATAATGTTGGTGACTATGCTTTGGAAGAGAAAAAAAAATTACATATGAGTTTTGTCATAACAGGAAAAAAATAATCTATCTAATGTGAATCTCAAGTGGCCATAATACATTTATGGAGAAATATCACTAGAGTTTACTAGTCAAGGGTTAAAATTTACAAGTCAGCTATATAAATAAAAATAACATATTTACTTCTCACATCAGGATCTAAATGAACAATAAAAAAAAGTAGATTAAAACCTGTTTGTATTTAGATTAGTGTCTTTTATATTCTATTCTGTGGCCAAAATCCACAGCCTGCAAAACAATACCACCACCATGTGGTAATGTTTTATATTACACACACAAATAACATTTCCTATGATGCATAATTAAAATATTTAAATAAGTGTACATATTTGTTGCACATTCACCAAGTACAGAATTACCAAGGTCTTACAAAAACCATATCCAATAAAATTCTCTTTTTAAACCTTTAGGGGTTAATTCCTTTAAATTATAAATCCAAAACACCTTACTGATTCTTAATAGGTGTTCCCTGCCCACCCCCCTTCCTTAGATAACTGACTCTCCCAATAACTGAAGTGTATGCAAACGGGGGCCTCTATTTTTTTTTCAAAAACACCTGATGTTGGATTTGTGTTTACTTTTTCCAATCTTTAACATTGAATGGACTACGAACGTTTTCCCTTTGGGCTAGTAGCTTTTAACCCCTGACTAGTAAATCATAGTCAGTTTTCCCCACAACATAAATACATATTTTATATATATAGCCCCTTATAGAGGGCTTGCCAATTTCAATAACCAACTATGAATAATAAATTCTTATCTTTAACATTAAGAGGACTAGAATATGTTTCCCTCTGTGACTTTTAACCCCTGTCTAATAAACTATAGTGATTTGTTCCCACGCATATATTTCTTTCATACACAAAACAAAAGATAAAAAAAATATATATTTTATTTAAGGACATATTGGTGGTTTTTAAAAAGACTTCCTTTAGCTGGTTAAGGATTATCTAATAGGATATGCATGTCGCAAATTCCTGGGATTTTAAGGGACATTAAACACTAAATACATTTTATAAGCATAATATTAAGGTTATACGTCCTCACCTCCTATAGACATGGAAGCTGTTACGTTGAAATTTAGCTTTTACTGCTTTCCATTGCGGATTTGTTTACACAGCAACTCTCCTTCAGGTAGCTGCAGTGTAACTTAGGTTCCAAAATTGCAGCTCCCGTAATTAGAGAGAGGTGCATGAAATGTATTTAGTATTTATTGTCCCTTTTGTTGAAAAACTGTGCTTTGTCCCACACTCCATAGTGAGGCCAAAAAAATTAATATACAGTGTATATATATATATATATATATATATATATATATATATATACACACACACATTTATATTATTCCCCAAAGTTCACTTGGGGTGGATGCCAGAGGTTCGGCAGGGCACATTCCATGACCCCCCAGGCAGAGGAAGAAAAAATAGTGTGGATGGGGAATTAAATTACATCAGGCTTTACCCACAGCCGCTTGGGTAATATCAGGTTTACTAGGGTTCTGACTTTATCTGTAACATATATATATATATCTATATACACATACATACATACATACACATATATAGATATGTGTGTGTGTGTATATATATATATATATATATATATATATATATATACACACACACACAGTATCACACAAAAGTGAGTACACCCCTCAAATTTTTGTAAATATTTTATATCTTTTCATGTGACAACACTGAAGAAATGACACTTTGCTACAATGTAAAGTAGTGAGTGTACAACCTGTATAACAGTGTAAATTTGCTGCCCCCTCAAAATAACTCAACACACAGCCATTAATGTCTAAACCGTTGGCAACAAAAGTGAGTACACCCCTAAGTGGAAATGTCCAAATTGGGCCAAATTAGCCATTTTCCCTCCCCGGTGTCATGTGACTCGTTATGTGTTATAAGGTCTTAGGTGTGAATGGGGAGCAGGTGTGTTAAATTAGTTATCGCTCTCACACTCTTTCATACTGGTCACTGGAAGTTCAACAAGGCACCTCATGCCAAAGAACTCTCTGAGGATCTGAAAAAAAGAATTGTTGCTCTACATAAAGATGGCCTAGGCTATAAGAAGATTGCCAAGACCCTGAAACTGAGCTGCAGCATGGTGGGTAAGACCATACAGCGGTTTCACAGGAAAGGTAACACTCAGAACAGGCCTTGTCATGGTCGACCAAAGATGTTGAGTGCACGTGCTCAGCGTCATATACAGAGGTTGTCGTTGGGAAATAGATGTATGAGTGCTGCCAGCATTGCTGCAGAGGTTGAAGAAGTGGGGGGTAAGCCTGTCAGTGCTCAGACCATAAGCCGCACACTGCATCAAATTGGTCTGCATGGCTGTCATCCCAGAAGAAAGCCTCTTCTAAATATGATGCACAAGAAAGCCCACAAACAGTTTGCTGAAGACAAGCAGACTAAGGACATGGATTACTGGAACCATGTCCTGTGGTCTGATGAGACCAAGATAAACTTATTTGGTTCAGATGGTGTCAAGTGTATGTGGCGGCAACCAGCTGAGGAGTACAAAGACAAGTGTGCCTTGCCTACAGTCAAGTATGGTGGTTGGAGTGTGATGGTATGGGCCTGCATGAGTGCTGCTGGCACTGGGGAGCTACAGTTCATTGAGGGAACCATGAATGCCAACATGTTCTGTGACATACTGAAGCAGGGCATGATCCCCTCCCTTCGTAGACATGGGTCGCAGGGCAGTATTTCCAACATGATGACGACCTCAAGCACATCTCCAAGACAACCACTGCCTTGATAAAGAAGCCGAGGGTAAAGGTGATGGACTGGCCAAGCGTGTCTCCAGACCTAAACCCTATTGAGCATCTGTGGGGCATCCTTCAACGGAAGGTGGGGGAGTGCAAGGTCTCCAACATCCACCAGCTCTATGATGTCTTCATGGAGGAGTGGAAGAGGACTCCAGTAGCAATCTGTGAAGCTCTGGCGAACTCCATGCCCAGGAGGGTTAAGGCAGTGCTGGAAAATAATGGTGGCCACACAAAATATTGACACTTTGGTCCCAATTTGGACATTTCCACTTAGGGGTGTACTTACTTTTGTTGCCAATGGTTTAGACATTAATGGCTGTGTGTTGAGATATTTTGAGGGAACAGCACATTTACACTGTTATACAGGCTGTACACTCACTACTTTACATTGTAGCAAAGTATAATTTCTTCAGTGTTGTCACATGAAAAGATATAATAAAATATTTACAAAAATTGGAGGGGTGTACTCACTTTTGTGGGATAAGAAGAAAAAATGGGGTTTATTTAGCAGCGCTAAAAAAAAGCTAGGAAATGATGATACCAATCTAATTTATGTTTTATACAGATAGGGACAACAAACTATGTATGGAACAAAAGAAATTCATAGAGGATGGAATAAAATTCATCCTAGGCCATAATTATTTCTCATTTGAGGACAAATTTTACATTCAAAAGAAGGGAACAGCTATGGGCACAAGATTCGCACCCAGCTATGCCAATCTCTTTATGGGATATTGGGAGGAAGGTTTCTTCCCTAGGCATAGTCTGGGCGCGGATCTTGTGCTCTATAGCAGATACATAGATGACCTGTTCTTTATATGGGGGGGTAGTGAAACTGATCTAAACACTATTCTGACAGATATGAATAAAAATGAAATGGGACTATCCTTTACCAGTAACTATAGCAAAAGCCAAATCACCTTCTTGGACTTAGATATCGAAATTGTAGAAAACCAATTAATAACCAAAACACATTTTAAAAAGGTGGATGCCAATAATCTAATCCATTATAACAGCTTCCACATGAAAAAGTGGAAAGACAATGTCCCTAAAGGGCAATATTTAAGAATTAAACGGAATTGCTCAAGAATGACAGATTATCAGGATCAAATAAAGATCTTAGAAAGGAAATTCTTAGAAAGAGAATATAGTCCAGAAGTAATCAATGAAGCTAAACAAGAGGTAGATAAGAAAGTAAGGAGGGACCTCTTAGAATATAAAACAAAAGATATCAAAGAAAATCGAGATGAAATTAATGTGCCCTTTATAACTGAGTTCAGTCATGACAACCTAAACATCCAAAGAGTTTTAAAAAAACATTGGCACTTAGTACAAACTGATCCCATCATAGGGGGAAAAGTGGGGGAAAACCCAAAAATAATATATAGGAAAGCACAGAATTTGAAGAGCCTACTAGCTCCCAGTCAATTGAAAAGCATAAAGAAGAAAGACACTCAAAGGTGCCTAGACGGAAATCCTTTAAATGGTTTTTTCCCCTGTTTTAGATGCCGGGCCTGTAAATTTAGTAGTAAACAAAAGATTTTAAAATCAAAAAGTGGAAACTTTACTTTCAAAATAAGAGACACAATTAGATGTCAAGATAAAGGCGTTATTTACGCCATTCAATGTTCATGTAAAAAAATTTACATAGGAGAAACAACCAGAATGCTCCGTGAAAGGATAAGGGAGCACCTCTCTTGCATAGATAGGGGTAACCTTGACCCTTATATCTATCGCCACTTTAGGGAAGTACACAACAACAACCTTAAAGATTTTAAATATTGGGGAATTAAAAAAGTTCACCCCGACTGGAGAGGGGGAAACTGGGAAAATAAACTCCTAAAGGCAGAAGCTGAAATTATATACCTAATGAATACCCTCCAACCTGGAGGCTTGAACTCTGAGATAGACATTTCCCCCTTCTTATAAAAGTCTCTTACAATATGCGAACATTTTCCAGGTTAAATCAGCCACTTATATAGAAAATACTCACATACATTAAATAAGCAATAACATTTCAATTTATCTTGGGCAAAGATAGTACAAGCCCTATATAAATTCATTTTTCTAGTAATTAAAAAGGAATTTTTATCCCCCTAAAATAAATAAATTAATTGAATAAGCCATATTTTTACCCACTAGCAATAACTCTAGTTATGGGATTGATAATTTCTGATTTAATTGTACATCCATTTTTAAATTGTTAATTTATAAATTGTTGAACTTACTATCCTTTGTTGAAAAGGAATATGTATATATCGTTAATTTTTACCCACTAACAATAATTCTAGATATGGGAATGATGATTCTGATTCTTATATTTTCGTTTCGTCCATTTTTAAATTGTTACAAATTTATAAATTGTTGAACTTACTATCCTTTGTTGAAAAGGAATATGTATATATCGTTAATTTTTACCCACTAACAATAATTCTAGATATGGGAATGATGATTCTGATTCTTATATTTTCGTTTCGTCCATTTTTAAATTGTTACAAATGTATAAATTGTTGAACTTACTATCCTTTGTTGAAAAGGAATATGTATATATCGTTAACATTTACCCACTAACAATAATTCTAGATATGGGAATGATGATTCTGATTCTTATATTTTCGTTTCGTCCATTTTTAAATTGTTACAAATTTATAAATTGTTGAACTTACTATCCTTTGTTGAAAAGGAATATATATATATCATTAATTTTTACCCACTTACAATAATTCTAGATATGGGAATGGTAATTCTGATTCTTATATTTTCGTTTCAGTTTAGGTAATTTTAAGTTTGCACGATCTAAATGTATATTATCTAATAAAGGCACTTTAGAATTGAAATATATAAGTTGAATTGTGTGAATGCTAATAAAGCAGAAATGATAAGTTCTCTTCCTTGTGTATCATGTAACTAAATAACAACACAGAAACAATCATTACCAACTTAAATAAAGTCCACCTTTACATTGGAAGCCACACAGGTGTTGATAGAAATCAAAAGGAAATGAAGGAACCAATCAAAACACATTCATACCTTTAAAAAGCCAGAAGCTAGCAGGATAAGCATTCTTGATAAAGCCCAGAAGGGTGAAACGCGTTGAATGGGACCTGCTACACTCTACTAAACTTCATTTACTACTGTCACAAAGCTGTGTGACCCTGCAACTTTAAACTTTTCTCCTGACCCTGCAAGTTAAAATCTACCTTTGGTAACTTCAGGGAATACAGTGTTACTGCTAAACACTGACCAAAGATTTCTTCAAACCTTAAGAAGTCTGAGGGAACCCAGATGAAAACAATATTTGGGCTATAAGAAGAAAGGAAAACAAAAAAAAGGATAACTACATCACCAGAACGGATCATCACCCCTGACCTCTGAATCAAAGAGAAGGTCAGGTGACTTATCAGAAGCACCAGGAACAAACAGTCTGTGAATCCCTCACAGTGAAGATAATCAGCGGTTGCAACCAGGACAGATTAAGGTACCTCTACACTAATTTGCACTACGTTTTTTAAAACACGCAAACTGAACTTTAAAGACATCAAGGTATTCATCTGTTAAATTAACCATTTCCATTAACCACGATTGCTTTGGCACCTAAATCAGAATATTGGCTGTTTTTTGCCTTTTTAACTATCCAGCACACCTGAGCCAATTATATGTCCAAGGAAAGTAACTGTGTAACTTTATAACTGAATTTGTTACTGAAGAACTGTAAAGCTATTAGGATTGATACATTTGTGCCTTTTAAATATTTAATTCACCATTTATCTTAGAAATTTGTTGCTTGCCATATGTTATCTATAGAATTAATTCCTTTATACCTGAAATTCTAGGATTATATGGTTCTAGTCTGTTTTTATAAGTGTTGTATAAGGGAGACGTCCCTTTATTAATTAGGAAAAGCATTTGCTGTTGTTTTTATGTGTTATAAGAATTTTTAAATAAAATAGATTGTATAAAACATAAATTAGATTGGTATCATCATTTCCTAGCTTTTTTTTAGCGCTGCTAAATAAACCCCATTTTTTCTTCTTATCCACCATTTAGTTCTCTTTGAGGGAAGAACTTTTTTAGCAGCAGGAATCCACCTTTAGGCGCTCCTATCACACTACACATAAATACCTCACTTTTGTGGGATACTATATATATATATATATATATATATATATATATATATATATATATATATGTGTGTGTGTGTGTGTGTGTGCGTGTGTGCGTGTGTGTCCAGTCAGAGCAGATGCACATACTTTAGCATAGCGACAGCAGGGGTTTAGTCTGCTTAGTTCTAAGCACATATACTCTGGAGACCAAATCATAGCGCCTGTCATATGCTGCTCCAACAACTCTCTGAATATGTAACCCCAATCTTTAAAAGGGACACAATCCCAAATAATGAAGCACATGAAAGTGATGCAGCATAACTGTAAAAAACTGACTAGAAATTATCACCTGAACATCTCTATGTAAAAAAGGAAGATATTTTACTTCACAATTGCCTTAGTAACCACAACTCAAAGGAACTTTAAGCAGCCAATCGGGATGCTAGTCCCAGGACTTGTAAGGGAGTGTGCATCTGGCATGTGCAGCACAGTCATGTGATTTCCCTCCTCATTTTAAGAAAGTTTACAATGAAATCTCAAGAGATCACAGTAAAGCAAAGTGTGACATCAGCAGTGATGAAGCCGATTGGCTGTTTTTTACTTGTTTCTTTCTGATGCAGCTACAGCATAACTGTTCAGAGATATTTTCTTGTCAGCTTTTTAGTTTAGCAACTGGATGCTTGATGCTCTCTGTTAAATCTAAAATAAAATATTTGAAATTATATTAAAGTATTTCTTTTAATAAGCTAAACTTTTTTTTCTAGTGGGAGTTGTCCCAGATGCATTTCAGCTTTCCTGAAGACTTTCCTCACAGGAAATAAGGGATTAAGTAATTTCTATAATCGGGAAACTAAACTGAACAACCCCTTGAAATGTTTCTTTTTCATGACAAACAATTAATCAAAAGCAATTTACGTGAAAACCACATCCTTTTCTAGGTTTACAGCCAGTGTTATTTGGCCGGGTGCTTTAAGACCTGCTTGCTGAAATAACGATCAAGTTTTGACTTTGTGAAGATAAAAACATTAAACTACTTGAGCAAAATGCCTTTTCTTCAGTGAATATCACATCATTCTAATACTAAGTCTGTTCATTCAACTAAACCCTTAAAAATGAAGTCATAAAATCAGATGATTTTACCCAAATACTTACAAACTAAACACTAACCCACCTCACAAGGTGATCTACTTGATGCCACCATAATACTGATGTTTAAACTTAAAAGGGACCCTGTACTAATTTTCTTATCATTGATATAAAAGAGCAGCATTTAAACATAACATTTAACCACTGAAATAATATTAATGCATCAATATAAGTTGTGGCCTTCCTGCTAAGGGTTCTTAGCTACTATGTATAAATGTTAATAGTCAGATACATGAGCAACAAAGCAGGAAGTATCTATAAGCCTTAGCAGGAAGTATCTATCAGCCAATAAGCCTAAGCAGTAACTATCAGCCAATGAGCTTTAGCAAGAAATACTAATAAGCCAAAGAGAATTAGCAGGAAGTTCTTATAAGTCAATGAGCCTTAGCAGGAAGTATCAATCAGCCAATGAGAATTAGCAGGAAATACTGATCAGACAATGAGAATTAGCAGGAAATACCGATCAGACAATGAGCCTTAGTAGGAAACACCTATCAGCCAATGAACCTTAGCAGAATGTGCCTATAAGCCAATGAACCTTAGCAGAAGGTGCTTATAAGCCAATGATCCTTAGCAGGAAGTGCCTATAAGCCAATGAGCCTTAGCAGGAAATACCTATCAGCTAATAACCCAGAGCAAGAAATACCAATCAGCCAAAGAGTTTAGCAGGAAATAGTTATCAGCCAATAAGCATTAGGAGGAAGTACCAATCAGCCAATGATTCCTAGCAGGAAGTACACAAGCATCTGGTAACCTTTGAAGACTGTCTCAAGTAAATGTCCCATTTTTCAGGGACTGCCCCAACTCCACCTAGGACACACCCTGCCCCAACAACATAATTTCCAGCCCAATCCCATGACATGTCTCACCCCCGCCCTCTGCTGCGGCTCTGCACACAAAATGCCAGTGGGCCATCTCCCAAAAGTTCCCTAACCTCTCCATCCCAGAAAGGCTCTCAGAATTCTTGGGAGGTATTTAATCAGCCACTTAGCCATATCATTACCTAAACAAATGATACCGATATATTTTGGTCACATTTTTTTAGGAAAATAAATCAGTGTTTAAATGTTGCTCTTTCACATAAACAATTAAAAAATATTTATATTACAGTGTTTCTTTAAGTCCTATTTCTACAACTCTAGAAAGGCTTCCAAATAATCGCTTTATAACATTGATAAAATAAATAAAGTTATTCCGCAGCTGTGCTGTTAATTTAGTATAATAAATATGGTTATATATGATAATCGGATACATGTTTCTATAGCCCAGTATGAGGCCTATACAACTGATCACATACAATAGTAACAACCATAAAACGCTTCTATAGAAATAGTACCTGAGCCTTACTAATAGGAATGGTCTCTTACCTAAGACATCACCTTATGTCACAGAGCACACAAGAAATAGCTGTAATACAGAAAACAAATCTAATCTATCTGCAGTTGTATGTGCAGGTTCTGCAGGTGACAGACAGGAAGAGGGGTGAGGTCCGATTACTGATCTTTGGTGCTGCCAGATATCCCACTTTCTGCTCTCAGCTTCTGGCTGTTGTTGTCATTGTAACTGATCCAGTGTGCGATCTCCTCAGGGAATTCTGGAGACTCCACCTGGAGGAGATAGAAAATAATTATTTATAAAATCATTTTCTTATCAAACTTATTCACTAAAGGGGATTTATTTGTATGTGGGGTTTTTTTCTACACAAGGGCCACAAGGCAAAAAAACCAGAATTTATGCTTACCTGATAAATTACTTTCTCCAACGGTGTGTCCGGTCCACGGTGTCATCCATTACTTGTGGGATATTCTCCTCCCCCACAGGGAAAGGCAAGGAGAGCACACAGCAAGAGCTGTCCATATAGTTCCTCCCAGGCTCCGCCCCCCCAGTCATTCGACCGACGGTTAGGAGAAAAAAAGGAGAAACTATAGTGTGCCGTGGTGACTGTAGTGTATAGAGAAAGAAATTCTTCAAACCTGATTAAAAAACCAGGGCGGGCCGTGGACCGGACACACCGTTGGAGAAAGTAATTTATCAGGTAAGCATAAATTCTGTTTTCTCCAACATTGGTGTGTCCGGTCCACGGTGTCATCCATTACTTGTGGGAACCAATACCAAAGCTTTAGGACACGGATGAAGGGAGGGAGCAAATCAGGTTACCTAAACAGAAGGCACCACGGCTTGCAAAACCTTTCTCCCAAAAATAGCCTCCGAAGAAGCAAAAGTATCAAATTTGTAGAATTTGGACAAAGTGTGCAGAGAAGACCAGGTCGCTGCCTTACATATCTGATGAACAGAAGCCTCGTTCTTGAAGGCCCATGTGGAAGCCACAGCCCTAGTAGAGTGAGCTGTGATTCGTTCAGGAGGCTGCCGTCCGGCAGTCTCATAAGCCAATCGTATGATGCTTTTAAGCCAAAAGGAAAGAGAGGTAGCAGTAGCTTTTTTGACCTCTCCTCTTGCCAGAATAAACTACAAACAGAGAAGACGTTTGTCTGAAATCCTTTGTTGCTTCTAAATAGAACTTTAAAGCACGGACTACATCTAAATTGTGTAACAAGCGTTCCTTCTTTGAAACTGGATTCGGACACAAAGAAGGCACAACTATTTCCTGGTTAATATTGTTGTTGGAAACAACCTTTGGAAGGAAACCAGGTTTAGTACGCAAAACAACCTTATCTGAATGGAACACCAGATAGGGCGGATTACACTGCAGAGCAGATAATGCAGAAACTCTTCTAGCAGAAGAATAGCAACCAAAAACAGAACTTTCCAAGATAACAACTTGATATCTATGGAATGTAAGGGTTCAAACGGAACCCCTTGAAGAACTGAAAGAACCAAATTTAGACTCCAGGGAGGAGTCAAGGGTCTGTAAACAGGCTTGATCCTGACCAAAGCCTGAACAAAAGCTTGAACATCTGGCACAGCTGCCAGTCGTTTGTGTAACAAGACAGATAAAGCAGAAATCTGTCCTTTTAGAGAACTCGCTGATAATCCCTTATCCAAACCTTCTTGGAGAAAGGAAAGGATCCTAGGAATTGTAATCTTACTCCATGAGAATCCCTTGGATTCCCACCAACAGATATATCTTTTCCATATTTTATGGTAATCTTTCTAGTCACAGGTTTTCTGGCTTGTACCAGAGTATCTATCACAGAATCCGAAAACCCACGCTTAGACAAAATCAAGCGTTCAATTTCCAAGCAGTCAGCTGGAGAGAAACTAGATTTGGATGTTCGAATGGACCTTGTACTAGAAGATCCTGTCTCAAAGGTAGCTTCCATGGTGGAGCCGATGACATATTCACCAGGTCTGCATACCAAGTCCTGCGTGGCCACGCAGGAGCTATCAAAATCACAGAGGCCTTCTCCTGTTTGATCCTGGCTACCAGCCTGGGAATGAGAAGGAACGGTGGAAACGCATAAGCTAGGTTGAAAGTCCAAGGCGCCACTAATGCATCCACTAGAGTCGCCTTGGGATCCCTGGATCTGGACCCATAGCAAGGAACCTTGAAGTTCTGACGAGACGCCATCAGATCCATGTCTGGAATGCCCCATAATTGGGTCAACTGGGCAAAAAAACACCTCCGGGTGGAGTTCCCACTCCCCTGGATGAAAAGGTCTGATGACTCAGATAATCCGCCTCCCAGTTTTCCACTCCTGGGATGTGGATCGCAGACAGGTGGTAGGAGTGATCCTCCGCCCATTTGATGATCTTGGTCACCTCTCTCATTGCCAGGGAACTCCTTGTTCCCCCCTGATGGTTGAAGTAAGCAACAGTCGTCATGTTGTCTGATTGGAATCTTATGAATCTGGCCTTTGCTAGTTGAGGCCAAGCCCGGAGAGCATTGAATATCGCTCTCAGTTCCAGGATGTTTATCGGGAGAAGAGACTCTTCCCGAGACCATAGACCCTGAGCTTTCAGGGAATCCCAGACCGCGCCCCAGCCTAATAGACTGGCGTCGGTCGTGACAATGACCCACTCTGGTCTGCGGAAGCTCATTCCCTGGGACAGGTGATCCTGAGTCAGCCACCAACGGAGTGAGTCTCTGGTCTTCTGATCTACTTGAATCACTGGAGACAAGTCTGTATAGTCCCCATTCCACTGTTTGAGCATGCACAGTTGTAATGGTCTTAGATGAATTCGCGCAAAAGGAACTATGTCCATTGCTGCAACCATCAACCCTACTACTTCCATGCACTGAGCTATGGAAGGCCGTAGAACAGAGTGAAGAACTTGACAAGCGTTTAGAAGCTTTGACTCTCTGACATCTGTCAGGAAAATCTTCATTTCTAAAGAATCTATTATTGTTCCCAAGAAAGGGACTCTTGTTGACGGAGACGGGGAACATTTTTCTATGTTCACCTACCACCCGTGAGATCGGAGAAAGGCTAGAACAATGTGTGAGCCTTTGTCTTTGAAAGAGACGACGCTTGAATTAGGATGTCGTCCAAGTAAGGTGCCACTGCAATGCCCCTGGGTCTTAGAACCGCTAGAAGGGACCCGAGCACCTTTGTGAAAATCCTTGGAGCAGTGGCTAGTCCGAATGGGAGAGCCACAATAGGTAATGTTTGTCCAGAAAGGCGAACCTTAGGAACTGATGATGATCTTTGTGGATAGGAATATGCAGATACGCATCCTCTAGATCCACGGTAGTCATAAATTGACCCTCCTGGATTGTAGGTAAAATCGTTCGAATAGTTTCCATTTTGAACGATGGCACTCTGAGAAATTTGTTTAGAATTTTTAAATCCAGAATTGGTCTGAAAGTTCCCTCTTTTTTTTTTTTTTTTTTTTGGGGAACTACAAACAGATTTGAGTAAAACCCCTGACCTTGTTCCACAGTTGGAACTGGGAGTATCACTCCCATCTTTAACAGGTCTTCTACACAATGTAAGAATGCCTGTCTCTTTACTTGGTTTGAAGATAAGTGAGACATGTGGAACCTTCCCCTTGGGGGTAGTTCCTTGAATTCTAGAAGATAACCCTGAGAGACTATTTCTAGTGCCCAGGGATCCTGAACATCTCTTGCCCAAGCCTGAGCAAAGAGAGAGAGTCTGCCCCCTACTAGATACGGTTCCGGATCGGGGGCTACCTCTTCATGCTGTCTTGGTAGCAGCAGCAGGTTTCTTGGCCTGTTTACCCTTGTTCCAGCCTTGCATTGATTTCCAAGCTGGTTTAGTCTGGGAAGCGTTACCCTCTTGTCTAGAGGCTGCCGAGTTGGAAGCCGGTCCGTTCCTGAAATTGCGAAAGGAACGAAAATTGGACTTATTCTTAGCCTTGAAAGGTTTATCTTGTGGGAGGGCATGGCCCTTTCCCCCAGTGATGACTGAAATAATCTCTTTCAATTCTGGCCCAAAAGGGGTCTTACCTTTGAAAGGGGTATTAAGCAATTTTGTCTTGGAAGATACATCCGCCGACCAAGACTTTAGCCAGAGCACTCTGCGCGCCACAATTGTAAACCCTGAATTTTTTGCCGCTAACCTCGCTAACTGCAAAGCGGCGTCTAAAATAAAGGAATTAGCTAACTTAAGTGCGTAAATTCTGTCCATGACTTCCTCATACGGAGTCTCCCTACTGAGCGACTTTTCCAGTTCCTCAAACCAGAACCACGCCGCTGTAGTGACAGGAATAATGCACGAAATAGGTTGAAGGAGGTAACCTTGCTGTACAAAAATCTTTTTAAGCAAACCCTCCAATTTTTTATCCATAGGATCTTTGAAAGCACAATTGTCCTCAATAGGAATGGTCGTGCGCTTGGCTAGAGTAGAAAACTCCCCCTCGACCTTAGGGACTGTTTGCCATGTGTCCTTCCTGGGGTCGACTATAGGGAACAATTTCTTAAATATAGGAGGAGGGACAAAAGGTATGCCGGGCTTCTCCCACTCCTTATTCACTATGTCCGCCACCCGTTTAGGTATCGGAAAAGCATCAGGGTGCACCGGGACCTCAAGGAACTGTCCATCTTGCACAATTTTTCTGGGTTGACCAGATTGTCACAATCATCCAGAGTAGATAGTACCTCCTTAAGTAATGCGCGGAGATGCTCTAATTTAAATTTAAATGTCACAACATCAGGTTCTGCCTGTTGAGAAATTCTTCCTGTATCAGAAATTTCCCCATCTGACAAACCCTCCCTCACTGCCACTTCAGATTGGTGTGAGGGTATGACAGAAAAATTATCATCAGCGCCCTCCTGCTCTACAGTGTTTAAAACAGAGCAATCGCGCTTTCTCTGAAATGCTGGCATTTTGGATAAAATATTAGCTATGGAGTTATCCATTACTGCCGTCAATTACTGCATAGTAACAAGCATTGGCGCGCTAGAAATACAAGGGGTCGCCTGCGCGGGCATAACTGGTATAGACACAGAAGGAGATGATGTAGAACTATGTCTACTCCCTTCATCTGAGGAATCATCCTGGGCAACTTTACAATTTGTGACAGTTCTGTCCTTACTTTGTTTGGACGCAATGGCACAATTATCACACTATATTTGAATGGGGAACCACATTGTCTACCATACATACAGAACATGATCTATCTGAAGGTACAGACATGTTAAACAGGCTTAAACTGGTTAATAAAGCACAAAAACCGTTTTAAAACAAAACCGTTACTGTCTCTTTAAATGTTAAACAGGGCACACTTTATTACTGAATATGTGAAAAACTAGGAAGGAATTATCCAATCTTTACCAAATTTTCACCACAGTGTCTTAATACATTCAAAGTATTGCACCCCAATTTTCAAGCTGTTAACCCTTAAAATGTGGAAACCGGAGCCGTTTTTAATTTTAACCCCCTTACAGTCCCAGCCACAGCCTTTGCTTCAACTTCACCAATCCCAGGGGGGTATAAGATACCAAATGAAGCCTTCTAGGAACGTTTTTAGTGGATTCCAGACCCTCACACATGCAGCTGCATGTATTGAACTCAAAATTAACTGCACAGTAATGGCGCGAAAATGAGGCTCTGCCTACTACAGAGAAAGGCCCTTCATGACTGGGAAGGTGTCTTAACAAGTGCCTGGTGCTAAAAACGTTCCCCAATGTTATAAAAGTGTGAAATACAACTTCAAACTGCATATAATACTTAAATAAAGCAATCGATTTAGCGCCTAAAAGTGTCTACCAGTTTATAGCCCATAATAAGCCCTTTATTCTGTTTGAGCCTAAGAAAATGGCTTACCAATCCCCATGAGGGAAAATGACAGCCTTCCAGCATTACACAGTCTTGTTAGAAAATGGCTAGTCATACCTTAAGCAGAAGAGCCTGCTAACTGTTTCCCCCAACTGAAGTTACTTCATCTCAACAGTCCTATGTGGAAACAGCAATCGATTTTAGTTACTGTCTGCTAAAATCATCTTCCTCTCACAAACAGAATTCTTCATCTTTTTCTGTTTAACCCCTTAAGGACACGGCCATTTTTCAATTTCTTTCCCTGAAGGACCAGGGCTATTTTTAAATTTCTGCGGTGTTTGTGTTTAGCTGTAATTTTCCTCTTACTCATTTACTGTACCCACACATATTATATACCGTTTTTCTCGCCATTAAATGGACTTTCTAAAGATACCATTATTTTCATCATATCTTATAATTTACTATAAAAAAAATTATAAAATATTAGGAAAAAATGGAAAAAAACACACTTTTTCTAACTTTGACCCCCACAATCTGTTACACATCTACAACCACCAAAAAACACCCATGCTAAATAGTTTCTAAATTTTGTCCTGAGTTTAGAAATACCCAATGTTTACATGTTCTTTGCTTTTTTTGTAAACTATAGGGCCATAAATACAAGTAGCACTTTGCTATTTCCAAACCATTTTTTTTCAAAATTAGCGCTAGTTACATTGGGACACTGATATCTGTCAGGAATCCCTGATTAACTCTTGACAAGTATATATTTTTTTTTAGAAGACATCCCAAAGTATTGATCTAGGTCCATTTTGGTATATTTCATGCCACCATTTCACCACCAAATGCAATCAAATAAAAAAAATTGTTCACTTTTTCCCAAATATTTTCACAAACTTTAGGTTTCTCACTGAAATTATTTACAAACAACTTGTGCAATTATGGCATAAATGGTTGTAAATGCTTCTCTGGGATCCCCTTTGTTCAAAAATAGCAGAAATATAGGACTTTGGCGTTGCTTTTTGGTAATTAGAAGGCCGCTAAATGCCACTGCGCATCACACGTGTATTATGCCCAGCAGTGAAGGGGTTAATTAGGGAGCATGTAGGGAGCATCTAGGGTTAATTTTAGCTTTAGTGTAGTGTAGTAGACAACCCCAAGTATTGATCTAGGCCCATCTTGGTATATTTCATGCTACCATTTCACCGCTAAATGCGATCAAATTAAAAAAAAACGTAAAATTTTTCACAATTTTAGGTTTCTCACTGAAATTATTTACAAACAACTTTTGCAAGTATGGCATAAATGATTGTAAATGCTTCTCTGGGATCCCCTTTGTTCAGAAATAGCAGACATATATGGCTTTGGCGTTGCTTTTTGGTAATTATAAGGCCGCTAAATGCCGCTGCGCACCACACGTGTATTATGCCCAGCAGTGCAGGGGTTAATTAGGTCATTTGTAGGGAGCTTGCAGGGTTAATTTTAGCTTTAGCGTAGAGATCAGCCTCCCACCTGACACATCACACCCCAGGATCCCTCCCAAATAGCTCTCTTCCCTCCCCCATCCCACAATTGTCCCCGCCATCTTAAGTACTGGCAGAAAGTCTGCCAGTACTAAAATAAAAGGTATATTTAAAATTTAAAAAAAAATTGTAAAGCATATTTACATATGCAGCTGTGTAGGATCCCCCCTTAGCCCCCAACCTCCCTGATCCCCCCCCAAACAGCTCTCTAACCCTCCACCTCTACCTTACTGGGAGCCATCTTGGGTACTGGCAGCTGTCTGCCAGTACCCTGTTTGCAAATACAAATGTTTTTTTTTTTGTTTTTTTAAAAAAAAATTCCATTTTTTCTGTAGTGTAGCTTCCCCCCCCACAGACAAATCCCCCACCCGCTCCCAGATCCCTTATATTTATTTTTGTTGGGGATTGTATCCCCCCTTACTGCCAGTTTTATATAATTAATTTGCTGTAGTGTAGCGGTTCCCACCCGCTCCCTCCCCGTGCACGCGCCCCACCCACCGGCCCCCGTGCACGCGCGCGCTCCCATGCGCGCGCCCAACAACCCCGCCCCCGATCCCGCCCCCCTCTCTCTTCAATTTGTCACCGATGGCCGCCCACCCGCCTCCCACGGTCAGCTCCCACCCACCAATGATTGCGGCCATCGATGCCGGTGCAGAGAGGGCCACAGAGTGGCTCTCTCTGCATCGGATGGGGGAAAAAGGTTATTGCAGGATGCCTCGATATCGAGGCATCACTGCAATAACCGTAAAGCGGCTGGAAGCGATCAGGATCGCTTCCAGCCGCTTTAATCCCCAAAGTCGTACAGGGTACGTCGCTGGTCTTTAAAGACCAGGTTGTGTGCGACGTACCCTGTACGACTCGTGTCGTTAAGGGGTTAAGAGTAAATAGTACATACCAGCACTATTTTAAAATAACAAACTCTTGATAGAAGAATAAAAAACTACAACTAAACACCACAAACTCCTCACCATCCCCGAGGAGATGCTACTTGTTCAGAGCGGCAAGGAGAATGACTGGGGGGGGTGGAGCCTGGGAGGGACTATATGGACAGCTCTTGCTGTGTGCTCTCCTTGCCTTTCCCTGTGGGGGAGGAGAATATCCCACAAGTAATGGATGACACCGTGGACCGGACACACCAATGTTGGAGAAAGAAAATGCTCTAATGTGTGCTTAGAATTATCTTTTTTAGGGATATGAAACCCTATTTTTTTTTTCTTTTATGATTCAGATAGAGCAGCAATTTTAAGACACTTTTTAATTTACTCCTATTATATTTTTTTTTCTTCCTTCTCTTGCTATATTTATTTAAAAAGCAGGAATGTAAAGCTTAGGAGCCGGACCATTTTTGGTTCAGAACCCTGGTTAGCGTTTGCTGATTGGTGTCTAAATGTAGCGCTACCCAGGTGCTGAACAACAAATGGGCCGGCTCCTAAGCTTACATTCCTGCTTTTTCAAATAAAGATACCAAGAGAGCAAAAAAATTTATAGAAGTAAATTACAAAGTTGCTTAAAATTGCTGCTCTATCTGAATCATGAAAGAAAAGAAAAAAAGGGTTTAGTTTCCCTTTAAAAGGGCAGCCAAAATTAAGCTTGCATGATTCAGACTTTTCAGTTTATTTCAATTTCTGATTTGCTTTGTTCTCTTGGCATCCATAGTTGAAAAGCATACCTAGGTAGACTCAGGAGCTGACATGCACTACTGGGAGCTAGCTGCTATATTGGTGCCTGCACATATATGCATCTTGTCATTGGTTTACCCAATGTGTTCAGCTAGCTCCCAGTGGTTATTGCTGCTCCTTCAAAGGATACCAAAAGAAGCAAATATGATAATAGGAGCAAAATTGGAAAGTTGTTTAAAATTGCACCACTGGGAGGTAGTTGAATCTATTAAGCCAACGACAAGAAGCACATTTTTTTTAAGTAAATATAGAAACAGAAGTAAATTTGATAATAGGGGTAAATTAAAAAGTAAATGAGATAATGGTGGTGTGTGAGATAACTACAATATTCATTTTTAACTGTTCTCGCTAAGAATTGTGCTTTGTGATAGAAATAAGATAATGAAGCCTTTCTGTGTATAGAGAGCTATAAGATAAGGAGGTCTACTCTCCCTGCAAGCTCAGCCTATTTTAATGGGTTGTGGTTTCAAAGACCAAAACCAACCATTTCATATAAAAAAAAAAAAAAACTTACATAAATGGGCAATTTCCCACACATTTTATATTCTGCATCTGATAGAACAAACCCTTGGAAACACATTAAGGAGAAAACAAATTTACAGTATACTGTCCCTTTAACTCGTGTGAATGGTGATGCATCCTACAATGCCACAACACATACAACATAAGCAAAGCTTTATCTCTGTTTGTTTTACTGCCAGTTGTAATTGAGATTTTTTTTTCTTTTGATCGTAACAATGGTAAGAAAAAAACAGTCTCACTGGCGCCACACGGGATCCCACAACCTCTGTGCTCACGGGCGTACTGAGCTGTGCATGATGCAGTAAAAACACGGATCACCCTATGTATAGTTAATGCAACAGAATTTGCAGAACAGAAAACAAAGACTGCCTACCTATAAATGATTATTAAGTCAAGCTCATTAATATATGGAATCAGATGAGTGGTAAAATTTGTCTCAACGGCAACATTCAAACTCAAAAAACTTTATTGGATTAAATTGCCCCTAAACTGAGGTATAAGTTCAGGATTGCAATATTGTAAATATATGCTGGATATTTGAATATAATAACGTATTTAGCTCAAGTTATTTTGTATATATTATGCTAGCCAGATTGTATAGATTTGTAAAGTACACCATAAAGATAGGGTCACACAATGGACAAGTTAGACTCTTTACGCAAATTTCATTATTAAAGTGATTAAAATCACATATAACCAGAGTGCCCCTGTTCACGGGGTCATAGTACCTCTTTGTTTTAGTTGCTTGGTAATTTACATATCGAACTTAACGCAGGATAATGTTAAACTAGTCTCCGATATAGTAGAGACTTTTGTAGCTCAGTTTATTTCCTTGTTATTACTATAATCTAGCCAGGATAACCATAAGACAGCCTCCACTATATAAGAGGCTTTTGTAGAAAGGCTAAACTCTGTTTCCATTTGGTTAATACTGATAGTAACACTATGTTTCTAATATCTCAATAATATGTATCCAATATTACGGATATATTCAGTGTAGCAATTATTCCACTAAGTCACTCTGTAAACCGACAAGGTTACGGCTCTCTATTTGGTTATATGTGATTTTAATCACTTTAAAGGGACATTAAACACTTTGGGCTGGTAATATAAATGATAAATTGTATATAATAAAACAACTCTGCAATATACTTTCATTATTTATTTTGTCCTCTTTGCCTGTAATTCCATTCTGAAATTGTGAGCTTTTCATTTCCTGTTAGAAATGGAAGTGCAGAACACTGTTAAATCCAGCACAACCATTGGCTGCACACTCTAGTGACCTATTTATAACTGACCCTAATTGGCCACAGCAGAGAAGGTAACACAAGTTACAACATGGCAGCTCCCAGTGTTTTATAGACACTAAAACTTTACACTTATTTTGTCACTTTTTAAACAACTAATGAAACTTTAAAAAATACATCTACATGTTAGGCATGGACTAATCTTTTCTTTGAATGCATCATTCTATCTAGCATGTATTTAGTGTTTAATGTCCCTTTAATAATGAAATTTGCGTAAAGAGTCTAACTTGTCCATTGTGTGACCCTATCTTTATGGTATACTTTACAAACATAATAATTGTGAATTAACCCTAAGTGCATAGTTCATCATTGCACACATTTTGGGAGTATTTGTCTTCTACCTGTCACAAATCTATACAATCTGGCTAGCATAATATATACAAAATAACTTGAGCTAAATACGTTATTATATTCAAATATCCAGCATATATTTACAATATTGCAATCCTGAACTTATAGCTCAGTTTAGGGGCAATTTATTTAAATACTTGGATTGCATATAATAATTGATAATAATATTTTTGATTTATTATTTGGTAACTCATTACCATAAGTGTCTGTGAGCTTTGCTATTTTTAACTAGAGTGTGTGTGTGCGTGTGTACGAGTCCAGCTGCACTTACATTTTGTCTCCAATAAAGTTTTTTTAGTTTGAATGTTGCCGTTGAGACAAATTTTACCACTCATCTGATTCCATATATTAATGGGCTTGACTTAATAATCATTTAGAGGTAGGCAGTCTTTGCTTTCTGTTCTGCAAATTCTGTTGCATTAACTATACATACTTGTGTATACCACTGCCTTATCTCTAGAATTAAAGGGGTAGCTAATATAAGCTGTGATATTTAACCCCTTAATTCTCATTCACCCAATCCCATCCTTTCCCTCAATCTCTCTCTTTACAGATCACCCTATGCCTGAGTAGTTACAAGTTCAGTGAGAAAAGATAATGAGACAACTCACTCCAGGTTATTTTCTGTATGGAGTTATTTCAGTAAGAGCTCTTAAACAGACAATAAACACTAAATAAATGACAGATAGAATGATGCATTCAAAGAAAAGTTTAGTCTGAAAATAAGATTTAGATGTATTTTTAAACGTTTCATTAAATGTTTAGTGACAAAATAAGTGTAAAGTTTTAGCATCTATAAAACAATGGGAGCTGCCATGTTGTAACTTAGGTAACCTTCACTGCTGTGGCCAATTAGGGACAGTTATAAATAGGTCACTAGAGTGTGCAGCTAATGGCTGGGTAGAATCTAACAGTGTCCTGCACTTACATTTCTAAAATGAGCTGCAAAGATCACAAATTCAGAATAGAATCAGAGGAAAAAGGGACAAAATAAATAATGAAAGTATAATGCAAAAAACAGAATTTATGCTTACCTGATAAATTACTTTCTCCAACGGTGTGTCCGGTCCACGGCGTCATCCTTACTTGTGGGATATTCTCTTCCCCAACAGGAAATGGCAAAGAGTCCCAGCAAAGCTGGTCACATGATCCCTCCTAGGCTCCGCCCACCCCAGTCATTCGACCGACGGACAGGAGGAAATATATATAGGAGAAACCATATGATACCGTGGTGACTGTAGTTAGAGAAAATAATTCATCAGACCTGATTAAAAAACCAGGGCGGGCCGTGGACCGGACACACCGTTGGAGAAAGTAATTTATCAGGTAAGCATAAATTCTGTTTTCTCCAACATTGGTGTGTCCGGTCCACGGCGTCATCCTTACTTGTGGGAACCAATACCAAAGCTTTAGGACACGGATGAAGGGAGGGAGCAAATCAAGTCACCTAAATGGAAGGCACCACGGCTTGCAAAACCTTTCTCCAAAAAATAGCCTCCGAAGAAGCAAAAGTATCAAATTTGTAAAATTTGGCAAAAGTGTGCAGTGAAGACCAAGTCGCTGCCTTACATATCTGGTCAACAGAAGCCTCGTTCTTGAAGGCCCATGTGGAAGCCACAGCCCTAGTGGAGTGAGCTGTGATTCTTTCAGGAGGCTGCCGTCCGGCAGTCTCATAAGCCAATCGGATAATGCTTTTAAGCCAAAAGGAAAGAGAGGTAGAAGTCGCTTTATGACCTCTCCTTTTACCAGAATAAACAACAAACAAGGAAGATGTTTGTCTGAAATCTTTAGTAGCCTCTAAATAGAATTTTAGAGCACGGACTACGTCCAAATTGTGTAACAAACGTTCCTTCTTTGAAACTGGATTCGGACACAAAGAAGGTACAACTATCTCCTGGTTAATATTTTTGTTGGAAACAACTTTCGGAAGAAAACCAGGCTTAGTACGCAAAACCACCTTATCTGCATGGAACACCAGATAGGGCGGAGAACACTGCAGAGCAGATAACTCTGAAACTCTTCTAGCAGAATAAATTTTAACCAAAAACAAAACTTTCCAAGATAATAACTTAATATCTAGGGAATGTAAGGGTTCAAACGGAACCCCTTGAAGAACTGAAAGAACTAGATTTAGACTCCAGGGAGGAGTCAAAGGTCTGTAAACAGGCTTGATCCTAACCAGAGCCTGAACAAATGCTTGAACATCTGGCACAGCTGCCAGTCTTTTGTGAAGTAAAACAGATAAAGCAGAGATCTGTCCCTTCAGAGAACTTGTAGATAATCCTTTCTCCAAACCTTCTTGTAGAAAGGATAGAATCTTAGGAATTTTTATCTTGTTCCATGGGAATCCTTTAGATTCACACCAACAGATATATTTTTTTCCATATTTTATGGTAAATTTTTCTAGTTACAGGCTTTCTAGCCTGAATCAGAGTATCTATTACAGAATCTGAAAACCCACGCTTTGATAAAATCAAGCGTTCAATCTCCAAGCCGTCAGTTGGAGGGAAACCAGATTCGGATGTTCGAATGGACCCTGAACAAGAAGGTCCTGTCTCAAAGGTAGCTTCCATGGTGGAGCCGATGACATATTCACCAGGTCTGCATACCAAGTCCTGCGTGGCCACGCAGGAGCTATCAAGATCACCGAGGCCCTCTCCTGATTGATCCTGGCTACCAGCCTGGGGATGAGAGGAAACGGTGGGAATACATAAGCTAGGTTGAAGGTCCAAGGTGCTACTAGTGCATCTACTAGGGTCGCCTTGGGATCCCTGGATCTGGACCCGTAGCAAGGAACCTTGAAGTTCTGACGAGACGCCATCAGATCCATGTCTGGAATGCCCCATAATTGAGTTATTTGGGCAAAGATTTCCGGATGGAGTTCCCACTCCCCCGGATGGAATGTCTGACGACTCAGAAAATCCGCTTCCCAATTTTCCACTCCTGGGATGTGGATCGCAGACAAGTGGCAGGAGTGATCCTCCGCCCATTGAATTATCTTGGTCACTTCTTTCATCGCCAGGGAACTCCTTGTTCCCCCCTGATGATTGATATATGCAACGGTCGTCATGTTGTCTGACTGAAACCTTATGAATTTGGCCTTTGCTAGTTGAGGCCAAGCTCTGAGAGTATTGAATATCGCTCTCAGTTCCAGAATGTTTATCGGGAGAAGAGACTCTTCCCGAGACCATAGACCCTGAGCTTTCAGGGATTCCCAGACCGCGCCCCAGCCCACTAGGCTGGCGTCGGTCGTGACAATGACCCACTCTGGTGTGCGGAAGCTCATTCCCTGTGACAGATTGTCCAGGGTCAGCCACCAACGGAGTGAATCTCTGGTCTTTTGATCTACTTGAATCGTCGGAGACAAGTCTGTATAATCCCCATTCCACTGTCTGAGCATGCACAGTTGTAATGGTCTTAGATGAATTCATGCAAAAGGAACTATGTCCATTGTTGCAACCATCAATCCTATTACTTCCATGCACTGCGCTATGGAAGGACGAGGAACAGAATGAAGTACTTGACAAAAGCTTAGAAGTTTTGATTTTCTGACCTCTGTCAGAAAAATCCTCATTTCTAAGGAATCTATTATTGTTCCCAAGAAGGGAACTCTTGTTGACGGGGACAGAGAACTTTTTTCTTTGTTCACCTTCCATCCGTGAGATCTGAGAAAGGCTAGGACGATGTCCGTATGAGCCTTTGCTTTTGACAGGGACGACGCTTGAATCAGGATGTCGTCCAAGTAAGGTACTACTGCAATGCCCTTTGGTCTTAGAACCGCTAGAAGAGACCCTAGTACCTTTGTGAAAATCCTTGGAGCAGTGGCTAATCCGAATGGAAGTGCCACAAACTGGTAATGCGTGTCCAGAAAAGCGAACCTTAGGAACTGATGATGTTCCTTGTGGATAGGAATATGTAGGTACGCATCCTTTAAATCCACGGTAGTCATAAATTGATTTTCCTGGATAGTAGGTAGGATCGTTCGAATAGTTTCCATTTTGAACGATGGTACCCTGAGAAATTTGTTTAGGATCTATAGATCCAAAATTGGTCTGAATGTTCCCTCTTTTTTGGGAACTATGAACAGATTGGAATAAAAACCCATTCCTTGTTCTCTTATTGGAACTGGATGTATCACTCCCATCTTTAACAGGTCTTCTACACAATGTAAGAATGCCTGTCTCTTTATTTGGTTTGAAGATAATTGAGACCTGTGGAACCTTCCCCTTGGGGGTAGTTCCTTGAATTCCAGGAGATAACCTTGAGAAACTATTTCTAGCGCCCAAGGATCCTGAACATCTCTTGCCCAAGCCTGAGCAAAGAGAGAAAGTCTGCCCCCCACTAGATCCGGTCCCGGATCGGGGGCTATCCCTTCATGCTGTTTTGGTAGCAGTGATAGGCTTCTTGGCCTGCTTACCCTTGTTCCAGCCTTGCATTGGTTTCCAGGCTGGTTTGGGTTGTGAAGTATTACCCTCTTGCTTAGAGGATACAGAATTAGAGACTGGTCCATTTCTGCGAAAGGGACGAAAATTAGGCTTATTTTTAGCCTTAAAAGACCTATCCTGTGGGAGGGCGTGGCCCTTTCCCCCAGTGATGTCTGAAATAATCTCTTTCAAATCAGGTCCAAATAATGTTTTACCTTTGAAAACAGAATTTATGTTTACCTGATAAATTACTTTCTCCAACGGTGTGTCCGGTCCACGGCGTCATCCTTACTTGTGGGATATTCTCCTCCCCAACAGGAAATGGCAAAGAGCCCAGCAAAGCTGGTCACATGATCCCTCCTAGGCTCCGCCTACCCCAGTCATTCGACCGACGTTAAAGAGGAATATTTGCATAGGAGAAACCATATGATACCGTGGTGACTGTAGTTAAAGAAAATAAATTATCAGACCTGATTAAAAAACCAGGGCGGGCCGTGGACCGGACACACCGTTGGAGAAAGTAATTTATCAGGTAAACATAAATTCTGTTTTCTCCAACATAGGTGTGTCCGGTCCACGGCGTCATCCTTACTTGTGGGAACCAATACCAAAGCTTTAGGACACGGATGAAGGGAGGGAGCAAATCAGGTCACCTAAATGGAAGGCACCACGGCTTGCAAAACCTTTCTCCCAAAAAATAGCCTCAGAAGAAGCAAAAGTATCAAACTTGTAAAATTTGGTAAAAGTGTGCAGTGAAGACCAAGTCGCTGCCCTACATATCTGATCAACAGAAGCCTCGTTCTTGAAGGCCCATGTGGAAGCCACAGCCCTAGTGGAATGAGCTGTGATTCTTTCAGGAGGCTGCCGTCCGGCAGTCTCGTAAGCCAATCTGATGATGCTTTTAATCCAAAAAGAGAGAGAGGTAGAAGTTGCTTTTTGACCTCTCCTGTTACCGGAATAAACAACAAACAAGGAAGATGTTTGTCTAAAATCCTTTGCAGCATCTAAAAGAATTTTAGAGCGCGAACAACATTGTGCAACAAACGTTCCTTCTTCGAAACTGGTTTCGGACACAAAGAAGGCACGACTATCTCCTGGTTAATGTTTTTGTTAGAAACAACTTTTGGAAGAAAACCAGGTTTAGTACGTAAAACCACCTTATCTGCATGGAACACCAGATAAGGAGGAGAACACTGCAGAGCAGATAATTCTGAAACTCTTCTAGCGGAAGAAATTGCAGCCAAAAACAAAACTTTCCAAGATAATAACTTAATATCAACGGAATGTAAGGGTTCAAACGGAACCCCCTGAAGAACTGAAAGAACTAAGTTGAGACTCCAAGGAGGAGTCAAAGGTTTGTAAACAGGCTTGATTCTAACCAGAGCCTGAACAAAGGCTTGAACATCTGGCACAGCTGTCAGCTCTTTGTGAAGTAACACAGACAAGGCAGAAATCTGTCCCTTCAAGGAACTTGCAGATAATCCTTTCTCCAATCCTTCTTGAAGAAAAGATAGAATCCTAGGAATCTTTACCTTGTCCCAAGGGAATCCTTTAGATTCACACCAACAGATATAATTTTTCCATATTTTGTGGTAAATTTTTCTAGTTACAGGCTTTCTGGCCTGAACAAGAGTATCAATAACAGAATCTGAGAACCCTCGCTTTGATAAGATCAAGTGTTCAATCTCCAAGCAGTCAGCTGGAGTAGGACCAGATTCGGATGTTCGAACGGACCTTGAACAAGAAGGTCTCGTCTCGAAGGTAGCTTCCATGGTGGAGCCGATGACATAT
>NC_069503.1:1125908020-1126015520 GCF_027579735.1 Bombina bombina
GATAGTCTTTAGTAATAACTTGTTGGTGTGTGTTTAAACCCTATCCTTGCTTGGTAAAGCTACATTTTGTTACAGGGCATAATCAGTGTGGGTTTGGAAAGAACATGAAGGAGTGTAAAGAATAATAGTGAAATTGAATATTAAGTGAAAATCAAAATAAAAAATCACAGGCTAGGGGACACATAGGGGCCGAATTATCAAGCTCCTAAAGACCACTACTCCATAACTTGTCCGCCTGCTCTGAGGCCGTGGACATCAATCCGCCCGATCCTATATGATCGGCTGATTGACACCCCCTGCTCGTGGCTGATTGGCCGCAAATCTGTAGGGGCAGCATTGCACAAGCAGTTCACAAGAACTGCTTGTGCAATGATAAATGCCAACAGGGTATGCTTTCGGCATTTATCGATGTGCGGCAGATATGATAAGCTACATCGTATCATGTCCGCTCACACTTTAATAAATCGAACCCATAATGTGATGTTGATGTGAAAGAAATGTACAAAATAAATAATAAGAAATAATTGGTATATAGTGATTAGTACATAATGGGCTTGGGAATACTTTGGCAAACCTTTGTCAATAAACACCATTCAGCGCTGCATCCAAAGATGCAAGTTAAGGCTTTACTATGTAAAGCAGAAGCCATACAGCAACACTGTCCAGAAGCGCCGTCGACTTCTCTGGGCTTAGTCTCATCTGAGATTGACAGTATCACAGTGGAATCGTGCTTTGTGGTCCGACGAGTCAACAATTCAAATAGTTTTTGGAAAAAAACACCAAACCAGATTCTGCCCGGATTACAAGCACATGGTTTGCGTAAACAGAGATTGTGGGTGCTAGCATGGCCTGCCTGCAGTCCTGATCTGTCTCTAATTGAAAATGTGTGGCGCAATATGAAGCGTAAAATAAGGAAACGAAGGCCCCTCACATTTGCGCAGCTGAAGACATGCATAATGGATGAATGGGGGAAATTCCGCTTGCTAAACTTAACTGGTGTTTTCAGTGCCCAAACGCTTAATAAGTGTTATTAAAAGAAAAGGTGATGTTATACAATGGTAAACTGTCGACTGCACCAACTCTTTTGGAGTCAGGTTTTAAATAAGTGTATATTTTTTAAAATACTTTAAATTCACTAAGTGTAACATCAAACAATGTGTTAATAATGTGTTTTCAATATAGTACAGGGTGAATTGAATTTTTAAATTACTTTTTATTTTTTGCATTTTCCAAACTTACCCAACTTTTTCTGAATTGGGGTTGTACATGTTTTCATATACTTAACTGCAAGGGCTCCAATGCGCATATATATATATATATATATATATATATATATATATATGTGTGTGTTTATATGTCTGTAAATACAAATATACAGATATAAATGCATAAATACATATGTACACATATAAACACATAAATACATGTGTACACATATAAACACATAAATACATATGTACACATATAAACACATAAATACATATGTACACATATAAACACAAAAATACATGTGTACACATATAAACACATAAATACATATGTACACATATAAACACATAAATACATATGTACACATATAAGCACACAAATACATGTGTACACATATAAACACATAAATACATATGTACACATATAAATACATAAATACATATATACACATATATATACATAAATACATATATACACATATAAATACAGAAATACATATATACACATAAATACATATATACACATATAAATACATAAATACATATGTACACATATAAACACATAAATTCATATGTATGTATGTCTATGTTAAATCCCTTTGCCTGCCTCTTTTTTTTCTAACACTTGAAATCTCATATCTTTGAGCCTTTATCACTTTTGTGTCCAATAATTTTGTAATAATTTTTATTAGATAGTGTTATTATAAGTGTAACTATACGTTGTAATGTATTTTTGACCAGAACTCTGAAGTCACCGTAATCATTCTAGCTTAAGCGCAATACTATTTACTTTAAACTCGTTATACAAGCGATAAGCCCAACGAGTACAAACCCCAGCCATAAACCTCTTATCACTCGCGTGCAAATTTTAGCGCTCCACTCATAATCTAGCCCATAGTAATCTAGTGCTGTGGAGTTATTTAAGAGTCAGGACAACACAGAACTAACTGGCTAAGTCAATAGATAATAAATAAAAAGTCATGTGATCATGGGTCTATCAGAAGATGCTTAGATACAAGTTAATCACAGAGGTAAAAAGTATATTAATATAACAGTGTTGGTTATGCAAAACTGGGGAATGGGGAATAAAGGGATAATCTATCTTTTAAAGCAATAACAATTCTATTGTAGAATGTCCCTTTAATTATAGATATTAGGACACTGCAATAAAGGAGAAAAAAAAGAATCCCTTGGAATCCAGCAATGGCTGCAAAGGGGTTAACAACTGTGAATAAATGTTTTCTATATGACTAGCAAAAATGTCTGCATTAGTACATATTGTATTTCATATTGGAAAGACAGTTGTCCTTTTTTTTTTACTAATGGGTAAATAAAATACTTTAAAAGGTAATATTTCTCTATAAATAGAACAATCTACTTACATATATAAAATGACAGGCTGAACTAATGTACTTTGCCTGGAGCCAAAGTACGATTACACAATGCCGCACACCTAGGGCTGAATCTCTCACTGCTTTTTTATCTTTTCACAAGATAAATTAGTTAGTACATTTATAGTGGTTATAATAATGTCTTCATTTCATCTCTTTCAAAGCTTAAAGGGACACTAAACCCAAATTTGTTCTTTTGTGATTCAGATAGAGCATGCAATTTTAAGCAACTTTCTAATTTACTCCTATTATCAAATTTCTTCATTCTCTTGGTATGTTTATTTGAAAAGCAAGAATGTAAGTTTAGATGCCGGCCCATTTTTGGTGAACAACCTGAGTTGTCCTTGCTAATTGGACAGCACCAATAAACAAGTGCTGTCCATGGTCTGAACCAAACATTTGCTGGCTCTTTAGCTTAGATGCCTTCTTTTTCAAATAAAGATAGCAAGAGAACAAAGAAAAATTGATAAGAGGAGTAAATTAGAAAGTTGCTTAAAATTGCATGCTCTATATCAGTGTTTTTCAACCAGTGTGCCGTGGCACACTAGTGTGCCGTGAGAGATCCTCAGGTGTGCCACGGCAAACTGACAACAGTGTGACATATTTTTTAAACTTTGCTTGTTTTTTACTCCCAGTGCAGGGGTAGTTTGTAGGAGGCATGGCATAACAGCACAATACATACAGTATGTGTGTGTTTGTGTGTATGTGTATATATATATATGCTGTATTAGGCTACAATGTGTGATATTTTAAAATTTTGGGATGGTGGTGTGCCACAGGATTTTTTAATGTAAAAAAGTGTGCCACGGCAAAAAAAAGGTTAAAAATCACTGCTCTATATGAATCATGAAAGAAAAAATTTGGGTTTAGTGTCCCTATAAAGGTCCACTAAAGTCAAATGAAAGTTTCATTATTTAGATAAAGCATCCAGTCAATATATTTCCATTATCAAAACAATTAGTTTTTTCAACATTTGAAAATATCACACTATGATTGTAGGACATCCGTAAGCTACATATAAAATATCATCAGTAAATATGACAACCTCAAAATAGCTTTGTCTTTTTTATAACAGAACTCAGACTGAACAATACGTTGACGCTCCATAAAAGAGCGTGATCAAAAGAGGAGAAAGTATTTTGTGTACTATCAACTGTAAATAAAAAGAATTGTATAGATAAAAAGATAATTAAAATACAATAGCAGTTGTAAATTCTTTAAAATCACACTGAGCTGGAAAGTATATAGTAACTTGTAGTAACACATCAGACTGCCATTTTGCTTGGTACAAATAAAAGTTACAGTGGACCTTTAAGCTTCATGCTTCATTAAAGAACAGGGGATATAGGATATATGGATACTATATACCTAACATCGAAAATAGCATAGCATCTAGGGCAATTTGTGAAATCTAATTATAAAGAGCAAAGTCAACTGAAAGGGTTACTCGATGGAATGAAAGGAGATAGCTCTATTCCATCTATTACCGAAATGCCTATGTAAACTACATAATGTGGTACATAGCCCATCATACCGCATAATGTAGGTAAAGCAGACTCGGTTGTCAAGTGACAAACGAGATTTGTTGTTCCTGGCTTCCAGCCTCTGCCTTCATATGGTAAGAGAGCGAGATTGGTACTCTGTTACCATATGACTGCTGATTGACTGATCGTTACAGACAGTGACACAAAACAAACCTGCTAAAAACAAAATCTAATTAGCAAAAGACCAACTCTCAACAAGACCCAGAACCACACTTCCACAGCCCTCATCAAGCAAAGAATGATTATCCCCAGCATTTGTGTCTCTTAGCACACCAGAACCACACTGCTCACCCCTAAATTAAAGTTACTTGCCCCACTCATTTTAGAGGAAACTCTGATCCCTAACATCAAGACTGCACACTTGTCTGCAAGCACAACCCCACCTACCACCTGGTTTCCTCCCTAATCCCACAAGAAGGGTAAATTAGGGCTAACAGCCAGGTATAACCACTCCATGGTCCGCACCTGGTGTGCACTTGCCAGTGCCCTGGATAGTTGTGCACCCAAATGCACTTAAGATTTTCTGTGGCTTCTATCCACGACACTGCTAAATGTAATATGGCCAGCATTGTCATCACTGGAAGTGACAGATTCACAACAATCAAGTTCTACACACAACGGACCCGGACGCACCGCTGCCTGTGGATTATGAAAAAGGTCCATCTGAAGATCCAACTACACCGGAATTTAAAAAGAATACCGCCACCCCATGGACTGGAAAATGGGATGGAGAGGGAGACCCTGTCACGCTGCCATGGACTCAGCCAGACCCCCGGAGCCCTGAAGGCCACCTATTCAGCCTCCCACTGACTAGGCCTAATGTGCCAGGCCTCATATGAAGGCCCCCTACACTCACCTCAGCACCCACTCCAACCCCACCAAGGCCATAGACTTAAATGATGAATTTTGTTAAAAAAAATAAATCATCTGATAAACTGTACTAAAGGATTGAGAGATAAGCCATAACAGCTGTGGCTAGTCTTTTCTACTCTAATAGCAAGTTGGTATTGGCTCCTCCAAATAAGGAAAGTGGTAAGTGGAGTTTATGTATTGAAAAACGATTGCAGCAAACAAGATGATAATGTATTTCAAACATTTTCAAACTCACATAGTGCATTAGTTTATTGCAAGATTGCAAAAAATATCTTGTAATTACAAGGTGTTTACGGACTAAACGCTTCCTTAATATACAGTATGTATAGTATATACTAACAATTTAGCTTTGCATTATAAATTATCTGCAAATTGATTTTATTATAAGTAATATTTGCATTGTTTTGCAGTCTGGGAACATACCCCATTGAGTATACTTTAGCTCCTCTGCTGTGAGACAGAGATAAATGTGCTCCTGCACTGATAAAACAATCACTGTGTAGAATCCTGCAGAATGCCCTCCAGCCTCGCTGAGGACAATGGAAAAAGTACAGGGTTTTTTGCATTCAATAACAGGGAAACATAAAAGTGCATAATAAATAATTAAACTACATTAAAAAGTTAATTGTTTATTGCAAAAAATTAAAGGGACAGTCTACACCTTAGTCATCCTAAAATATTACCTAAGATTAAGCTGCAAATAGCCTCCAGGGCCCTTTCTATATCATGCAGCAGGAACAGTAAAAAAAAGTTATTTTAAAATGAATATTGTTTCTGGCCAGTTTGAAATGGCTGCCAAGCTCCACCCACTGATGACATCATGATCTGGGCTTCATCTAGGCACCCTGCTCCACTCAATCCACACTGACTCCACACTGACTCCTGCTGCTCATGATGTTATGTGACTCCACCCCAAGTTTCCTGGGACTTCCCCCTTAGATCCCTTAGATCTTCTTGACTACGCCACAAGCCTTCCCATCCCATATGGTCTCTTGAAAGAGTTAGTAGCTATGTCCATTTAAAGGGAAAGTGTACTGTAAAATGTTACCCATTTTACCAGCTGGAGGGTTTACTGATAGCTCTTTTTGCCTGTTGAAACTGCTACCTATAAGGAAAATTCCAACACTGCAGTCATTTCTATTGAAAAACTATGCAAACAAGATCCAGCAGAACAAAACAGCCCCGCCAAGGCGGTAGGAGAAAATGGTACTAATATGTTAATTTTCAGTTATCTCAGACTTAGAGAAGATAGAACACAATTTGTGTTGATATATAGAGCAAAAACAGCTATTTCATTTAATACAATAAAACTGGTATAACAAGTCATTGTAAACCAGTTAAGGGCAACTCATTTTTACACATTAAGCCCTGACGAAGCCATGTGTAGGTGGTGGCTAAGGTGCTCTGTGTTAGCGGGACTTAATTTTGCTTTGTGAGCATTCAGCATTCGTTTGGTAGCAGTTTCCCTAAAGTATGTAGTATGGAGATGTTGGTGATATTCACCCTGGACTGAATAACTCTTCAGACCACGACAAGTTAAAGAGGGTTCGTTTATTGAAAAATCACACTGCAGTGAGGAGAGAATGAATACAAAGTTTTCTCTGGGGGGAGGGGTCAGTCCCCTTCCCAAACATTTATACAGGAGGCAGGGCATTCCTGGACTCCATATCTAGGTTAATACAGTTTATGATTGGCTAGCTAAAATGCAAGGGTTTCTACCAAATATGGTTATAACATAAGTAAAAAATACAGTTTAGACACAATTCCATTCACTAAGTTCTATTCCTCAAAGTAGCTGGTTTAACTGTATGACCGTATATCAAAAAAGGGCAAAGGTCAGTGATGAACTAATGTCTGCTCTTATGTTAACAAAGAGAGCTGTGTAAAAAGCATATCATTCTACAAGCTTACTAATTTATGGTATAAATCCATCCATATACTCACATATGTTTGGCCTACCAGGATAACAAGGGAATTGAATGCTCAGATACAAGGATAGGAAAGGATTAGATTTAGGAGAAAAACAGACATACACTAGCTACCATAAAACATTGCCCCTTAAGCTTGACTGGCCTCTCCTGACTAACAATGCCTGCATAGAAATTAACCTATTCAGACCTCACAAAGCACTGCAGAAAAAACAGTTACAAATATTACTTATTATTTTCAACAGTCCCTCCTTTGATGCTGTTAAACTCTGACAATAGCATCAAACAGCAATATGACTTAGTTGGGTGAATTCCATCTTAAACTGCAGCGCAGAGTTGCCGTGGTCATAGCAATGGGGCACACGCAAGGCTGGAGCTTCACAGGAGGGCATCAGTCTGCTGGTATACCAATTTGTAGTGAGATCCATGATTTAACTTCTGTGACTTCAGTGGCTGTATTTGTGATAAATAGTACACAGACAGGCCCCTTCTACTTTGGCTCTATAGGTATTTTTCTGGAAAAACTTTCAACCATTATAAGATCACCAGGTGAGATGGCATGCACTACATGATTATCATTCTGTAACGGTGCAGCAAGTACCTGGATATGGAAAGACTTAAGCATTGATGTTAGTTGTATGTCATAGTCTCCAAAATCAACATAACAGATATTATATTTACAGCCTGTTTCTGAGCAATGTTAAACTAATAGTCACCAGCATTTTACACAGGGGGCATTGTAGAATACAGGGTAATTTATGTTTCTCTTTAAAGGGTCAATAAAATTGAACTTTAATGATTTAGATAGGGCATGTTATTCCAAACAACTTTAAAATTTAATTTTATCATCAAATTTGCTTGGTTCGCTTGATATTCCCTGTTAAAGGCTAAAACTAGGCAGGCTCATAGGCGCTGATTTCTAAGAACTTGTAGGCCGATTTCTAAGAACTTGTAGGCCGCCTCTTATTGCACTGTCTGGCTGTGAAAGGCTAATTAATGCACTGCTAGTTTAACTGTGCTACCTATACAACATTCACTGACGCAAGAGTCAGCACTAATTGGCCAAATTACAAGTTTATAAAAAAGCACTGAGATAAGTAGGCAATCTGAAGAGTTTTGGATACTAAGTAATTACAGCGGTAAAATAATTTTGTCAATACAACCGTGTTGAATATGTAAAACTGGGGAATGAGTAACAAAGTGACTATATTTTTTTTAAACAATAAAAAATAATTTCAATAAAACTTTCCCCCTGCCGATTTTCTTAGTCACAAATTTTTAACACATAGATTATGCAATTATTACTCCAAGGCAGTTATACCCTTTCTTGTTCCCCTCTAGACACATTAAGGAAAACTTTCCCTAGTTTACACAGTAAGTCTTTCCTAATTACATTATTGAACAGTTTTGGAACATGTGATTCTGTTTCAGGAACTACAGTTACACTCAAAGGTTCTAATATGTGGTATGATATGCCCTTATTCCCAACTAAAGTAATCATTACAGCTTTTGACTATATTTACAAGGGAATATGTGCTTTGTCTTACAAGAACTGACAGAGTCTGCATTCTTCTTAAACAGTCCTATCAGTATTCCTATACCCCAACCTTTTACATGCAGCTCTTGTATCTGTGTTTTTGTGCTGCTGGAGTGAGTGACCAACAATCTTTTCTCATGTGTCCCACTTTTCCACATTTGAAACATTTTATTATTTTACCCCTTGCACTCTTTCTTTCTTTTTTTTTTTTTTTTGCTCTTTTTCTTCCCTTACTGGGAGATTTAATTCTAATTTTTTAATTTCTTTTTGATAATTATCCTCTAGCAAAGCCTTTAACGACTCACACTGTCTTTTTACTGCCTCAGTATTCCATTTAAAATGTGCTTTACACTCTTCTGATGTAGGGCTGTTCTTTTTTGAAACCTCTGTTAAAACATTACTTAGTGTACCCTTTGTTTTGAGTTAGTTGGGATCATTTAGTATGATACTTATTACAAAAAGGGCCATGGTGTTGATTCATATATTCTGCTGGGGAACCTTTTAGCCATTTAGGATTAGTGGAACAGCCTCTAGAGGAACTATGTCCCATTTTAAATTGACTTTTTACTTTTATTTTTATTTTTTAAATGTAACAGGGTTTTAACTTACGATTAACTTTTAACAAACTAAAACAACAAAACCAACAAAACAGAACAAAAGAGAATTGTATTGTATCAGGGGAACCTTCACCCCAACCTGGCAACACTACACCACGTCTGCCCTTAAATGACCGCTGCAGTCTACGTCTACCCAGGATAGCCCCTTCACTAAGAGTAACAAATTTTTCTTCACAGGAATACTATCAGTGCTCATACATGAAATAAAGCTGTCTAATCAGAGCTTATCCAGGAGGTTTTCCTAAACAAATGATCAGATAACTATGTTTCCTCTTAGGGTGAATTGTCGTGTGAATGCAAATGGTGGATCTGGTAATATATTCACAATGCTAATTAATTCCCATGAACAACAGGTAGGTTAATATTTTTCTTACTTTTTTACATTCTAAGTTTGTCCCCCCCTTCCATGTTTGCTATAATAAATCAGTTGGGAATTACCAATGCCCAACTGATTTGTTATTAGGCAAACATGGAAGGGGTTAGGGGAAATTATAATCTAAAAAAGTAAGAAAAATAATAACTACCTGTTGTTCATGGGGAATTAATTAGCATTGTGAATAGTGACAGTTCTAGGAGTGGTGGTATAAATGATACCCATGTATTGCTCAATATCACCCCAAAGGTACCAGCTGTGTAGGTTATTGACCTTTAACTTTGCAGCTCTCTTTGCAGAAAAAGGAGAAAGAGAACAAGACTCATACATACCAGTGCAAGGCCTGTGTCGCCGTGCGCTTTATAATTAGTCAGAAAGAAAAGATATACTAAGGTGATTGGGGAATAAAGTTAGTGGCTTGTTTTCTAGACTGCTGCTAGTGGTAATTATTAGCATGTTATCTAAATCTGCCTGCAGTTATTATAAAATACGTTATTAATAATAAGATAACTACAAGCAGATAATGGATTTTAGATAAACTACCATTGTATAATTACCGCTAGCAGCAGTCTTGAGAACAAGCCACTAACTTTAATCACAATCACAACCTTAGTATTTCTATTCTTTCTGATTAATTAATAGGAACTACTGGAAAATGTTTTGTAGCACTACTACGGATTCTGAATAAACCTCAGGTGCCTGGTAAAGTGCTTTACTGCATTTGCACATAAAGCTCCAGGGACACAGACTGCCCTTTCACTACCTTAAAGGGCCTGGGACAGTATACTGTAAAACATTTTCCCCCTTACTGTGTTTCCAAATACTTTTTTACCAACTGCAAAGTATAAAATGTATGAAAATATGCTTACTTTCATTGGTTCCTGGCCTTATCCTATGTCTAGCATAGCCTTATGCCTACCCCATGCATGTTTAGGCTAGATTTATTATAGCTGAGGCGTACAGGGGCACGTATACGCGCTCCTGTACGCCTCAGCTCGCCTGTGCGGGGCGAAATTACCCGCAGGTATTTGGCAGTTACACACAAGCGCAATTTTGCGCTCGCGTGCAGTCCCGGCCCGCACACAGCAAATCATGCACGGGCAGGAGCTGTCAATCTCTTCGGTCGGACTCGACGAGGAGATTGAATTTCGCCAGTTTAGAGGTGGCGAAGAGTTTAGGGAAGCAGCGGTCTGGTGACCGCTGCTTGATAAATCACGGTCAGCAAGTTCTTGTGATAACTTGCTGCCGTAGGGCTTGATAAATCTAGCCCTTAAACTCAAAGAGAGTGTTTTTGATGTTATTAATTTGAAATGTACCCTTGGTGTCCTTCACTAAGGTCTGTAGTTTGGAAAAGGTCCACCACAGTCTTGGTCCATGCCTATCCCTGTATTGTGTTTATGAATGCACTTCTGATATTTGCACTTTAGGATATATGTTTGCCTTGATGACAGGGTGACAATTTTGCATGATTTTGTTGGTAATTCATTGAAGAATGCTGAATTCCCCTACGTATACCTGGACTATCATATCCAATGTACCTCTCTTTGTAATAATTGTAAAACAATTTTTACACTGCCCTTTTTATCTAAAGCTAAAAAATATATAGAATTGTGAGTAGTTTACCACACATGTGGGGAGACTGTGCTATTCTCCTATGGAAAAACAATACAAAATATCTTAAAGGGACATTGTACACTAGATTTTTCTTTGCATAATGGTTTTGAATGATCCATTTTTGTTGCCCATCTGGTAGTGTTTTTGTAAAAAAATTAGAGCATCATTCATTTTCTTGTTTTACAGATTATATAACCTACATGAAATAGATAAGGATTTGAGAGAGACCATCAGGTTAGTTTAAAATGCACAAAAAAGTGAGTTTCTATCATGATATTATATAATGAATCGGAAATTAATTTTTTTTTTTTTTTACTCCTAACCAAACCCCAACGTTTTAGATGTATACTTATGTCTACAGACTCCTGGTTGTGTAATGGGTCTTTTCATATGCAGGTGAGGGAAGGGGGGGGGAGGGGCTGCCAGTTCTTCCTTTCCCAGACCTTTTTAGTGGGTGTCTCAGCCTAACCTCATCCACAGTGAACTGGGAGATTCTAAGTACATTTTAAAAGGTATTATACTGGATTTATACCAGTATCCGGGCATATTCTTCTTTATAGTAGTATCTATTACATGCAGTTAAACAAAAATTGGTGTATACTGTCCTTTAAGCAAATACATTTTCAAATTGATGTGCTTGTACATGTGGTAGGTATTTGCCTTCCACATATATATATAAAATTACAAAATTACGGGGGGCGGAGCTGACTGCCAAAGCGGTTGGTCACATCTTGAAGAGGCTCCTGAATCTAGTATTAGTTTTTTTTTTTTATTTTGTATGTTTCCACACATACAGAATTTTCCTTAGCTAGCTGTTATCCCTACAGAATATTTGTGGAATCTGAAAGAACTCTCCAGGACTGCAAAACCTGCCTATGCTCATTGGCAAACCACTAGGCAAAAGGCCTATGGAAGCAGATTGTCCTTACTGAGGCTAAGAAATCATGTTTAGGCTGCCGCGCAATAGCCCCCCCAGATATCTGGGTTAATGAGCAGTAATGAAACAAATTGAACAGCCATTCAAGCTGTATCCATAGTGGTACTGACCGTATGGCGCAACTCACAAGTCTATAGGACAAGATAAGTATACTGCGACAATAAGCAAACTGTTTCTTTGCACACATGGAGGCTACTACAGCTCTCTAACTGCACTTGCAAAAGTTTTGGAGGGCCATCATAATTCTCTCATAGATACCATAAGAGAGTCTTTCAACCCCTCCCCAGGCTGTTTCACAAACCAGTGATTGCTGGCAGATAGCTACACCGCTATACTATGTGGGGATGGCAGTGCTATGGGGCCCTGGCTCCTGTTTATCTCAACCTCAACTCCCACATCTACCTCTTTGAGGACATTGGTGGATCTAAAAGAGTTCAGTCATGGAGGAAAAAACTTGAATTGAATGTCCGCAAAGAACTAGACACAGCACACATAGGTTTAGCCTGATTTGCAGCATGGTTGGGGTGACAGACCGCAAGTGAGATGGCTGATACCAATAAATTGTCTCAGCGATCTGGAGTCTGCTACTACGCCCAGCACCCTTATTGAGTCTAGATACGAACGCCGACAGCACGGCTTGGCCATGTGGTTTCAGGAATGCGGAGTTTAATGCAGTACGTCGGGAGTACAGACAACCTCCTAGTGACCATGGGACATTCAGTGATCAGTCGCTTTTGGGTCTTGCACATGCTTTACAGCATTTGGATGACACTGGAGTGGGGTTAGTTGAGCACTTGAGATGTGTGAAAACAGTGCCCGTTTTGAGGCTCAGTGCATAATTACTCAGTTATTTTGATTACTATTCTCATTAGGTATAGAGAATACAAATTAGAGAAATATAAATCATAAATTAAGGAGTGTCTCTTGCAGAGGAGGCACACGACTCAGGGAGAAACAACAAAGAAGATGGAATTAGAAGAAGCAAAGGAAGATATATTAACTTATCAAAGAGAATATTAAAAGACGAGGAAGTTAGCTTATTAACAAAGGGTCTGAATTTCCCCCTAAAAAAAGCATCAAATAAATTTAAAACATACATTGATCTGCAAAATGTATCAGAAAGCTCACCCTAGAGGTATTAGGCTAAAGAATACAATAGTAATTTGCAGAAGAAAAAGCATCACTAGTCTAAGTCTAGAGGATATTTGAACTATAAACACACTTAGGCCTAGATTTGGAGTTCGGCGGTAAAGGGCTGTTAACGCTCCGCGGGTTTTTTTCTGGCCGCACCATAAATTTAACTCTGGTATCGAGAGTTCAAACAAATGCTGCGTTAGGCTCCAAAAAAGGAGCGTAGAGCATTTTTACCGCAAATGCAACTCTCGATACCAGAGGTTGCTTACGGACGCGGCCGGCATCAAAAACGTGCTCGTGCACGATTCTCCCATAGGAAACAATGGGGCTGTTGGAGCTGAAAAAAACCTAACACCTGCACAACAGCAGCGTTCAGCTCCTAACGCAGCCCCATTGTTTCCTATGGGGAAACACTTCCTACGTCTGCCCCTAACACTCTAACATGTACTCTCGAGTCTAAACACCCCTAGCATTACACTTATTAACCCCTAATCTCCGCCGCCCCGCTATCGCTGACCCCTGCATATTATTATTAACCCCTAATCTGCCGCTCCGTACACCGCCGCAACCAAACGTAATCCTATGTACCCCTAATCTGCTGCTCCCTAACACACCGCAGACCCTATATTATATTTATTAACCCCTAACCTGCCCCCACAACGTCGCCTCCACATGCCTACACTTATTAACCCCTAATCTGCCGAGCGGACCTGAGCGCTACTATATTAAATTTATTAACCCCTAATCCGCCTCACTAACCCTATCATAAATAGTATTAACCCCTAATCTGCCCTCCCTAACACATCGCCGACACCTAACTTCAATTATTAACCCCTAATCCTGACGACCGGAGCTCACCGCTATTCTAATAAATGTATTAACCCTAAAGCTAAGTCTAACCCTAACACTACACCCCCCTAACTTAAATATAATTTACATCTAAACGAATTAAATTAACTCTTATTAAATAAATTATTCCTATTTAAAGCTAAATACTTACCTGTAAAATAAACCCTAATATAGCTACAATATAAATTATAATTATATTATAGCTATTTTAGGATTAATATTTATTTTTACAGGCAACTTTGTAATTATTTTAACCAGGTACAATAGCTATTAAATAGTTAAGAACTATTTAATAGTTACCTAGTTAAAATAATAACAAATTTACCTGTAAACTAAATCCTAACCTAAGATATAATTAAACCTAACACTACCCTATCAATATAAATAATTAAATAAACTACCTACAATTACCTACAATTAACCTAACACTACACTATCAATAAATTAATTAAACACAATTGCTACAAATAAATACAATTAAATAAAATATCTAAAGTACAAAAAATAAAAAAGAACTAAGTTACAGAAAATAAAAAAATATTACAAACATAAGAAAAATATTACAACAATTTTAAAACTAATTACACCTACTCTAAGCCCCCAAATAAAATAACAAAGCCCCCCAAAATAAAAAATTCCCTACCCTATTCTAAATTAAAAAAGTTACAAGCTCTTTTACCTTACCAGCCCTGAACAGGGCCCTTTGCGGGGCATGCCCCAAGAAGTTCAGCTCTTTTGCCTGTAAAAAAAAACATACAATACCCCCCCCCCAACATTACAACCCACCACCCACATACCCCTAATCTAACCCAAACCCCCCTTAAATAAACCTAACACTAAGCCCCTGAAGATCTTCCTACCTTGTCTTCACCATCCAGGTATCACCGATCCGTCCTGGCTCCAAGATCTTCATCCAACCCAAGGGGGGGTTGGCGATCCATAATCCGGTGCTGAAGAGGTCCAGAAGAGGCTCCAAAGTCTTCCTCCTATCCGGCAAGAAGAGGACATCCGGACCGGCAAACATCTTCTCCAAGCGCATCTTCGATCTTCTTCCATCCGGTGCGGAGCGGGTCCATCTTGAAGCAGGCGACGCGGATCCATCCTCTTCTTCCGATGTCTCCCGACTAATGACGGTTCCTTTATAAGGGACGTCATCCAAGATGGCGTCCCTCGAATTCCGATTGGCTGATAGGATTCTATCAGCCAATCGGAATTAAGGTAGGAATTTTCTGATTGGCTGATGGAATCAGCCAATCAGAATCAAGTCAATCCGATTGGCTGATCCAATCAGCCATCAGATTGAGCTCGCATTCTATTGGCTGTTCCGATCAGCCAATAGAATGCGAGCTCAATCTGATTGGCTGATTGGATCGGCCAATCGGATTGAACTAGATTCTGATTGGCTGATTCCATCAGCCAATCAGAAAATTCCTACCTTAATTCCGATTGGCTGATAGAATCTTATCAGCCAATCGGAATTCGAGGGACGCCATCTTGGATGACGTCCCTTAAAGGAACCGTCATTAGTCGGCGAGACTCGGAAGAAGAGGATGGATCCGCGTCGATGCTTCAAGATGGACCCGTCTCCGGTACCGGATGGAAGAAGATCGAAGATGCCGCTTGGAGAAGATGTTTGCCGGTCCGGATGTCTCTTCTTGGCTCGGATAGGAGGAAGACTTTGGAGCCTCTTCTGGACCTCTTCAGCACCGGAATTTGGATAGCCAACCCCCTTGGGTTGGATGAAGATCTTGGAGCCAGGACGGATCGGTGATACCTGGATGGTGAAGACAAGGTAGGAAGATCTTCAGGGGCTTAGTGTTAGGTTTATTTAAGGGGGGTTTGGGTTAGATTAGGGGTATGTGGGGTGGTGGGTTGTAATGTTGGGGGGGGGGTATTGTATGTTTTTTTTTACAGGCAAAAGAGCTGAAACTTCTTGGGGCATGCCCCGCAAAGGGCCCTGTTCAGGGCTGTAAGGTAAAAGAGCTTGTAACTTTTTTAATTTTAGAATAGGGTAGGGAATTTTTTATTTTGGGGGGCTTTGTTATTTTATTAGGGGGGCTAAGAGTAGGGTTAATTAGTTTAAAATTGTTGTAATATTTTTCTTATGTTTGTAAATATTTTTTTATTTTCTGTAACTTAGTTCTTTTTTATTTTTTGTACTTTAGATAGTTTATTTAATTGTATTTATTTGTAGCAATTGTGTTTAATTAATTTATTGATAGTGTAGTGTTAGGTTAATTGTAGGTAATTGTAGGTAGTTTATTTAATTATTTTATTGATAGGGTATTGTTTGGGTTTAATTATATCTAGGTTAGTAATTTAATTTTACAGGTAAATTTGGTATTATTTTAACTAGGTAACCTATTAAATAGTTCTTAACTATTTAATAGCTATTGTACCTGGTTAAAATAATTACAAAGTTGCCTGTAAAATAAATATTAATCCTAAAATAGCTATAATATAATTATAATTTATATTGTAGCTATATAGGGCTTATTTTACAGGTAAGTATTTTAGCTTTAAATAGGATTAATTATTTTAATAAGAGTTAATTTATTTCGTTAGATGTAAATTATATTTAAGTTAGGGGGGTGTTAGTGTTAGGGTTAGACTTAGCTTTAGGGGTTAAAACATTTATTAGAATAGCGGTGAGCTCCGATCGGAAGATTCGGGGTTAATAATTGAAGGTAGGTGTCGGCGAGGTTGGGGAGGGCAGATTAGGGGTTAATACTATTTATGATAGGGTTAGTGAGGCGGATGGGGGGTTAATAACTTTATTATAGTAGCGCTCAGGTCCGCTCGGCAGATTAGGGGTTAATAAGTGTAGGCAGGTTGTCGGCGACGTTGAGGGGGGCAGATAGGGGTTAATAAATATAATATAGGGTCGGCGGTGTTAGGGGTAGCAGATTAGGGGTACATAGGGATAACGTAGGGTGGCGGTCTGCAGATTAGGGGTTAAAAAATTTTAATCGAGTGGCGGCGGGTGTGGGGGGACCTCGGTTTAGGGGTACATAGGTAGTTTTATGGGTGTTAGTGTACTTTAGGGTACAGTAGTTAAGAGCTTTATAAACCGGCGTTAGCCAGAAAGCTCTTAACTCCTGCTATTTTCAGGCGGCTGGAATCTTGTAGTTAGAGCTCTAACGCTCACTTCAGAATCGACTCTAATACCAGCGTTAGAAATGATCCCATTGAAAAGATAGCTACGCAAATGGCGTAGGGGGATCTGCGGTATGGAAATAGTCGCGGCTGAAAAGTGAGCGTTAGACCCCTTTAATCACTAGACTCCAAATACCCAGCGGGCGCCCAAAACCAGCGTTAGGAGCCTCTAACGCTGGTTTTGACGGCTACCGCCGAACTCCAAATCTAGGCCTTAAACATTTGGAAAAGGAAAGTCATGGAGATAATACCGACCAAATAATACATGTAGATGAGAATGATTTATTAAATCTAAGTGTGTATGAAATAGAAAGCCAAGTTTAACATAGTGGATTAAAACCACCCATCCACTTTCTACCCATTACATGCACAAGGTGAATATAAATATACCTATAATAAACTTGTAACAGAAGAACTTAATACTTTTTAGATAAACAGAAAAAAAATGTAACTAAATATAATGATAATCTGAAAAAGGAAGAAAGAAAAGCATTATAAGAATTAACCAATGATACTACGATTGTCATACGCAAGGCTAAGGGGGGGGGGGGGCCTGTAGTTCAAAATAGATCAGACCACCTTAAAGAAGCATTCACATTATCTAAACCGCCGCACTCCCACATCACAAACACAAGTTAAATATTATTAAACCCTAATTTGCTGCCCCTAACATCGCCGCCACCTACCTACATTTATTAACCCCTAATCTGCCACCCATACGTCGCCGCAACTATACTAAATTTTATTAACCCCTAAACCTAAGTCTAACCCTAACAACCCCTAACTTAAATATAATTACAATAAATCTAAATAAAACCTAATATCATTACCTAAATAATTCCTATTTAAAACTAAATACTTACCTGTAAAATAAACCCTAAGCTAGCTACAATATAACTAATAGTAACATTGTATCTAGCTTAGGGTTTATTTTTATTTTACAGGCAAGTTTGTATTTATTTTAACTAGGTAGAATAGTTACTAAATAGTTTATCAACTATTTACTAACTACCAAGCTAAATAAATACAAATTTACACTTAAAGGGAACCACAACACCTGCTTCAAATGTTCTAAACTAACTTGTTGTAATTGTGCAAAATAAACTATCAATTATTTATGCTGTCTTTTCATATTTTCATTATGTTGTAGAAAAACAGCTTTATAATTTAAGTTTAATCAGCAGCCTAGCACTTGCTATGTCTGCTGCCATATTGTAACGTGCGTCTTCAACATTAGTAGGTCACGTGACTCACACGGCACCTTCTATTTCTAACACTGAGGAGGCAGAGTGAGGAGACTGCAGTTTCTGAGAACGGCTTCAGGCACTGCTATATTTATAACTAGCAAGAGCAGGGAAGGAAGCAAGGGGGGGGAGGGAGACTCAGGGCTCCTGAGACTGTAAGTAACGTAGATAAATGCAGAAGTATCTGGTTACAATTATAACTGCAGCAGGAGTTTGCTTTCTGGCTCCGGAGCTTTTCTTCCCCCTGTGCATTTCTCTCCCACTTCCATCCCTGCTCTTGGTATTTATGATTATAGCAGTGACTGAAGCCGTTCTTAGAAGACACTGCAGTGATCCCTCTGCTTCCTCAGCGTTAGTAATAGAAAAAGGTGCCGTTTTAGTCACATGACCCACTGAGGTGCAAAGTACTTCACATATGGCAGCAGACATAGCAGATTGTAGGCTGCAGATCATCATTAAAATTATAAAGCTGTTTTCTGCAACAGAATGCAGTAAGATGAAGACTGCATGCAGAATGTAGTTAGTTTGTTTTGCATAATCATAGAAAGTTAGTTAAAAACTTTTCAAGCAGGTGTTGTGGTTCCCTTTAAAATAAAACCTAACCTGCCTTACACTAACACCTAACCTTACACTACAATTAAATCAATTACATTAATTAAATACAATTACCTAAATTACAAAAAAATCAAACACTAAATTACACAAAATAAAAAAGAAATTATCAGATATTAAACAATTAATTAATTACACCTAATCTAATAGCCCTATCAAAATAAAAAAGCCCCCCCAAAATAAAAAAAACCCCTAGCCTAAACTAAACTACCAATAGCCCTTAAAATGGCCTTTTGCGGGGCATTGCACCAAAGAAATCAACTCTTTTATCTGTAAAAAAAATTACAAACAACCACGCAACAGTAAAACCCACCACCCACACAACCAACCCCCAAAATAAAATCCTAACTAAAAAACCTAAGCTCCCCATTGCCCTGAAAAGGGCATTTGGATGGGCATTGCCCTTAAAAGGGCATTAGCTCTTTTTCCGCCCGAAAGCTCTAATCTAAAAATAAAACCTACCCAATAAACCCTTAAAAAAACTAACACTAACCCCGGAAGATCCACTTACAGTTTTTGAAGACCCGACATCCATCCTCAACAAAGCCAACAGAAGTCCTCAACGAAGCGGCAGAAGTCTTCATCCAACCGGGCAGAAGTCTTCATCCAGACGGAATCTTCTATCTTCATCTATACGGCGCGGAGCGGGTCCATCTTCAAGACATCCGGCGCGGAGCATCCTCTTCTCTTGACGTCTAACGAAGAATGAAGGTTCCTTTAAGTGACGTCATCCAAGATGGCGTCCCTTGAATTCTGATTGGCTGATAGAATTCTATCAGCCAATCGGAATTAAAGGTGAAAAAATCCTATTGGCTGATGCAAGGTAGTTTATGGGTGTTAGTGTACTTTTTTGCACTTTAGTTATGAGTTTTTATGTTACAGCGTTGTAGCGCAAAACTCATAACTACTGACTTTCAGTTTACGGTACGGATCTTGGCGGTATAGGGTGTACCGCTCACTTTTTGGCCTCTGAGGCAGACTCTTAATACCCGGCGCTATGGAAGTCCCATTGAAAAAGGACTTTTTGAAAGCTGCGGTAATTACGTTGCGCTATGGCCAAAAAAGTGTGCGGTGCCCCTAAACCTGCAGGACTCGTAATACCAGCGGTAGTGAAAAAGAGCCATAACTCGTAATCTAGCCGTATGTTATTTATTATTATTTAGGTTTTTAATATTATAGGACTTGTTCTGGTTGATTATTTCTATTTTTTTTAATACTAGTATATTATTAGACCTGAATAGGTCCTTATTTTTTCTTTGATAATATCAACACAACTGCACATTTTATTAGGAATAAATCTGAATATATGTTGAATTTTAGGTTTATAAATTAAGTCTCTCCTTCATTTTTTTATGTGATTGTTTGTAAATGGGATTTTTATAGTGTAAATTCTGTATTGTGTTTTTAGAGCATATTTATGTTTTTTTTTAACAATTGTGTTATTATTTAGAGGGGTAGTTCTCAACTTGTCTACTTTACCTGCCTTCGCCGGTTCAATACGCCCGCCTAAGCTCGCCTACCATCGCCACCGCAGACCTGCAAAATTTTGCCTAAGTTATCAATAAATCTGTCAAAAAGCCGCGCACCAAGTACGGGGCGATGAGCAGCGGACTGTGAGAGTTATCACTCATCCGATCTCGCTGCTCTTCGGCTTTTTTACAGCTTTATTGATAGCCTGTCACTAAGCACCCACACTAATTACACTGTTCTACCCCCTATACCGGCACCCCCGGAGCCCCCCGCAACTCAATAAAGTTATTAACCCCTAAACCGCCGCTCCTAGACCCCGCCGCAACTCTTATAAATGTATTAACCCCTAAACCGCCACTCCCGGACCCCGCCGCCACCTACATTATACCTAGTAACCCCTATCCTGCCCCCCTATATCGCCGCCCTCTATAATAAAGTTATTAACCCCTATCCTGCTGATCCCAGACTACACTGTTCTACCCCCGATACCGGCACCCCCGGAGCCCCCCCGCAACTCAATAAAGTTATTAACCCCTAAACCCGCCGCTCCTAGACCCCCGCCGCAACTCTTATAAATGTATTAACCCCTAAACCGCCACTCCCAGACCCCGCCGCCACCTACATTATACCTAGTAACCCCTATCCTGCCCCCCACTACACCGCCGCCACTGTAATAAAATTATTAACCCCTAAACCTAAGTCTAACACTAACCCTAACACCCCCCTAACTTAAATATTAATTAAATACATATAAATAATATTTCTATTATTAACTAAGTTAATCCTATTTAAAACTAAATACTTACCTTTAAAATAAACCCTAATATAGCTACAATATAAATAATAATTATATTGTAGCTATCTTAGGATTTATTTTTATTTTACAGGTAACTTTCAATTTATTTTAACTAGGTACAATAGCTATTAAATAGTTATTAACTATTTCATAGCTACCTAGCTAAAATAAAGAGAAATTTACCTGTAAAATAAATCCTAACCTAAGTTACAATTACACCTAACACTACACTATACTTTAATAAATTATTTCTATTTAAAACTAAATACTTACCTGGAAAATAAACCCTAAGATAGCTACAATATAATTAATAATTACATTGTAGCTATTTTAGGATTTACATTTATTTTACAGGTAACTTTGTATTTATTTTTGGTAGTTAAAATAGTTATTAAATAGTTATTAACTATTTCATAACTACCTAGCTAAAAGAAATACAAAATTACCTGTAAAATAAATCCTAACCTAAGTTACAATTAAACCTAACACTACACTATCATTAAATTAATTAAATAAATTAACTACAAATAACTACAATTAAATACAATTACATAAACTAACTAAAGTACAAAAATAAAAAAGCTAAGTTACAAAAAATAAAAAAATAAGTTACAAACATTTAAAAAACATTACAACAATTTTAAGCTAATTACACCTAATCTAAGCCCCCTAATAAAATAACAAAGCCCCCCCAAAATAAAATTAAATTTAAAAAAGTTCAAAGCTCTTTTACCTTACCAGCCCATAAAAGAGCCTTTTGCGGGGCATGCCCCAAAGAAATCTGCTCTTTTGCCTGCAAAAGTAAAATACAACCCCCCCCAACATTAAAACCCACCACCCACATACTCCTAATCTAACCCAAACCCCCTTAAAAAAAAAACTAACACTACCCCCCTGAAGATCATCCTACCTTGAGTTGTCTTCAGCCAGCTGACGATCGATGGAACCGAAGAGGATATCCGGAGCAGCAGAAGTCATCATCCAAGGGGCGCTGAAGAAATCTTCCATCCGATGAAGTCATCAACCAGGCGGCGCTGAAGAGGTCTTCCATCCGGGCGATGTCATCTTCCAAGTGGCGTCTTCAATCTTCATCCATCCGGAGCGGAGCGGAGCCATCTTCAGACGAGCCGATGCGGAACAATCCTCTTCTTCCCGACGACTACCGACGAAGTTCAATCCGATTGGCTGATCCAATCAGCCAATCAGATTGAGTTTGCATTCTATTGGCTGATCGGAACAGCCAATAGAATGCAAGCTCAATCTGATTGGATCAGCCAATCGGATTGAACTTCAATCTGATTGGCTGATTCAATCAGCCAATCAGATTTTTCCAACCTTAATTCCGATTGGTCAGCCAATCGGAATTGAAGGGACGCCATCTTGGACGACGTCCCTTAAAGGAATATCCATTCGTCGGTAGTCGTCGGGAAGAAGAGGATGGCTCCGCGTCGGCTCGTCTGAAGATGGCTCGCTCCGCTCCGGATGGATAAAGATTGAAGACGCCGCTTGGAAGATGACATCGCCCGGATGGAAGACTTCTTCAGCGCCACCTGGATGATGACTTCATCGGATGGAAGATTTCTTCAGCGCCCCTTGGATGATGACTTCTGCCGCTCCGGATCTCTCTTCGGTTCCATCGGTGGTCGGCTGGCTGAAGACGGCTCAAGGTAGGATGATCTTCAGGGGGTAGTGTTAAGTTTATTTAAGGGGGGTTTGGGTTAGATTAGGGGTATGTGGGTGGTGGGTTTTAATGTTGGGGGGGTTGTATTTTTATTTTACAGGCAAAAGACCTGTTTTCTTTGGGGCAAGCCCCGCAAAAGGCCCTTTTAAGGGCTGGTAAGGTAATAGAGCTGGTAACTTTTTAATGTAAAATAGGGTAGGGAATTTTTTTATTTTGGGGGGCTTTGTTATTTTATTAGGGGGCTTAGATTAGGTGTAAGTAGCTTAAAATTGTTGTAATATTTTTAAAATGTTTGTAGCTTATTTTTTATTTTTTGTAACTTAGCTTTTTTTATTTTTTGTACTTTAGTTAGTTTTTTTAATTTAATTTAATTGTAGTTATTTGTAGCTAATTTATTTAATTAATTTAATGATAGTGTAGTGTTAGGTTTAATTGTAACTTAGATTAGGATTTATTTTACAGGTAATTTTGTATTTCTTTTAGCTAGGTAGTAATTAAATAGTTAATAACTATTTAATAACTATTCTAACTAGCTAAAATAAATACAAACGGCTAGATTTAGAGTTTGGCGGTATCCGTCAAAACCAGCGTTAGAGGCTCCTAACGCTGGTTTTGGGCTACCGCTGGTATTTGGAGTCAGTCAGGAAAGGGTCTAATGCTCACTTTGCAGCCGCGACTTTTCCATACCGCAGATCCCCCTACGCCATTTGCGTATCCTATCTTTTCAATGGGATCTTTCTAACGCCAGTATTTAGAGTCGTGGCTGAAGTGAGCGTTAGAAATCTAATGACAAAACTCCAGCCGCAGAAAAAAGTCAGTAGTTAAGAGCTTACTGGGCTAACGCCGGTTTATAAAGCTCTTAACTACTGTGCTCTAAAGTACACTAACACCCATAAACTACCTATGTACCCCTAAACCGAGGTCCCCCCACATAGCGCCACTCTATTAAATGTTTCAACCCCTAATCTGCCTACCCCACACTGCCGCCACCTACGTTATCTCTATGTACCCCTAATCTGCTGCCCCTAATACCGCCGACCCCTATATTATATTTATTAACCCCTAATCTGCCGCCCCCCGCTATCGCTGACACCTGCATATTTTTTAACCCCTAATCTGCCGCTCCGTACACCGCCGCAACCTACATTATACCTATGTACCCCTAATCTGCTGCCCCTAACACAGCCGACCCCTATATTATATTTATTAACCCCTAATCTGCCGCCCCCAACGTCGCCTCCACCTACCTACAATTATTAACCCCTAATCTGCCTACCGGATCACACCGCTACTATAATAAATGTATTAACCCCTAAAGCTAAGTCTAACCCTAACACTAACACCCGCCTAAGTTAAATATAATTTAAATCTAACGAAATAAATTAACTCTTATTAAATAAATTATTCCTATTTAAAGCTAAATACTTACCTGTAAAATAAACCCTAAAATAGCTACAATATAAATTATAATTATATTGTAGCTATTTTAGGATTAATATTTATTTTACAGGCAACTTTGTAATTATTTTAACCAGGTACAATAGCTATTAAATAGTTAATAACTATTTAATAGTTACCTAGTTAAAATAATTACAAAATTACCTGTAAAATAAATCCTAACCTAAGTTACAATTAAACCTAACACTACACTATCAATAAATAAATTAAATAAAATACCTACAAATAAATACAATTCAATAAACTAACTAAAGTACAAAAATTAAAAAAAGCTAAGTTACAAAAAATATAAAAATTAATTACAAACATAATAAAAATATTACAACAATTTAAAGCTAATTACACCTACTCTAAACCCCCTAATAAAATAACAAAGCCCCCCAAAATAAAAAAAATGCCCTACCCTATTCTAAAATTAAAATAGAAAAGCTCTTTTACCTTACCAGCCCTTAAAAGGGCCCTTTGCGGGGCATGCCCCAAAGAATTCAGCTCTTTTGCCTGTAAAAAAAAAACATACAATACCCCCCCCCCAACATTACAACCCACCACCCACATACCCCTATCTAACCCAAACCCCCCTTAAATAAACCTAACACTAAGCCCCCGAAGATCTTCCTACCTTGTCTTCACCATGCCAGGTATCACCGATCGCTCCAGGATCTGAAATCTTCATCCAAGCCCAAGCGGAGGCTGGAGATCCATCATCCGGCTGAAGTCTTCTATCAAGCAACGGCTGAAGAGGTCCAGAAGAGGCTCCAAAGTCTTCCTCCTATCCGGGCAGAAGAGTAGATCCGGACCGGCAACCATCTTCTTCAAAGCGGTCACAAGCGGCTCCATGTTGAAGACCTCCGGCGCGGATCCATCCTCTTCTTGCAACGTCCTAAGTCCGAATGAAGGTTCCTTTAAATGACGTCATCCAAGATGGCGTCCCTCGAATTCCGATTGGCTGATAGGATTCTATCAGCCAATCGGAATTAAGGTAGGGAAAATCTGATTGGCTGATTGAATCAGCCAATCAGATTGAGCTTGCATTCTATTGGCTGTTCCGATCAGCCAATAGAATGCGAGCTCAATCTGATTGGCTAATTGGATCAGCCAATCGCATTGAACTTGAATCTGATTGGCTGATTCAATCAGCCAATCAGAATTTTCCTACCTTAATTTCGATTGGCTGATAGAATCCTATCAGCCAATCGGAATTCGAGAGATGCCATCTTGGATGATGTCATTTAAAGGAATCTTCATTTGGACTTAGGATGTCGCAAGAAACGGATGGATCCGCGCCAGACGTCTTCAACATGGAGCCGCTTGTCACCGCTTTGAAGAAGATGGTTGCCGGTCCGGATCTACTCTTCTGCCCGGATAGCATGAAGACTTTGGAGCCTCTTCTGGACCTCTTCAGCCGTCGCTTGATAGAAGACTTCAGCCGGATGATGGATCGCCAGCCCCCGCTTGGGCTTGGATGAAGACTTCGGAGCCTGGAGCGATCGGTGATACCTGGCATGGTGAAGACAAGGTAGGAAGATCTTCAGGGGCTTAGTGTTAGGTTTATTTAAGGGGGGTTTGGGTTAGATTAGGGGTATGTGGGTGGTGGTTTGTAATGTTGGGGGCAGGTATTGTATGTTTTTTTTTACAGGCAAAAGAGCTGAATTCTTTGGGGCATGCCCCGCAAAGGGCCCTTTTCAGGGCTGGTAAGGTAAAAAGAGCTTTTCTATTTGTATTTTAGAATAGGGTAGGACATTTTTTTTTATTTTGGGGGGCTTTGTTATTTTATTAGGGGCTTAGAGTAGGTGTAATTAGTTTAAAATTGTTGTAATATTTTTCTAATGTTTGTAAATATTTTATTATTTTTTGTAACTTAGTTCTTTTTTATTTTTTGTACTTTAGTTAGTTTATTTCATTGTATTTATTTGTAGGTATTGTATTTAATTAATGTATTGATAGTGTAGTGTTAGGTTTAATTGTAGGTTTTTTATTTAATTTATTTATTGATAGTGTAGTGTTAGGTTTAATTGTAACTTAGGTTAGGATTTATTTTACAGGTAATTTTGTAATTATTTTAACTAGGTAGCTATTAAATAGTTAATAACTATTTAATAGCTATTGTACCTGGTTAAAATAATTACAAAGTTGCCTGTAAAATAAATATTAATCCTAAAATAGCTACAATATAATTATAATTTATATTGTAGCTATATTAGGGTTTATTTTACAGGTAAGTATTTAGCTTTAAATAGGAATAAGTTATTTAATAAGAGTTAATTTATTTCGTTAGATTTCAATTATATTTAAGTTAGGGGGGGTGTTAGTGTTAGGGTTAGACTTAGCTTTAGGGGTTAATACATTTATTATAGTAGCAGTGTGGTCCGGTCAGCAGATTAGGGGTTAATAATTGTAGGTAGGTAGAGGCGACGTTGGGGGCGGCAGATTAGGGGGTAATAAATATAATATAGGGGTCGGTGGTGTTAGGGGCAGCAGATTAGGGGTACATAGGTATAATGTAGGTTGCGGCGGTGTACGGAGCGGCAGATTAGGGGTTAAAAATAATATGCAGGTGTCAGCGATAGCGGAGGCAGCAGATTAGGGGTTAATAAGTGTAAGGTCAGGGGTGTTTAGACTCGGGGTACATGTTAGAGTGTTAGGTGCAGACATAGGAAGTGTTTCCCCATAGGAAACAATGGGGCTGTGTTAGGAGCTGATCACTGCTTTTTTGCAGGTGTTAGGGTTTTTTTTTCAGCTCAAACTGTCCCATTGTTTTCTATGGGGGAATCGTGCACGAGCACGTTTTTGAAGCTGGCCGCGTCCGTAAGCACCGCTGGTATCTAGAGTTGCAGTGGCGATAAATTATGCTCTACGCTCCCTTTTTGGAGCCTAACGCACTGAAAACCCAGCCATTCTGTGAACTCTAAATACCAGCGGTATTTAAAAGATGTGGGGGAAAAAAGCATGCATAGCTAACGCACCCCTTTGGCCGCAGAACTCTAAATCTAGTTGAAAGTTACCTGTAAAATAAATATAAATCCTAAAATAGCTACAATGTAATTATTAATTATATTGTAGCTATCTTAGGGTTTATTTTACAGGTAAGTATTTAGTTTTAAATAGGAATAATTTATTAAAGTATAGTGTAGTGTTATGTGTAATTGTAACTTAGGTTAGTTTTTATTTTACAGGTAAATTTCTCTTTATTTTAACTAGGTAGCTATTAAATAGTTAATACCTATTTAATAGCTATTATACCTAGTTAAAATAAATTGAAAGTTGCCTGTAAAATAAAAATAAATCCTAAGATAGCTACAATATAATTATTATTTATATTGTAGCTATATTAGGGTTTATTTTAAAGGTAAGTATTTATTTTTAAATAGGATTAATTTAGTTAATAAGAGAAATATTATTTAGATTTATTTAATTAATATTTAAGTTAGGGTGGTGTTAGGGTTAGTGTTAGTCTTAGGTTTAGGGGTTAATAATTTTATTACAGTGGCGGTGGTGTGGGGGGGGCAGGATAGGGGTTAATAAATGTATTATAGGTGGCGACGGTGTAGGGGGGGCAGATTAGGGGTTAATAAGTTTCAGATAGGTTGCAGCGGGGTCCGGGAGTGGCGGTTTAGGGGTTAAACTATTTATTTAGTTGCGGTGAGGTCAGGGATCGGCAGGATAGGGGTTAATAACTTTATTATAGGTGGCGGCGGTATAGGGAAGGCAGGATAGGGGTTACTAGGTATAATGTAGGTGGCGGCGGTGTCCGGGAGCGGTGGTTTAGGGGTTATACATTTATAAGAGTTGCGGCAGGGTCTAGGAGCGGCGGTTTCGCGGTTTATAAATTTTTTAGTTGCGGGGGCCTCCAGGGGCGCCGGTATAGAGTGTAGAACAGTGCAGTTAGTGTGGGTGCTCAGTGACAGGGGTATCAATAAAGATGTCAAAAAGCCGAAGAACAGCGAGATCGGATGAGTGATAACTCTCACAGTCCGCTGCTCATCGCCCCGTACTTGGTGCGCGGCTTTTTGACAGCTTTTTTGATAACTTAGGCGAAATTTTGCAGGTCCGTGGCGGCGATGGTAAAGTAGACACATTGATAACTAGAGGCCATAGGGCGAACACTCTGCAATGGCGCAAAATTTTTGCCATGCTAGAATAATTTATCTAAATGTTCTGAGAACAAAGAGTGTTGATGGTAGCGCAGTCATTGGACAATGTAGAATAGCATCCAAACGAAATGGAGCTGTCAGGGCAGTTTCCCAAGATATTGCCGAGACCTGTTCTCGTTCAGTTAGCCAGTCCACCGCAACTTTTACCCATGCTGCCAAACTATAGAATTGTAGATTAGGAAGAGAAAGGCCTGCCGCTTCTTTATTACACATAAGACGCGAAAACTGAGATACGCGCTCTGGCGCCCTTCCAAATTAAATTGGAACATGCCTTATTATAATTACTTATATCTATACTATGAATGGGAATTGGGATATTTTGTATGAGGTAAAATAATTTGGGAAAGAGAATGGTTTTTATGAGTATGACTCTAGCTGTTAGAGAAATAGGTAGATTTTTCCATCCATCCATCTTTTTTTTACATTCTAGAAAACATTTACCAAAATTTAGCTTATACCAGTCATCTGGATTTGCACTTAGTTTAATACCAAGATAAGTTATTTGTGAAGTTTCGGTAAACGGGTGTCTGAAGTATTGCTCTTTCTTATTAAGCCATAATAATTCAGATTTGGGGAGATTAATTTTGTATCCCGAAATAGAGCCGAATAGTTTAATTGATTCTAATAACAAAGAAAGACTTCGCTCAATATTACTCATACATAGGAGTACATCATCCGCGTACATTAATAATACTAGTTTCTGATCTCCGATATGAATCCCTTCCAATTGTTGTTGAAGCAAAATCGCTAGCGGCTCCAACGATAAATTAAACAATAGTGGAGATAATGGGCAGCCCTGACGAGTACCCCGTTGTAGGGTCATACGCTGTGATATTTGACCGTTAATTAGTAATGATGATATAGGGGTAGAATATACTAACTGAATAAATTTATAGATGTGTCCTGTAATGCCAAATTGTCCTAAGGCAAAAAAAAGGTGTTTCCAAGAAATACGGTCAAACGCCTTCTCTGCGTCAAGTGTTAATAAGGCTAAATCAGCCATGTCTCTATGTCTTGTTGTTCTAGGTTTATTCCAAAAGAAGTCTAATAGAGTCATGACCTTTCACGTATTCTTGGTAGGATTCCTCCCTGCCATGAAACCTGACGATTTTCATGAATGATTAGGCCTAAATATGGTTTTAATCTTCTTGCTAAGATAGCTGTTAACAACTTATAGTCCGTGTTTAAAACGGAAATTGGCCTATATGATTCTGGAAGGTCTAGCTCTTTGTTTTTTTTGGGGAATCAGAGATATTATCGCAGCTGCGAAATATGGAGAGCATTTATTATTTTCGATAAAATAGTAGTAAAACAATTTCTCGAGGGCTAAGATAATATGTGGTTGGAGAATCCTGTAAAATTCAATGTGAAGACAGTCTGGCCCAGCTGCTTTGTTTGTTTTAGCAACTTTAATTGCTACAAGAATTTCTTCCACGTCAATCGGTTTGTTGATCTCTGCCAGAATTTCTGGAGAAATTTTGTGAGTCTTAATTTTGTCCCAAAATACTTTCTGTCTATCTACCAGATATTCTTCGGCTCTGTAAAGGGCGCTAAAATAATCATAAACATTTTTGATAATATCTGAATTGTTGGTAAACCTATCTGAATTAGATCTAATGGCCATTATAGAATTCAATGTTTTTTTTTTTCGTTAATCTGGCCAAAAATTTTTCAGATCTGCCAGCAAAACCACAATACAGAGCTTTTTGTCTCTGAAGCTCTAATGCAGTCTTTTGTTTAATAAATACATCTCTCACGGTCTTGGCATCTATATATATTTCACCATTTATCAATCATGTGGTCACTCAAATATGCTCTGTACATGTTCTTTACTTGATTACTCAATTGTGTCTCCTGTTGTCTAATTCTTTTTTTAAGTTTACACATGTATGCCTTAATTTTACCTCTTAGTACAGCTTTAGCCGCTTCCTAGTACACCTCAGGTCTGTCTTTATACGCTTTGTTAATGTTCTCGTATTCTCTCCATTGATTATTCAACCAGTTCTGAAAGTTACTATTATTCAATAAATATTTGGGGAAAAAAATAGTTTGATTGGTATTTACTTGTGTGCGTGATACGTTAAGTGATAATGTAATCACCGCATGATCTGAAATTGTTATCTCTCTAATGTCGGCTTTCCATTCTAAGCCAATCATAGTTTCTGCAATCAAAAAGAGATCTATCCTGGAAAGAGATTGCTGACCTTTCGCTAGACATGTAAAGGCTCTTAGATCTGGGTTTTGTGTGCGCCAGATGTCTATTAAACCCAGTTGTGAGCAAAATTTTTGGAGGATGCGCGTCTTCCTATCACGAGTACTGCTATTGCCTTTATTTGATCTAATGATAGGATCTGCAATTAAGTTGAAGTCACCCGCCACTATAAGATTTTGGCCTATAAATTTATGTAGATGAAACACCATCCTGTCCCAAAATGGCTTATCAACTTTATTTGGCCAGTATATGTTACACAATACATAACGTATTTTGTTAATTGTAATTTCTAAAATTAGGAAACGCTCTTCCTGGTCTATAATGGAAGAATCTATTTTATACTCTAAGTTGTTGTTGTTGAAAAGACTAGCCACTCCTCTTTTACGCGCATTAAACGGGGCCGCAATTACCTCCCCCACCCAGTTAGTCTGCAGTTTCAGAAATTCAGGGTTTTTTAGATGTGTCTCTTGTAAGAAGGCTAAATCTAGTTTTAATTTTGCTAGATGTTTAATTATAGTCTTCCTCTTTATTGGGGGGTTTATGCCCCCCACGTTCCAAGACACCAAACCAGCGACAATACCGAACGTCCCATCTATATATTAGAGTAAGGTGGACAGAAGATGTTGCGGGGGGGGGGGGGGGAGAGAGTCAGAGGGGGGGGGGGGGGTGGAGGGGGAAAAAAAAAAAAAAAAAGGAAAACCCAAACAACAAAAATATGTGGATACAAATTTAAAACACAGATACCTGAAAAGAACAACATATTCCATTCTTAATTCTACTAATAAACTTCTATGTAACCTTTCTCATCATTCTTGATACCTTCTCAGGGTATGCCCATTGTTTTGCATAAAGATATCGCTTCTTCACTATTATTCACTACATATGAAATTCCTGCCTTGTGAATTAGAAGTTTAGCTGGATAGACCAATCTAACATTGCATTCCGCTTTTAAAAATGTATCAAAGAAAGGGGAAATTTCTCTTCTTTTGGTCCTAGTTTCTGCAGAGAAGTCTTGAAAAATTGAAATTCTATATGAATTAATATTAAGAGAATTAAGTTTCCTATAATGGCTCAAAAATAAAACTTGTCCTGATAATTGACAAACTTAAAAATAACCGGCCTCGTTTTAAGTGTAGTGTTATTTTCTCTAAGAGCCCCTATTCTATGTGCTCTTTCTATCAAAAATGGTGTGGGAGGGTGCGGAATCAGGAGTGCCTGGCGCAGAGTGACGGAGACAAAATGTAATAATTCTTGGAATTCAGCTGTTTCAGGTAGGCCAATCACTCACAAGTCCTCTACTCGAGCTTGTAACTGAGTGATGGCCTTATCCTGCACAGCTGCTACCGAACCCGCGTTGTTCACCCTGTCCTCCAAATCAGACACTCTTGTCTCAAGCTCCTCCATTCTAGCAGTGAATTGCCTAATCTCACTTGTAAGATTGGAAATCTCTGACTTTCTTGTTTGACTAAGTCCAAATGTGGAGCCATCATTTTCGCCATTCAGCGGCAAACTCGGACATATCATTAAAATTTTTTAAAGCACTTCGTTCTTGCGAAGTATCATGGGCAACTCTATATTTTTGGAATTCCCTTTCTTGTCTTTCTGCTTAGGTGGCATTATAGGTGAAGAGCTTTTTTGATGGGAATTCTGTCAAAAAAATCAAAATTCAGTGATTCTCAGCACTTTCTGAGAAAGGGAAAAATGCAAACAAAAATATTGAGAGAAAAAAAAAATAAAAAAAAAATGGAGAGAAGATTTAGGTCAGCTCCTATGGATTAATCTAATAATGCAGCACAATGCAGTACTTTCTAGGTTTATAACAAGCGACCAAGCTCACCCCTGGTCTTACTTAAACTTCACTGGCTCTTAAATATATTTATTTCAGCGCCTTTAATAAATTTGAGAATGATAATGATAATGTCTTAAGCTTACTATTTGGTAAGCAATTTGTGTACAGATAAAGATAACACAGCTTGATAAGAGCTTAAACAATATATCTATCTGACCGATATCTGGGCCTAAACGTGCAATAGTTTATACACTCTAATGCATTAACACTTATACACCAGGCTTTACCAGTCTGTTGCAGTTAAAATGTTCTATAAACAAACAGAAAAAAAAAAGAAAAAACACCAAAACAAAAGAAAAATAGAAAATAGAAAATAAAATGCATACATTAACTTATAACCTTTATCCTGCAACTAATGCACCTATTGGAAAAAGAGAAAAATAATGTCCTGCGTTGTATCTTCCAATGTCAAATATAAAGTGTCAATTCAAGAGTATATTGTATAATTAAAACTTCCACAAAGCTCCTGGAACAAAGTATCTGCTAAGCCTTTCTATGTAACAGACTTATCCCAGCTCAGCACATTTCTTACAGGTGCCGGTTTAACTGTAGCAATACCAGTAAGTTCTCACCCCAACAGCATGTTTGGAATCTGGGGGAACCAACTGCCGACAATACCTTCAGTGCAGGTGGCCAAACCCCCCTAGGTAGCTTTTTGTAAATTGCTCTGTAACAACCAGGTTACCAGATCCGTATCGGAACCGAACTTCATATAGCAAAGTGTGGAGCTTGCAATAGTATCGCCGCCTGTAACTCCAAGTTACTGCTCACCTAAGAGCACAAGGGGTAGCATATTTATGAAATGCTGTGGGATTTACCTTTCCTTCTTCAACCGCTCAGGCGGCTTCAAGCTCAGCTCCGATTTTGCCGCTCATGAAGAACCGAAAGATCCCCCGCTCCTCAAACAATCTCAAACTTGGCTCCGGCTTCCCAGCACAGTGTTTCCCCGCTGGGCTTCTTATGGTGTCATCACCCTGTACACAGCCTTGTCTGCTCACCGCACTGGACTTGGAACACGGGGGCCATGGGAGTTGCCCATCCCCCTCTTACAGCCAGCTGATGCACGTATAGAGTCTGCCGTAGTGGCAGCCAAGTATCCCCGCTTGCAAGAGCGGTCGTCACTTCCCGGTGGACGGCGGAGTTCCCACCTGTTCAGCCAAGTCACCGTCTGTCAGAGGCGTCCCAAGAGACCAGCAGCCACCAGCCGCACCAGTTCAATCTGGGTCCCAGCCAAACCACCAATGGCCTGCCCACTTAGGATTCCATGGTGTGTCGTGGTAAGTGGAGGAGGAGGAAATTACTGTTATGTCCGTATATTCTGCTAAACAACCAGCTGGTAAAGGTTTTAACCAATCAGAGTTGGAGTAAAGTGCTTTAGCAACAAAGCAGTGTTTATGCCAGGTATGGACTTCCAGCCGAGATCCGCAGATCATATACCGGCCCTGATATAGCAAGTCAGGGCAATGTACACTTCGGCAGAATGAAGAGTATTACCGCCCCAGGTACTGAGCAACGAAGCAGACGGCAGCAGCTACCTGCTTGCTCCGCCCCCAAATGGAAGTCCTACCTTATGATTTAAACTTGATCATATGACTCAGAAATAGTACTTGTATACTTGATTAGTAAGCAGTCCTGCTGCAGTTAGAATATTGATAGTACCCATTGCGTATTATTAGGGCGCCAATATGTGAATAATAGTGCCTTATGCTGTTAGTTAAATATACCTAAAGCTATAGTCTTTAAATATGGGCTGATGCTTATAATGGTTATACATTTCCCATGAGTTACTACTTAAGGTTAACTGGGATGTATTTTAGTCTCTATCCAACAATATATTGAATTCCTTAAAATACATATTTTTTCTTTACAAAGATTTATCTGGAGTAGGTGGCTGAAGTATATTCTTTACCATATGTAGCTGTGATGTGTATTTGTTTACTAGATTTTTTGGGGGAAATAGTCTTAATTTTGCCCATATCTAATATTATTCTCATATTCACAGGTTTTGGTTTACTTTTAATGAATAGAGCAATTCTTATTTAGCTCCAATTCTTATTTTCCCTTTATGCCGGTGTAATGAGAGCACGCTCCCTATACTTTTGGGGCAGCTGCTTTATATGTAGTATGCTAGATCCTATAATGGTTTGCTAATTCACTTTAATAATACCCCTGTAGTGATTTGAGACTTATACAAAACTGTCAGCAGCCGATACTGCAAGTGAAAGATTAGTTTACTTTAAGGACCATTCCTTTCTTGGAAAGATATTTAATACTTAGGGGTACTCTATGTCTTTTTTTGAACAGACATTAGGAATCTCACAGCTTAGGAAAGGTTATAATGTCCAGAGATCTAAGTTAAGCTATTTTCACTAACCATCTGGAAGGTATGTATTCAGCTGACCCCAAAATTATAATATCCCATGGGTTTAATGAATGTTTAGCGTTCTCTAGGCTACTAATATATTTGTTTGCTAACCTATAACCTAATTCAAGGAATGACACTTTATGTTCCTCACAAACTGGGATGGGCATGTGCCTTTTATATAAGAATAGTTTTGTTTTTTCAAAACCCCTTGATGGTTACTCTCACATATTACAGAAGATGAATAGGGGGCGCCCTTGGGAGCACACTATATGATTTGTACAGATATACTTAGTTTCAATTGCTTTCTATATAGACAGATATATCTATATAGTGGTATAGGATATGTATAGATAGATAAATGATATAACACCATATAATGCACCTATAGGTACAGTGGGTAGAAAATATAGTAATTAATTAGTAAATAATATACATGATAACAGATAAAAATAAAAAATATTACAATAATAAGGTAGATTAGGCACAATAATAGTCAAAGGACTGTTAGATATCACCCAGAGGAGATAGATAGCAAGTGATAGTAATAACTATATAATGTCCTTTTATATGGATCTTGATAGTAGAATACAGAGGCAGCAATCTGTGGTGTTCCAGGCCAGGATCCAATTACAGCAATCTATAACAACAAACAAGAACAGATGCGCCACATGGCCCAATATTGTAGGTTCCAAAGAATGGTGAATTTTGCTATATAATTGCACTCACATGTGATGAAGCACCTCCATTGGTGCAAATGACACAGTCTGGGATCTATAACAGTCACCCAGCAGACCGACCCTGTAACAATTCGGGAGGTCGGTCTGCTGGGTGACTGTTATAGATCCCAGACTGTGTCATTTGCACCAATTGAGGTGCTTCATCACATGTGAGTGCAATTATATAGCAAAATTCACCATTCTTTGGAACCTACAATATTGGGCCATGTGGGGCATCTGTTCTTGTTTGTTGTTATAGATTACTCTCACATATTAGGCAGCTCTGTTGCCCTCTTTTTTATTTATATACATTATCTCCTAGTTAGATGCAATATCCTGGGTCTAAGAGTGGCCCTGTTTGATTTTTTTACCTCTAAAACTCCCCCTTTAGACAAATTTGTGCCCTTATTTCTCATTAGGGGAAATCATTTAATTGTATACTTTATTATGGTATACAGGGATATCTAACTTTTATTCCAATTTATAGGTGTATTGAGGTCATATTTTTATGTCACATTGATATTGAAATATTTGAGTGTATTTTTAATTCTTTGCTGACTAACTGTGAGTAGTGTCTATCCAATATTATGTAGTATCCTTCTTTATGCACTTCTTAGTAACTCTTCATGTAACCTGATTGTGCTGACTTGTTCACAACCTTACCTTAATAAAAAAAAATTCAAAAAAAAAAGCAAAAAATGCTTCCATTCAGAAAAAGAAAAAAAGAAAAATTACACTAGGTAATACTCACAAACGTTGTGCTAAAATGCAGACTTGTTGCAATTATTTGCAATAGAGCACACTTAATCAACCCCTGTTGCAAAAAATTGTAGTGATGAAAAACAGTATAGAAAAAACAAACAGATCCCCATATTGACAACTTGCATATAACTGCTAATCCCTATACATTCTATGGGGCATACAAAAAGCATTTAACACTGGCACTGCTATTTATTCTTAATTGTATTGCAAGCTGTCAGTATGCCAATGTAAACCTCTTCCTTATCATGTCTGTCTTGTGTCTAAGGTCTAACAGCCAAAAGAAAAGGTGTAAACGCTGTGCAGAGGAATTTTATGAAATGATTTGTTACACTGAGGTAACTAGAGTTCCCATGGTCCATTGTGAGTTCCTGCTGGATATTAGACATGTGCATTAATCTGTTTTGGGCCAATACGAATTTCTGAAGATGGCGACCGCTAGCCACATTCAGCTCTTTTGGGAACCGGTTTTATTATTGTGAAAGTGAAACTCACTAAGATCTGTGCAAATCCAGATCTTAGTGTGTTGCATGTTCACAAGAATAAATATGCTCCAAAAATTGCTGAATTCTGCTACAAAAAAACGTGTAACAGACCCAGGTTCTGAACAAGGAGAGGTCTTAAGAAAGGACCACATCTCCATAAAAAGGAGACTAGTCAATCCCCCTTAAAAGTGATTTCCCTAAAAACTAGCCTGCTAACACGCAACCAATGTGCAATAGTAGCAGCAGTGACACTGCAAGTCCATTCACCTGCGGAGCAGAGATTCAATGGAAACTACAGCAAGCTGACTAAGGGAAAGCCGTCTAAGGTGCAACCCAGACCCAATAAGCAACAACACCCGGAAAACCTGGTCAACTAAGACCAGATCAAGCAATTCTAGGAAAGGACATATTCCAGATTTCCAGGAACTGGGGAACTCCGAACCAACCCTGGAGCCTAAAGGTCGGGTAACAACCCACAACGGAATCCACAAGGGAAAATGCTGAATGAAACCCAGCAGCCGGACGCCCCAAGGAGAACAGGTCTGAACCCCCAACTGTTTAAATAAACAGAACCCGCAAACTTAACACCCCGTCTGAATAACAACCCAGACCACAGGGGATACTAATGCGATATCCAGATCAACCCGGATAACGAGAAAAACTCGCAAGTCCAGATCTAAGGAGGAGACCACCTCTTGCCAATGTCCCACTCTCTAAGGAGCCAAGGCGGTAAAAGTCGTACAATGACAGTAGAGCTTCAAGACTCACAAACAGCCTCATGACAATAAAGCAAGGGATACCTCAAGGTCAAAACCACTTGAGCAAAGGCTAGTCTCCACCTCACCTCCGGAGCGGATGATCACAAGGAGAAGAGGCGCAGACCAACTCCCGCTCCGGGAGGAACAGACCACGTCCAGTGTCCCTAACAGGAAACAAACATCTCCCAGGCCCCTAAAAGGAGACCTAGCATGGAAATCAGAAAAACAGCTAGACAGTACATAGTAGATGTGCAAAAGCTACAGCTAGCTACATTCTGCAACCCAATCGCTGCAAGGCAGCTGAACTACCCTTCAACTTACTAGCTGCCGAGGACCAAGTCTAATGACAATCCTCGAGCCTCAAAATAAAGGTCAAACCGCTCACTCGGTGGGAAGAAGGCACTAAGCCCTCCAACTCTCCACCACGTGGGGGAGGAACACTAGGGTCCGACCATACCAGACGCCATAGAAAATGGTGCAGCGGAACTCCACTGAGCCAGTCATCCAATTAAAGGCTATAAGGATTGAGACAACCCTTCCTGCCTTTTAGACCCACAGGTCCTCTAGAATGCTTAGTTGAATGTAAAACAAACGATAACATGAGCACTTGGCACCTTGACCAGACCAGCCAATCAGAACAGTGCCACGTATCTGAATAGCCACAGGACAGAATCAAACCCAACAGGACAAGCCTGCATCCGGGTCCTAACCGTCAAGCTGCATAAATCCTTCCTTAGAGGGGAAGAAGGGAAAACAGACAAACATAGGACTAACATGTCCCAAAACACTTCCGCAGAAGTAACAGAGAGTATCGATCCCATTTTAAGATTCCCGAAGGAAAGTAATAAACAAATTAAGACACATCCTAACCGGATAAAAAGAAATATAAGGCAACCCACAGGTTAAAGTCCAATAAGAAACCCAGCCTACCGCAGGACCAGCCAAACGGAGCCCTAAGCTTCCAAAGAAAAACTGGGAAGGATCTAAAAAAAAACAGACAGGAGATTACATCATCCCCACATGTCTAATGAGGTGCACCATTCGAAGTAGACTGAAAATCCCTGTATCCGAGAAAGATAGTACATTTAATAACTGAAAAACATGTCTGAGCAAGACACGAAGACGCGCCACTCTATAATGAATAGCACAACACTCAGGGACAGTTACACCTGTAGGGAACTGTACAGGCCCTCCCCAGTAGACCCAGGACAATAGGGCACGAGCAAAAACACGCATAAACGTCTGGGCTCTGCAGATGAATAATTGCCAAGAATATGTAGAAGCGAAAACGAGCTGCAACCTCCGGGGGGAAAACGCCGCCCTGCATGAAGGAATAATCATAAATTGGCTAACCCGCATGTGTAGAAGTATGAAGTGGTAGGGAACTTGCCTCTCGGAGGACGGGACCCCCAGAGGCAGATGGCTCAGCTGTCCCTTGATTCCCCGAGTCTGAGGAACAAGGCGCTCTCATATGGCATACAGAACAAAACTGGTTGACATGTGTCAACGAGGCCAATCCGGATTCTTCACCGGATGCAGAATCTGAATCTGAAATTTAAATAGTCTCAGTATCAGAATCCTCCATAACTGAATTTGAAATTTGCACACAGTCTCAGCATCAGAATCCTCCATAACTGGATAGAGGAAATGCAAATATGGACTTAAAGAAGTAAAGCAAAAACGGCACCTGACACCCACAATGGCTGGGACACTCACCGCCTCCTATGACCAGACCCCAGCAAACTAGAATTTCTCCTTTTCTACACGGTCGGAAATGCGGAAATGGAAGACGAAGCACAACCACACCCGACCACAAGGTGAACCGTACAGTCCAAAAAAGCGTGCCCAACCACGTCACTTCCAAAAGGCCTCAATATTCCAACCACAAACCCATAAACATCACACATAAGCAGGTTGAATCACATAACAAACATGATTATAAACCCCCCTGTTCAATAACCCCCCTCAGGAGATATTAACCCTTGATTCCAAGATACTAAAGGAGACTCATTGAGACCCTTAAGTTAAGTTAGACCCGCAAGGTGGTAGCCTCTTGGGAATACATTTGTATTACAGTACATTCATAAAGAAAGTAAAATGAAACGATCTTACCGGAATCTACGCCATGGAACAGGAACACAGCCTTTCAAGTGTGATGAGTAGTAGCATTGCCTCCGCCATGGAATTGAGAGAAGAAAGCAGGCAGCGAAGTTTGACAATGCAGATTGCTTGAGGAGCTGTTAACATGAGTCAGGATGGTTTCGCAGAAAGACTCTTCCTGCATCTCCGGACTCTAACTTTCATCCAAGCCATCACTGAGAGACTGACAGGACTACTTAAAACTCCTGTCCCATGCTGAAGAGTACTACCCTCCATAAGAGACAATAATAAATTCTGACACTTTTCTGCCAACCTCCTGGGACGAAAGGCAAAGAATGACTGGGGGATGAGGGGAGTGGGAGGAGTATTTAAGCCTTTGACTGGGGTGCCTTTGCCTCCTCCTGGTGAACAAGTTCTTATTTCCCAAAAGTAATGAATGCAGCTGTGGACTCTTTCCATTTAAGAAGAAAATACCTAAATACACAACTGTGTGAGCACTTTCTGGCGCATCATCTCCTACTGAGCATGTGCCAGAGTTAACAGTTCATATACATAACTGAGTCATAACAAACTACTGCTCATTAAAATTAAAAACCTTATTGCATTTTTATTATACATTTATATGATGTTATTTTCTTGTATTTAATTACTTAATCATAGATACAATAACTATAAATAATTAGGGTATCCAGTGACAATTTGTTCATTAAAGTTTGACAACTATTAAGGAAATCAGCTACTGACTAAATAGCCAGCAAACAAAATTTGGTTTCCTGGTATGGGGATTTAGTATCTTTAGTCTTTGCCTAGTATTAGTGTGTCCTGTGCTATGCTCTGTGCAGTGTCCTATGCTAAAGTTTAACCCATTGTTAACATAAAACCTATATGCTAAAATTCTACATTTCATTGTACATTTCAGTTATGCCTAAATATTATGGGATCATCTGATCGCTTTGACTTCTCTCTGCCAAATTAACCCTAGTTATGACCCCACAACTATTAACCCTTTCAGCAATCCTCACAAATATATAAACCCATAAGGATACTGTTAACCCTTTCAGCAATCCCCACAAATATAGAAGCCCTGAAGGATACTACTCGCAATGGCTAATCACCTGGTACAAAGCTGTCCCTCTGCTGAATATATATACTACCATCCACATGTGAAGAACAGTTAAATAGTAATTGTGTAGGTAGAACCAGTCCAGTTAAATCCAGTTAAAAAAAATGAATTAACTACAAACATTTCATAAACGAATCATGTCTGCCTGCCATTTTATAATTCGGCCCCCAAGTCTCTAATTTAAACATAAATAAGAAAAATACACTTCTGAGTCAGCTACCATTAATAGCAGTAACGGAGATATTAAAGGGACACTGAACCCACATTTTTTCTTTTGTGATTCAGATAGAGCAGCAATTTTATGCAACTTTCTAATTTACCCCCATTATCCAATTTTCTTCATTCTCTTGGTATCTTTATTTGAAAAGCAAGAATATAAGTTTAGATGCTGGCCCATATTTGGTGAACAACCTGGGTTGTTCTTGCTGATTGGTGGATAAATTTACCCACCAATAAACAAGTGCATGTCCAGGGTTCTGGACCAAAACTTGGCTGGCTCCTTAGCTTTTTCAAATAAAGATAGCAAGAGAACAAAGAAAAATTGATAATAGAAGTAAATTAGAAAGTTGCTTAAAATTGCATGCTCAATCTGAATCACGAAAGAAAAAAAATTGGGTTCAGTGTCCCTTTAAGTTTTTCTATTAAATAATACCTCTGAGTAGTCTGGGAAAAACTGAGTAGAAATTAAGCCAGAGGACTGTGACAAAAGCAATCAGTAGCATATCCTGGACATAAATAGCTTTCACACATGAGATGACATAAAACCCAATCCAGTTTACATAATGCGAATAGTTTCCCATGTTACACTCTGGCCCAGTTCTAAGGTGGTGGACAATTATCTTGTATCTGTTGTGGAGGATAATATCAAGAGTCATGGCAATTAACCCCTTAAGGACCAGCGACGTACCCTGTATGTCGCTGGCCTTTTTTTGGGACTTGATTGTTTTATAGCGCGGTCTTGCCACCAGCGTTGAGACTGCTCTATTCCACAAAGCCTGCTGGAGGGAGGGAATTAATAGCGTGTTCTTGCTAGACTTGTGCTATTATGTCCTGAAAAAACCCTTAACGACCAGTGACATACAGGGTACATTGTGGTCATTAAGGGGTTAAGGCTCTAGTTAGCTAACTTATTAAACAAAGCTGTAACCATCACAATGTGTGTAACAGTGGGACACCTGACCTGATAGATCCATCATTCAATCAGAGGAGTTTAACCGATATGCAGGTAATGGTCATCAGTGTATAAGATGCAGGTTATGGTCATCAGTGTATAAGATGCAGGTAATGGTCATCAGTGTATAAGATGCAGGTAATGGTCATCAGTGTATAATATGCAGGTAATGGTCATCATTGTATAATATGCAGGTTATGGTCAACAGTGTATAAGATGCAGGTAATGGTCATCATTGTATAATATGCAGGTAATGGTCATCAGTGTATAATATGCAGGTAATGGTCATCAGTGCATAATATGCAGGTAATGGTCATCATTGTATAATATGCAGGTAATGGTCATCAGTGTATCATATGCAGGTTATGGTCATCAGTGTATAAGATGCAGGTAATGGTCATCAGTGTATAATATGCAGGTTATGGCCATCAGTGTATAAGATGCAGGTAATGGTCATCAGTGTATAATATGCAGGTTATGGTCATCAGTGTATAAGATGCAGGTAATAGTCATCAGTGTATAATATGCAGGTAATGGTCATCATTGTATAATATGCAGGTTATGGTCAACAGTGTATAAGATGCAGGTAATGGTCATCATTGTATAATATGCAGGTAATGGTCATCATTGTATAATATGCAGGTAATGGTCATCAGTGTATAATATGCAGGTAATGGTCATCAGTGCATAATATGCAGGTAATGGTCATCATTGTATAATATGCAGGTAATGGTCATCAGTGTATCATATGCAGGTAATGGTCATCAGTGTATAATATGCAGGTAATGGTCATCAGTGTATAATATGCAGGTAATTGTCATCTGGGTACAATATGCAGATAATGACCATAAGGATACAATATGCAGGTAATGACCATAAGGATACAATATGCAGGTAATGGCCATAAGGGTACAATATGCAGGTAATAACCGTTTCCACCATATTGTACTCTGATGACCACTACCTGCATATTGTATCCTTATGGTCATTATCTGCATATTGTATCCAGATGACCACCACCTGCATATTGTACCCAAATAGCCATTACCTGCATATTACACCCTGATGACAATTACCTGCATATTACACCCTGATGACAATTACCTGCATATTACACCCTGATGATAATTACCTGCATATTATACCCTGATGACAATTACCTGCATATTACACCCTGATGATAATTACCTGCATATTATACCCTGATGAAAATGACCTGCATATTACACCCTGATGACATTTACCTGCATATTGTATTCTTATAGCCATTGCCTGCATATTGTACCCATATGGCCATCACCTGCATATTGTACCCATATGGCCATTACCTGCATATTATATCCTGATGACAATTACCTGCATATTACACCCTGATGATAATTACCTGCATATTATACCCTGATGACAATTACCTGCATATTACACCCTGATGACAATTACCTGCATATTACACCCTGATGACATTTACCTGCATATTGTATTCTTATAGTCATTGCCTGCATATTGTACCCATATGGCCATCACCTGCATATTGTACCCATATGGCCATTACCTGCATATTATACCCTGATGAAAATTACCTGCATATTACACCCTGATGACATTTACCTGCATATTATACCCTGATGACAATAACCTGCTTATTATAACCTGATGACAATTAACTGCATATTGTATTCTTATAGTCATTACCTGCATATTGTTCCCAGATGGCCATTTCCTGAATATTATACCCTGATTACCATTACCTGCATATTGTATCCTGATGAACATTACCTGCATATTGTATCTTGATGAACATTACCTGCATATTGTATCCTGATGAACATTACCTGCATATTGTATCCATATGTCCATTACCTGCATATTGTATCCTGATGACAATTACCTGTATATTGTACCCATATGTCCATTACCTGCATATTGTATCCTGATAGTCATTACCTGCACATTGTATCCTGATAGTCATTACCTGCATATTGTATCCTTATAGTCATTACCTGCATATTGCACCCTGAAGGCCATTACCTGCATATTGTAGCCTGATAACTATTGCCTGCATATTATATCCTGATAGTCATTACCTGCATATTGTACCCAGATGACCATTGTCTGCATATTGTACCCAGATGACCATTGTCTACATATTGTATCCTGATGACCATTACCTACATATTGTATCCTGATAACCATTACCTGCATATTGTATCCTTATAGTCATTACCTGCATATTGCACCCTGAAGGCCATTACCTGCATATTGTATCCTGATGACTATTGCCTGCATATTATATCATCCTGATAGACTCTCTCTCTAGCTCCTTATACATAAGTCTCATGTCTTTATAGCAGACACCCTGTCTGCAAAGTCACCTTTCTTCTGCAGAGATGAGCTTCTGAATACAGGAGTACAATAAGCTGCGTCTGACAAAAGGTCACCTCATATAGATAGAGGAAAGGAAATTTCACGCTAAGCTTGTTGGCTTGTGTGAATCAAGCTCTCGGTATTCGGGAGAGCCTTACACAGTTTGTTCCTGTCTCCTACCCTCTATGCCTGTGTTCAGTATCGGCATACGAAGAGGGAGGTGTGTCATCATCCAGCGTTCCTGATTGGCCACACGGAACTTGGTCCGGCTCGAGGATTGGTGTTGTTGCCGTTGTGAGTCTCCCGGGCGACGCTGTGGTCCCGGCCCGCTTGGTTAGGCACGTTCAAGTGCCGCCCTGCTTGTGAGTACCTTTTCTCTCCTTATACTCACCTGTCTGGGTCTATACGTTATCACCCTATTGGCGCCTTCCTGTTTCCCCACTACAGATTTCCTAACCGTCTACGCACGCTACAGAAGAGCAGCCTTATATCGGATTGTTTGCTACATTCGTCACCATAGGCGCACCTCCATCAAGGACTTATTTTGTTTTTGATATCTGATAGTCATTACCTGCATATTGTACCAAGATGATCATTGTCTGCATATTGTATCCTGATGACCATTACCTACGTATTGTACCCAGATGATCATTACCCACATATAGTATTCTGATTATGATTACCTGCATATTGTACCTTGATGACCATTACCTGTATACTGTACCCCCATGATCATTAATTGCATATTGCACCCAGAAGATCATTACCTCTATATTGTACTCTGATGACCATTACCTGCATATTGTATCCAGTTGACCACTACTTGCATATTGGGTATCCATATGGCCATTACATTACATACAAATTGTACCCTGATGACTATTACTTGTATATTGTATACTGATAACCACTACCTGTATACTATACCCATATGGCCAATACCTGCTTATTGTACACATATAGCCATTACATGCATATTGTACCCAGATTACCGATACCTGCATATTGTATCCAGATGACCACTATCAGCATATTATATCCAGATGACCACTACCTGCATATTGTACCCATATTACCATTACCTGCATATTGTACCTATTTTCTTGACTAGATGACTGGTCTATAAGCCCTGACTCCCTCAGTTCTGTCTTCATACCAGGGATGCACCGAAATTTCGGCCGTAGAAACGTTTCGGCCGAAAATTGCATTTTCGGTAATTTTGTTTTTTGGGGTTTTTTTTGCCTGTTATTTTCGGTAACATTATTGTGCATCATAATTCAAATTTGATGCTAGCCTAGTGCTGCTGTTTGAGTTCATTACTTGACTTACTATTTTGCATATAATAATAGTTTTCTAGGACTATACTTATTTGGATAATTGATAAAAAAAACAATAAAACTTTTAAATCTGATTCTGTAACACAGAACTAAATAAAGAATAATACAGCAAATTGATATTTAATATTGTTTTAATATTTTGGCCAAAAATAGCATTATCGTTTTTTTCCGTTTATTTTTTTTTTTGCCTGGTTTTTTTTTTTTTTTTGGTAAAATTATTATGTAGCATATTATTATTTTAAGATATTTTTTGTCCAATTTTAGTGTGTTACTTTCAATAAAAGTGTGGTTATTTTATTGGCTTGCAGTTTTTCAATTCAGATTTATTCATTAAATAGTCTAATTATGCAAAAAACTAAAAACAAAATATTTTAAAACTATTTAAAAAAACAAACTACATTTTCAGTTTTCGGCCAAGTGCATCCTGGATTTTCAGGTTCGGTTTCGGTCCAGAATTTTCATTTCGGTGCCTCACGACTTCATACTAATGGCTGTTCTATTACTAATGGACTTGTCATTTCCTGTAATCACCAATACATCTATGTGCTTTTTATATACAGTCAGTTACAATAACAAGGGTTAATATTGTATCTGACTTGTCTGCTCATCCCATTTCTAAATACCCATTTCTGTGCCCGTCACAGTAATTCACTAACAGGCAGGATATTATTTTTGTACCCACAATCCTAAACCAGCTTTCTGCTAAACACTAAGTAACGAAAACACAGTATTGTTCTGCTATTGCCTGCGGGAATATGAGGATTATATAAAAAGTATTTCTTTATTAGAGTACAGAACAGGTCTGTAAACTTGTTTAACCAGTATTCACATTCATGAGTAATTCTAACTTGCGTGACAAGTGAGCTTGCTTCTTCTGATATAAAGATAAATCTCTTTATCTAGGTGTACATACAAATCTAGGTACTATTATATTATACTATGAGATTTTTAAAAAAAAAGAAAATAATATTAAAAGGCCGTCATCTGGGGTTGCCGTGTTCCATGTTCAGAAATTGCCTGGTATTTTACTGACCTTAAGGAGACAGTAAAGTCATTAATAGACATTCATGATGTAAATAGAGCATTCATTTTTAACCCCTTAAGGGCCAGCACCGTATCTTGTACGGCGCTGGTAGTTAAGCCCTTAAGGACCAGTGTTGTACCATGTACGACCCTGCTGTCCTAGGCCTCTCTCTGCTGTGATCTTGCTAAAAGTAGCGAGATAGCACTATTTCTGCATGCCCCACCAGTGGGGCAGTACAGAACTAGACGGGTAGAGGTACAGATGTAGAGAGGGCCACTCCATGGAGTGATGGTGCCGATCGTTAGTGGCGTGGGAGAGGAAAGAGGCGGGTGGGCGGCCCATCGCTGGAGGGGGCGGGAGTTGTACGGGAGGGGCGGGACCGCTACTCTACAGAAGAAAAACCCTCAGAGCGGCAGTGAGGGGGATCATAATGTGGATGTGGGAAATCAATCTGGGAAGGGGTTAAATGAATTTGTGGGTAGCTACACTAGAGAAAAATATTGTGTTTTTTTATTATTAAAACATAATTTATGCTTACCTGATAAATTTATTTCTCTTGTAGTGTATCCAGTCCACGGATTATCCATTACTTATGGAATATATTCTCCTTCCCAACAGGAAGCTGCAAGAGTCCACCCACAGCAAAGCTGCTATATAGCTCCTCCCCTAACTGCCATATTCAGTCATTCGACCGAAAACATGCAGAGAAAGGAAAAACCATAGGGTGCAGTGGTGACTGTAGTTCAAATGAAAAAATTACCTGCCTTAAAGTGACAGGGCGGGCCGTGGACTGGATACACTACAAGAGAAATAAATTTATCAGGTAAGCATAAATTATGTTTTCTCTTGTTAAGTGTATCCAGTCCACGGATCATCCATTACTTATGGAATACCAATACCAAAGCTAAAGTACACGGATGATGGGAGGGACAAGGCAGGTACTTAAACGGAAGTTACCACTGCCTGTAAAAAACCCTTTCTCCCAAAAATAGCCTCCGAAGAAGCAAGGTATCAAATTTGTTAAATTTGAAAAGTATGAAGCGCAGACCAAGACTCCGTCTTGTAAATCTGTTCAACAGAAGCCACATTTAAAAAAGGCCCAAGTGAAAACCACAGCTCTAGTAGAATGAGCTGTAATCCCTTCAGGAGGCTGCTGTCCAGCAGTCTCATAAGCTAAATGAATTATGCTTTTTAACCAAAAAGACAGAGAGGCTGCTGAAGTCTTTTGACCTCTCCTCTGTCCAGAATAGACAACAAACAAGGTGAACGTTTGATGAAAACTGTAGTAGCTTGTAAGTAAAACTTTAAAGCACAAACCACGTCCAATATTGTGTAATAGACGTTCCTTCTTTGAGGAAGGATTAGGATACAAGCATGGAACAACTATCTCTTGAGTGATGTACTTGTTAGATACCACCTTAGGAAAAAAGCCAGGTTGGTACGCAGGACTACCTTATCCGTACGAAGGACCAGATAAGGAGAATCACATTGTAACACAGATAACTTGGAGACTCTACGAGTCGAGGAATTAGCTACCCAAAAGGAACTTTCCAAGATAAAGATTGATATCTATGGAACAAAAAAGGTTCAAACGGAACTTCTTGAAGAACCTTAAGAATCAGGTTTAAGCTCCATGGCGGAGCAACAGTTTTAAACACAGGCTTGTATCTAACCAAAGCCTGACCAAATGCCTGAACGTCTAGAATACCTGCCAGACGCTTGTGCAAAAAAATAGACAGAGTAAAAATCTGTCCCCTTTTAAGGAATTAGCTGACAACCCTTTTCTCAAAAACATCTTGGAGAAAAGATAATATCCTGGGAATCCAGACTTTACTCCATGAGTAACCCTTGGATTCATAACAATCAGATATTTACACCATATCTATGTTCAATTTTCCTAGAGACAGGCTTTCATGTCTGCATTAAGGTATCAATGACTGACTCGGAGAAGCCATGCTTTGATAACATCAAGCGTTCAGTCTCCAGGCAGTCCATCTCAGATTGATTCTATTTAGATGGTTGAAAGGACCCTGAGGTAGAGGGACCTGTCTCTGAAGCAGAGACCGTGATGGAAAGGATGACATGTCCACCAGATCTGCATACCAGGTCCTGCGTGGCTACGCAGGCGCTGTCAAAAACAACAAAGCCCTCTCCTGCTTGGTCTTGACCTCCGGAGGAAATCCCACTCCCCCGGAAGAAAAGTCTGACGACTTAGAAAATCCACCTCCCAGTTCTCAACACCTGGGATATGGATAGCTGATAGACAAGAGTGAGTCTCTGTCCAGTGAATTATTGTAAGACTTCTAACATCGCTAGGGAACTTCTGTTCCCCCTTGATGGCTGATGTAAGCCACAGTCGTGTATATTGTCCGACTGAGTATGATGTACCTCAGAGTTGCTAACTGAGGCCAAGTCTGAAGAGCATGGAATATCACTCCCAGTTCCAGAATATTTATTAGAAGGAGGGTCTCCTCCTAAGTCCACTATCCCTGAGCCTTCAGGGAGTTCCAGACTGCATCCCAACCTAAAAGGCTGGCATCTATTGTAACAATTGTCCCATCTGACCTGCGGAAGGTCATACCCTTGGACAGATGGACCCAACATAGTCACCAGAGAAGAGAATCTCTGGTCTCTTGGTCCAGGTTTAACAGGGGGACAAATCTGTGTAATCCCCGTTCCTCTGACTGAGCATGCATAGTTGCAGCGGTCTGAAATGTAGACGTGCAAACGGTACTATGTCCCTTGCCGCTACCATTAAGCCGATTTCATTCATGTACTGAGCCACCGAAGGGCGCGGATGGGATGAAAAAAACACGGCAGAAATTTAGAAACTTTGACAACCTGGACTCCGTCAGGTACATTTTCATTTCTACAGAATCTATCAGAGTCCCTAGGAGGGAAACCCTTGAGATTGGGGATAGAGAACTCTTTCCTTGTTCACTTTCCACCCATGTGATCTCAGAAATGCCAGTACTACGTCCGTATGAGACTGGGCAATTTGGATGTTTGACGCCTGTATCAGGATGTCGTCTAAATAAGGGGCCACTTCTATGCCCCGCGGTCTAAGGACCGCCAAAGCGACCCCAGAACCTCCATAAAGATTCTTGGGGCTGTAGATATCCCAAAGGAAAGAGCTACAAACTGGTAATGCCTGTCTAGAAAAGCAAACCTGAAAAACGATGGTGATCTTTATGCATCACAATGTGAGGATAAGCATCCTTCAAATCCATTGTAGTCCTCTATTGACTCTCCTGGATCATAGTTAAGATGGTACGAAAAGTTTCCATCTTAAATGACGGAATTCTGAGGAATTTGTTTAAGATCTTTAGATCCAAAATAGGTCTGAAGGTTCCCTCTCCTTGGGAACCACAAACAGATTTGAGTAAAAACTCTGTCCCTGTTCCTCTCTTGGAACTGGATGGATCTCGTACACAATGTAAGAATGCCTCCTTCTTTATCTGGTTTGCAGATAATTGTGAAAGGCGAAATCTCCCCTTTTTTTGGGGGGGAATCTTTGAAATCCAGAAGATATCTCTGGGATATAAATTCCAATGCCTAGGGATCCTGGGCATCTCTTGCCCACGCCTGGGCAAAGAATGAAAGTCTGCCCCCTATAGGATCCGTTACCGGATAGGGGTCCGTTCCTTCATGCTGCCTTAGAGGCAGCAGCAGGCTCCTTGGCCTGCTTATCTTTGTTCCAGGTCCGATTGTCTCCAGACCGCCTTGGACTGAGCAAAAATTCCCTCTTGTTTTGCCTTAGAGGAAGAGGATGCCACACCTGCCCTGAAGTTTTTAAAAGGTACGAAAATTAGACTTTTTTTTTTTTTTTCCCCCTTGATTTAGACCTATCCTGAGGAAGGGCATGACCTTTTCCTCCAGTGATATAAGCAATAATCTCCTTCAAACCAGGCCCGAATAGGGTCTGCCCCTTGAAGGGAAGTTAAGTAGCTTATTTATTAAAGTCACGACAGCTGACCATGATATAAGCCATAGCGCTCTGCGCGCCAGTATAGTAAAAAACAGAATTCTTAGCCGTTAGTCTAGTCAAATGAACAAGGCATCAGAAAACAAAGGAATTGGCTAGCATAAGCTTGTCAAATATATTCATCCAATGGAGTCGCTTAACTGTAAAGCCTCATCAAGAGACTCAACCCAGAACGCCGCAGCAGCAGTGACAGAAGCAATGTATGCAAGGGGCTGCAGGATAAAACCCTGTTGAATAAACATTTTTTATCCATTGGATCTAAAAAGCACAACTGTCCTCGTCAGAGGTAGTGGTAAGCTTAGCTAGAGTAGAAACTCTTCTCTCCACCTTAGGAACTGTCTGCCAGAAGTCCCGTGTGGTGGTAACTATTAGAAAACATTCTTCTAAAAAATAGGAGGGGAAGAGAACGGCACACCTGGTCTATCCCATTCCTTATTAAAAAAATTTTTAGTAAACCTCTTTAGGTATTGGAAAAACATCAGTACACACCGGCACTGCATATTATTTATCCAGTCTACACAATTTCTCTGGCCCTGCGATTGTACACATTCATTCAGAGCAGCCAAAGCCTCCCTGAGCAACAAGTGGAGGTTCTCAAGCATAAATTTTAAATGTAGAAATATCAGAATCAGGTTAAATCATCTTCCCTGAGTCAAAAAAAAAAAAAATCACCCACAGACTAAGCATATTGTGAGGTAGTATCATACATGGTTCTTAAAGCGTCTGTATGCTCTGTATCTACCCCCAGAGCTAACTGCTTTCCTTTAATTTCAGGTAGTCTGACTAATACTGCTGCCAGAATATTATTCACCACCTTTGCCATGTCTTGTAAAATAAACGCTATGGGCGCCCTTGATGTACTTGGCGCCATTTGAGCGTGAGTCCCTGAAGCGGGAGTCGAAGGGTCTGACACGTGGGGAGAGTTAGTCGGCATAACTTTCCCCTCGACAGAATCCCCTGGTAAAGAAACGCTATGGGTGCCCTTGATGTACTTGGCGCCATTTGAGCGTGAGTCCCTAAAGCGGGAGTCAAAAGGTCTGACACGTGGGGAGAGTTAGTCGGCATAACTACCCCCACGACAGAATCCTCTGGTGATAATGTTTTTAAAGACAAAAAATGATCTTTATTGTTTAACATGAAATCAGTACATCTGGTACACATTCTAAGATGGGGTTCCACCATGGTTTTAAAACATAATGAACACAGAGCTTCCTCTATGTCAGACATGTTAGAACAGACTAATAATGAGACTAGTAAGCTTGGAAAACACTTTAAATCAAGTTAACAAGCAAATATATAAAACGTTACTGTGCCTTTAAGAGAAACAAATTTTGCCAAAATTTGAAATAACAGTGAAAAAAGGCAGTTAAACTAACAAAATTTTTACAGTGTATGTAACAAGTTAGCAGAGCATTGCACCCACTTGCAAATGGATGATTAACCCCTTAATACAAAAAACAGATTAACAAAACGAAAAATATGTTTTAAACAGTCATAACAGCTCCTACTTTTGAAGCCCTTTTGAGCCCTTCAGAGATGTCCTATAGCATGCAGGGGACTGCTGAGGGAAGCTGAATGTCACTGTTTGTAATTTTAACTGCACCAACTGTAACTTTTATACTATAACAGTGGAAAGCCTCAGGAAACTGTTTCTATGCAAAATTTAAGCCAGCCATGTGGAAAAAACTTAGGCCCCAATAAGTTTTATCACCAAACATATGTTAAAAAACGATTAAACATGCCAGCAAACGTTTTAAAACACATTTTTACAAGAGTATGTATCTCTATTAATATGCCTGATACCAGTCGCTATCGCTGCATTTAAGGCTTTACTTACATTACTTCGGTATCAGCAGTATTTTCTTAGTCAATTCCATTCCTAGAAAAATATTTTACTGCACATACCTTATCTGCAGGAAAACCTGCACGCCATTCCCCCTCTGAAGTACCTCACTCCTCAGAATGTGTGAGAACAGCAAATGGATCTTAGTTACGTCTGCTAAGATCATAGAAAAACGCAGGCAGATTCTTCTTCCAAATACTGCCTGAGATAAACAGCACACTCCGGTGCCATTTAAAAATAACAAACTTTTGATTGAAGAATAAACTAAGTAGAAAGCACCACAGACTCTCACAACCTCCTATCTATGTTGAGGCTTGCAAGAGAATGACGGAATATGGCAGTTAGGGGAGGAGCTATATAGCAGCTTTGCTGTGGGTGGACTCTTGCAGCTTCCTGTTGGGAAGGAGAATATATTCCATAAGTAATGGATGATCCGTGGACTGGATACACTTAACAAGAGAAATAAAGTTGCCACATTTTGGAAAACTGGGTACTGGCAGACAGCAGCCAGTACCTAAGGTGGTGGTAATTAGTTAGATGGGAGAGGTATACAGAGCTTTTTGGGAGGGATCAGGGAGGTGGGAAGGTACACTAAGAACAATAATAATAATAAAAAAAAGTGTAAAACTGCATACAGGCAGACTGTCTGCCAGTACTTAAGATGGGGGTGACCATTGGGGGTGGGTGAGGGAAGAGAGCTTTCTGAGAGGTATTAGGGGGGTAGGAAGTGTCAGGTGGGAGGCTGATCTCTACACTAAGGCTAAAATTAACATTTCAAGCTACATAATTAACCCCTTTACTGCTGGGAATAATAAAAGTGAGGTGCACAGATGCAGTTAGGGGCCTTCTAATTACCAAAAAGCAAAAGGGGATCCCAAAGAAGCTTTTACAACCATTTGTGCCATGATTGCACAAGCTGTTTGTAAATAATTTCAGTGAGAAACCTAAAGTTAGTGAAAAAGTTAACAATTTTTTTTATTTGATCGCATTTGCCGGTGAAATGGTGGCTTGAAATATACCAAAATGGGCCTAGATCAATACTTTGGGTTGTCTACTAAAAAAATATATATAGTTTTGATAGGTAAATATAAAAAATGGCTCTATTTCTGTTTAAATGTAGTGATGGCAAAAATGCTAAAAATGCTCTGGTCTTTTGGGGAAGTTTTAGTCTGAAATGCCAGGTTCTTAAGGGGTTAAATAAGTTTCCAATTTACTTCTATTTAATTTGCTTCCTTCTCTTGCTATCCTTTGCTGAAATGTTTATCTAGGGAAGCTCAGGAGCAGCAAATAATATAGGTTCCAGCTGCTGATTGGTGGCTGCATATATATATATATATATATATATATATATATATACGGATTGTCATTGCCTCACCCATGTGTTCAGTCAGCAACTAGTAGTGCCTTGCTCCTTCAACAAATGACACCAAGATAATTAAACACATTTGATAATAGAAGTAAACTGGAAAGTTGTTTTAAATTGTATGTTCTACCTAAATCATGAAGTACATGTGTTTGGGTTTCATGTCCCTTTAATAGGCAGGATCAGACTGATATATTACTTTGTGAGAAACATGACTGGGCTTAAAAGAAGCTACACCCAGGTGGCAAATCGCCATAGAACAAGTCAACAAGTTAATGAGCTGGTTGTTCCTTCCTGTGAGTGCGCTTCTCTCTGTGATTATCTTTTTATTTTCTGTATAAAAAAAAATTAAATATTTATTACAGAACGTTTTATGTTCCTGTGCTTAAAGGGACACTGAACCCAAATTTTTTCTTTCGTGATACAGACAGAGCAGCAATTTTCTAATTCACTCCTATTATCATTTTTTCTTCCTCTCTTGCTATCTTTATTTGAAAAAGAAGGCATCTAAGCTTGTTTCAGGACTCTGGACAGCACTTTTTTATTGGTGGATGAATGTATCCACCAATCAGCAACGACAACCCAGGTTGTTCACCAAAAATGGGCCGGCATCTAAACTTACATTCTTGCATTTCAAATAAAGATACTAAGAGAATAAAGAAAATTTGATAATAGGAGTAAATTAGAAAGTTGCTTAAAATTCCATGCTCTATCTGAACCATGAAAGAAAAAATTTGGGTTCAGTGTCCCTTTAACCCCTTAATGACCACAGCACTTTTCCATTTTCTGTCCGTTTGGGACCAAGGCTATTTTTACATTTCTGCAGTGTTTGTGTTTAGCTGTAATTTTCCCCTTACTCATTTACTGTAGCCACACATATTATATACCATTTTTCTCGCCATTAAATGGACTTTCAAAATATACCATTATTTTCATCATATCTTATAATTTACTATAAAAAAAATTATAAAATATGAGGAAAAAATGGAAAAAAACACACCTTTTCTAACCAAAATCTGTTACACATCTACAACCACCAAAAAAAACATATGCTAAATAGTTTCTAAATTTTGTCCTGAGTTTAGAAATACCCAATGTTTACATCTTCTTTGCTTTTTTTGCAAGTTATAGGGCAATAAGTACAAGTAGCACTTTGCTATTTCCAAACCACTTTTTTTCAAAATTAGCGCTAGTTACATTGGGACACTGATATCTTTTAGGAATACCTGAATATCCATTGACATGTATATATTTTGTTTTAGTAGACATCCCAAAGTATTGATCTAGGCCCATTTTGGTATATTTCATGCCACCATTTCACCGCCAAATGCGATCAAATTAAAAAAAATTGTTCACTTTTTCACAATTTTTTTCACAAACTTTAGGTTTCTCACTGAAATTATTTACAAACAACTTATGCAATTATAGCATAAATAGTTGTAAATGCTTCTCTGGGATCCCCTTTGTTCATAAATAGCAGACATATATGGCTTTGGTTTTGCTTTTTACTAATTAGAAGGCTGCTAAATGCGACTGCGCACCACACGTGTATTATGCCCAGCAGTGAAGGGGTTAATTAGGGAGCATGTAGGGAGCTTATAGGGTTAATTTTAGCTTCAGTGTAGTGTAGTAGACAACCCCAAGTATTGATCTAGGCCCATTTTGGTATATTTCATGCCACCATTTCACCGCCAAATGCAATCAAATTAAAAAAACGCTAAATTTTTCACAATTTTAGGTTTCTTACTGAAATTATTTACAAACAGCATGTGCAATTATGGCACAAATGGTTGTAAATGCTTCTCTGGGATCCCCTTTGTTCAGAAATAGCAGACTTATATGACTTTGGCGTTGCTTTTTGGTAATTAGAAGGTAGCTAAGCGTTGCTGCGCATCACACATGTATTATGGCTAGCAGTGAAGGGGTTAATTAGGTAGTTTGTAGGGAGCTTGCAGGGTTAATTTTAGCTTTAGTGTAGAGATCAGCCTCCCACCTGACACATCAGACCCCCTGATCCCTCCCAAACAGCTCCCTTCCCTCCCCCACACCACAATTGTCCCCGCCATCTTAAGTACTGGCCGAAAATCTGCCAGTACTAAAATAAAAGTTTTTTTTTTTTTTAAATAAATTTTTAGCATATTTACATATGCTACTTTGTACGATCCCCCCTTAGCCCCCAACCTCCCTGATCCCCCCCAAAACAGCTCTCTAACCCTCCCCCTCTGCCTTATTGGGGGCCATCTTGGGTACTGGCAGCTGTCTGCCAGTACCCAGTTTGCAAGAGAAATGTTTTTTTTTATTATGATGATGTTCTTTTTCTGTAGTGTAGCTTCCCCCCCCAGACCAATCCCCCACCCCCTGACTAATGCATTTTTATATATATTGCAACTTTTCAAAACTTTTAATACATAAGTTTTCTGTAGTGTAGCGGATCCCACCCGCTCCTTCCCCGTGCACGCGCCTGCCCCCACCCTCCTGTGCACGCACGCGCGTCCGTGCACGCCTCCTATCACCCCCGCCTTGATCCCGCCCCCTTCCACATCATCAGGGCCATCGATGGCCGCCACCCGCCTCCCGAACCGGCTCCCACCCACCAACGGATTTAGCCGGTGATGTCCGGTGCAGAGAGGGCCACAGAGTGGCTCTCTCTGCACCGGATTGCTAAAAAAAGGTATCAGGATCGCTTCCAGCTGCTTTCCAGACCAAGGACGTACGCCACACGTCCTCGGTCATTAACTGTATTTTTTTTGAGGACGTGTGGCGTACGTCCTTGGTCGTTAAGGGGTTAATAAACCTTTTTTTCTATAGGAGTTCCTCCAATAAGCCAGTGAGCAATAGAATCTCATGTAATCATGAACTTTTAACCCTTTTTTTACCCTAAACATTTTAATATGTTTAAATCCAACTCTTGCATATAAGTGATAGAAAAAAAAAAGAGAAGTATGCCCCTTTAAAATGCCATTAAAATGTTTAATTATTCATAATGAAACAACTTTCCAATATACTTTATTATTTATGTTTCCACCTATTCATGCTTTTAAGATTTGAAAAGTGTTTTTTTAATTCTCAGAACTTGTGATGCAGCCTGCTGACTTCCCAAGGCGAACCCTGATACATATATATCCCTAATTGGCGTTATCATATAACAACTGCAAAACAATGCATTTGATACTAGCTTTAAGACAGCGCTCTGCCTTGTTTTCTGTGGACTCAAGCCCAGATTTTCTCCTCCAAATAAGGCAAATGAAAGGTGGAGTTTAGCTATTGAAAAACAAAAACAAAGGATGTTAATTTGTTTTAAAAACATTTACACTTGGCTGACATGTTATTCTACATCAACACAACAGAAATGTCTTGTAATTACAGTGTTTATTGTCCATTTAAATGTTGGAGAGATGATTTAAAGGGACATAAAACCCACACTTTTCTTTTGTGATTTAACTTTCCAATTTACTTCTATTATCTAATTTGCTTCATTCTTCTGGTCTTGTTTGTTGAAGAAAACGCAATGAACTACCGGGAACTAGCTGAATGTATTTGGTGAGCCAATAACATGACTCTCATATGTGCAGCCACCAATCAGCAGCTCCTCCTTAGTTTACCTAGGTATCCTTTCCAACAAAGGATATCAAGAGAACAAAAAAATTAGATAATAGAAGGAAATTGGAAAGTTGTTTAAATGCCCAAACTATCTTATTTTTGAAAGATAAAAATAGAGTTTCATGTCTCTCTAACTTATTCCCATGAATAATGTCTGTTAAAGTATTTTTAATGAGATATTCTTGTGCTGAAAACATAATCTGTAAATTGTGCATTTTCGTCTACAAGAAAGTAAACACTGTGTAATTACAAAGCATATCCGTTGTATTGTCATTGTAAAATATCAAATGGGAGTAGGAAAAATCGCTCCTATAGCAAGAGCTGATTATCCAAGATATATCAAGATCTTGATGAAGGCAGGTAATGCTGCCGAAACGCGTAGCCCTTGTTGCTTACTAACTTATTCATTCAGGTGCAAGTAGTGAAATCATAGGAGATGAACAGGTGCTCTTGTTCACTTTGTATCAAACGAGTGTTAAATGTTAGCTTAATTCCTGTTGTGGCGCTCTATATATTCCTACACCTACTAACACTTGTTTTGGTACTTTTATATATTGGATTATCTAGTGAGCTGGACATTAGATATAACCTACAGGAATAGTTAGTTGTGGCGCTCACCTCCATTGCAGGACTGTGGTCCCTACCTCTGAAACAAAGTTTCCATCTACAAACCCAAACATTGCACACAGTGTAAGCCAGTGAATAAGCCACTCTGGTTGGCTACATTCAAGTCACGTGACCGGAAGTCACTTGAAGACGGGGCGCTCAGTCGGAGCTGCACTTAGCATCGGTTAAGGTACTTTTTGGTCTTCATTGTGCACAGCAGAAGAAACCTCTTACTCTCTATGATAACGTTCTTCTGGATGCATATTATATATGTTGTATAACCAGTGCAAGACACTCCGAAGGTGCTGGACTTTTACTGCTGGGATTTAGTTTGTCTTTCTGTTTTAACCAGCTCTTCCCAGTTTGGTACTGGGTAACTATTGCCTTGCCAATATTGCTTTTATTCATATTATTCATATATTCTTTACTACACTTGCATACATTTTTAAAACAAATTAACATAGACTTTGCTGCAATTATGTTTTAGAAGCCAAACTCAAACAACTATATTTGGATGAGCCAATCTGTGTGCAGATAACAAACTTAGCCTCAATCATGTTAGTATAATGCACTTTGCTTTGCAGTTGTTAACGGTTAAAACCACTTAGGGAAATATATGTAGCAGGGTTAGCTTTAAGACGTCTACAGTGTGCTTTCCAGTTCTAAGAATTAGAAAACCCAGAAAATTGCATTACATGAAAAGCAGACAAAATAAAGAATGAAAGTGTATTGTAAAGTGGTTTTACTATGCATAACTAAGCATTTTGGGCACGATTACAATTAGAGCGCAAAATATCACTTTTGCAAGGGCTATATTTGCGCTCCACTTTGAAATACCAGTGCACGCAAACGTGCACTTGTAGTACAAGTTAGGTGCAATGTGAATGCAACCTTTGTGAGTGTGCACTGCTTCTGTCACATGCTGTAAGAATACCTGCGCTCCAAGATGGCGGCACCCAGTATGAAGAGGCGAAACTTCTGCACCTTTAAGCTATTAAAGCAGGACAACTGATTTAGCTGTAGGAACAGGAAGAGATGTAATAGAATTGCGAGTAGCTACTATTATTTTGTAGTTGTGAACAGCAGTTAAATGCCCCTTTAAAAAAATCCTCTGTGTGAATAGTGGAAGTGATTATTGGAAGGAGAGAAGAAATTAAAGATGCATTCTATTGTTTTATGTTGAATTCTGCTCCCAGGTCAGAACAATAGATTCTTAACCCCTTAGTGACCAGAGCACTTTTCCATTTTCTGTCCGTTTGGGACCAAGGCTATTTTTACATTTTTGCGGTGTTTGTGTTTAGCTGTAATTTTCCTCTTGCTCATTTACTGTACCCACACATATTATATACCGTTTTTCTCGCCATTAAATGGACTTTCCAAAGATACCATTATTTTTATCATATCTTATAATTTATTATAAAAAAAATTATAAAATATGAGAAAAAAGTGGAAAAAACACACTTTTTCTAACTTTGACCCCCAAAATCTGTTACACATCTACAACCACCAAAAAACACCCATGCTAAATATTTTCTAAATTTTGTCCTGAGTTTAGAAATACCCAATATTTACATGTTCTTTGCTTTTTTTACAAGTTATAGGGCCATAAATACAAGTAGCACTTTGCTATTTCCAAACCATTTTATTCAAGATTAGCGCTAGTTACATTGGGACACTGATATCTTTCAGGAATCCCTGAATATCCCTTGACATGTATATATTTTTTTTTAGAAGACATCCCAAAGTATTGATCTAGGCCAATTTTGGTATATTTCATGCCACCATTTCACCGCCAAATGCGATCAAATACAAAAAATCGTTCACTTTTTCACAAACTTTCGGTTTCTCACTGAAATTATTTACAAACAGCTTGCGCAATTATGGCATAAATGGTTGTAAAATTTTCTCTGGGATCCCCTTTGTTCAAAAATAGCAGACGTATATGGCTTTGGCATTGCTTTTTGGTAATTAGAAGGCCGCTAAATGCCGCTGCGCACCACACGTGTATTATGCCCAGCAGTGCAGGGGTTAATTAGGGAGCTTGTAGGGAGCTTGTAGGGTTAATTTTAGCTTTAGTCTAGTGTAGCAGACAACCCAAAGTATTGATCTAGGCCCATTTTGGTATATTACATGCCACCATTTCACCGCCAAATGCGATCAAATAAAAAAAAAAGTTCCCTTTTTCACAAACTTTTTGTTTCTCACTGAAATTATTTACAAACAGCTTGTGCAATTATGGCATAAATGGTTGTAAATTTTTCTCTGTGATCCCCTTTGTTCAGAAATAGCAGACACATATGGCTTTGGCGTTGCTTTTTGGTACTTAGGCCGCTAAATGCGCATCACACGTATTATGGCTAGCAGTGAAGGGGTTAATTAGGTAGCTTGTAGGGAGCTTGCAGGGTTAATTTTAGCTTTAGTGTAGAGCTTAGCCTCCCACCTGAAACATCAGACCCCCTGATCCCTCCCAAACAGCTCTCTTCCCTCCCCCACCCCACAATTGTCCCCGCCATCTTAAGTACTGGCAGAAACTCTGCCAGTACTAAAATAAAAGCTATATTTGGGCTTTTTTGTTTTAAAAGAAAAGGCATATTTACATATGCTGCTCTGTAGGACCCCCCTTTAGCCCCCAACATGACTGATCCCCCACCAAACAGCTCTCTAACTCTCCCCCTCTGTCTTAATGGCCGCCATCTTGGGTACTGGCAGCTGTCTGCCAGTACCCAGTTTAGAATAAAATTGCTTATATTTTTTCATTTTTTCCCCTTTTCTGTAGTGTAGCTCCCTGCCCCACCAAAGACCAACCCCCCACCCCCTCCTAGATACATTCGATTTACATATTTTTTTAATTCAAATACCCCTTTCTCAAACTTTTCAAACTTTGATTTTCTGTAGTGTAGCGTTCCCTCCCGCTCCCGCCCCGTGCACGCGCCCGCCCGCCGCCCCCCCGTGCACGCGCGCGCCCCCATCGGCCCTGCCCCCGATCCCGCCCCCCTCTACATTACCCGGCCCATCGATGGCCGCCCACCCGCCTCCCAAGTCGGCTCCCACCCACCAACGATACCGGCCATCGATGTCCGGTGCAGAGAGGGCCACGGAGTGGCTCTCTCTGCATCGGATGGCCATCTAGCGTTATTGCAGGATGCCTCCATATCGAGGCATCACTGCAATAACCGGAAAGCAGCTGGAAGCGAGCAGGATCGCTTCCAGCTGCTTTCCACACCGAGGACGTGCAGGGTACGTCCTCAGGCGTTAACTGCCTTTTTTTTGAGGACGTACCCTGCACGTCCTCGGTCGTTAAGGGGTTAATAACAGCAGAATCAGGCACAAAAAGCATATATGTCTTACAACGCTCCAATATAGTAAAACACATGACGAGAGACATTTATGTGCACCCACCTCCTACTAGTGCATTGGGGCTGCTGGGATTACTCTTTAACAAAGGATACCAAGAGAAAGATGCACATAATATAATAGGCACAAAATGGAAAGTTGTATAAAATGGTTTGCTTTGTCTGAATCATAAAAGCTTTATTTCAGTAATTCATAAAATGTTCTGCCAAACGCTCCCTTGGTTGCATAAACTCATCATCAGCTTTTTAAAGCATTTTTTTTAGTATCCTTTATCTTTGTTTTGCTGTATATATATATATATATATATATATATATATATATATATATTAATATGTATAATACTTATGCTGCTGGTAACTAGTGCATTCTTCTTTTAGCACTGTCTTAATGATTACTATTTGATACGTTGCTAGCATTTTGTATGTTTAATTTCCTGTATCAATATGCACATTACTCATGCCGTCAGTGTGATTCCCTAGCACTATATATATATATATATATATATATATATATATATATATATATATCACCAGCATTTAATGTGTCCTGCATTTGACATATTGTATAAAAATATTTTATATAAACCTATGGCTTGGATTGATACCTTGACCTTTTTGAATTGTTAAATTTGTTCTCTAACAAGAGATCCTGCAATAATAATATATGTGTTGAGTGATTAGAGAGCCCCACATTGTTTGATCTCACAGATATATTTGTATTACTTGTGTCTTTTATAGATTCTTTCACTGATTATTAGTTTTTTTCAAATAAAAAACAGAATTTATGCTTACCTGATAAATTACTTTCTCTTGTGGTGTATCCAGTCCACGGATTCATCCTTTACTTGTGGGATATTCTCCTTCCCTACAGGAAGTGGCAAAGAGAGCACACAGCAGAGCTGTCCATATAGCTCCCCCTCTAGCTCCACCCCCCAGTCATTCGACCAAAGGTTAGGAAGAAAAAGGAGAAACCATAGGGTGCAGTGGTGACTGTAGTTTAAACAAAAAACAAAAAATTTTAACCTGACTTAATTGCCAGGGCGGGCCGTGGACTGGATACACCACAAGAGAAAGTAATTTATCAGGTAACCATAAATTCTGTTTTCTCTTGTAAGGAGTATCCAGTCCACGGATTCATCCTTTACTTGTGGGATACCAATACCAAAGCTTTAGGACATGGATGAAGGGAGGGAACAAGACAGGTACCTTAAACGGAAGGCACCACTGCTTGCAAAACCTTTCTCCCAAAAATAGCCTCCGAAGAAGCAATAGTATTGAATTTGTAAAATTTGGAAAAAGTATGCAGTGAAGACCAAGTCGCTGCCTTACAAATCTGTTCAACAGAAGCCTCATTTTTAAAAGCCCATGTGGAAGCAACTGCTCTGGTAGAATGAGCAGTAATTGTTTCAGGAGGCTGCTGGCCAGCAGTCTCATAAGCCAAATGGATGATGCTTTTCAGCCAAAGGGTAAGAGAGGTAGCAGTCACTTTCTGACCTCTCCTCTTACTAGAATAGATAACAAACAAGGAAGATGTTTGTCTGAAATCTTTAGTTGCTTGTAAATAGAACTTTAAAGCATGAACTACATCAAGATTGTGTAACAGACGTTCCTTCTTCGAAGAAGGATTAGGACACAGAGAAGGAACAACTATTTCCTGGTTAATATTCTTGTTAGAAACAACTTTAGGAAGAAAACCAGGCTTGGTACGCAAAACTACCTTATCTGCATAGGAAGACCAGGTAAGGAGAATCACACTATAAGGCAGATAATTCTGAAACTCTTCGAGCAGAAGAGATAGCTACCAAAAACAAAGCTTTCCAAGATAACAACTTAATATCTATGGAATGTAAAGGTTCAAACGGAACCCCTTGAAGAACTGAAAGAACTAGATTTAGACTCCATGGTGAGCCACAGGTTTAAAGACGGCTTGATTCTGACTAAAGCCTGAGCAAACGCTTGAACGTCTGGTACCTCTGCCAGACGCTTGTGTAAAAGGATAGACAGAGCAGATATTTGTCCTTTTAAGGAACTAGCTGACAATTCTTTCTCCAATCCTTCTTGGAGGAAAGACAATATCCTGGGAATCCTAATCTTACTCCATGAGTAACCCTTGGATTCACACCAACAAAGATATTTTCGCCATATCTTATGGTAGATTTTCCTGGTGACAGGCTTTCTAGCCTGAATCAGAGTATCTATAACTGACTCATAGAAACCACGCTTTGATAGAATTAAGCGTTCAATCTCCAAGCAGTCAGACGTAGAGAAACTAGATTTGGATGCTTGAACGGACCCTGTATTAGAAGATCCTGCCTCATTGGCAGTGTCCATGGTGGGACAGATGACATGTCCACTAGGTCTGTATACCAAGTCCTGCGTGGCCACGCAGGCGCTATCAGAATCACCAAAGCCTTCTCCTGCTTGATTCTGGCGACCAGACGAGGGAGAAGGGGAAACGGTGGAAAAACATAAGCCAGATTGAAGGACCAAGGCACCGCTTGAGCATCTATCAATACCGCCTTTGTGGTCCCGGGACCTGGACCCGTAGAGAGGAAGTTTGGCATTCTGACGGGACGCCATCAGATCCAACTCTGGAGTGCCCCATAGCTGAGTCAGCTGGGAAAATACCTCCGGGTGGAGTTCCCACTCCCCCGGGTGAAAAGTCTGAGTACTCCTGGGATGTGAATTGCTGAGAGATGGCAGGAGTGATCCTCCGCCCACCTGATAATTTTGTTTACTTCCGTCATCGCTAGGGAACTCTTTGTTCCCCCCTGATGATTGACGTAAGCTACAGTCGTGATGTTGTCCGACTGAAATCTGATGAATTTGGCCGCAGCTAGTTGAGGCCATGCCTGAAGAGCGTTGAATATCGCCCTCAGTTCCAGAATGTTTATCGGGAGAAGCTTTTCTTCTCAAGACCATAAGCCCTGAGCTTTCAGGGAGTCCCAGACCGCACCCCAGCCTAACAGACTGGCGTCGGTCATTACAATGATCCACTCTGGTCTGCGGAAACATATTCCCTGAGACAGATGATCCTGTGACAACCACCAGAGAAGAGAATCTATGGTCTCCTGGTCCAACTGAATTTGAGGAGACAAATCTGCATAATCCCCATTCCACTGTTTGAGCATTCATAGTTGCAGTGGTCTGAGGTGTATCCGAGCAAAAGGGACTATGTCTATTGCTGCTACCATTAATCCGATTGTCTCCATGCACTGAGCTACAGATGGCCGGGGAATGGAATGAAGAACTCGGCAAGTAAAATAGTAACATAGTAGATAAGGTTGAAAAAAGACTGAAGTCCATCGAGTTCAACCTATACAAATCTAAAATACTTACAAAAAGCTCCAGTTAAGCTTAAATAACCCCATTAAAATGTGACCCATTTAATACTAGCAATCATATCCATGAATTTTGTTTATATACAGAAATTTATCCAGACTATTTTTAAATGTATCTAAGGTATTGGCATTCACTACCTCCTTTGGTAATGAGTTCCACAATTTTATTGCTCTTACAGTGAAAAAATGTTTCCGTTGCAGGAGATTAAATCTCCTTTCCTCCAACCTTAAATTATGACCTCTTGTCAGAAACAATTTTCTTGGAATAAACAGAGCTTCTGCCATCTCTGTATATGGGCCTTGAATATATTTATATAAAGTAATCATGTCACCTCTCAAGCGCCTTTTTTCTAAAGAAAACAGACCCAGTTTGGCTAGCCTCTCCTCATAGGTTAATTTATCCAATCCCCTTATTAGCTTTGTGGCCCTTCTCTGAACTTTTTCTAGTTCTGCAATATCTTTTTTAGCAATCGGTCCCCAGAACTGCACTCCAAACTCAAGGTGAGGTCTTACCAGGGCTTTATATAATGACAGAATTATGCTTTCCTCCCTTGAATGAATGCCTCTTTTAATACATGCTAGTATCTTATTAGCATTTGAAGCCGCTGCCCTGTATTGTGCACCCATCTTTAGCTTGTTATCTATTACTACTCCCAAATCCCTTTCCTCCTGTGTTTGGCTAAGTCTTGTCCCATTTAAAAAATACGTAGCCTGCTTGTTTTTACTTCCAAAATGTAGAACCTTGCATTTTTCCGTATTAAATCTCATTTTCCATTCACTTGCCCATAGTTCTAATTTTAGCAAATCCCTTTGTAAAGAGAGTTTGTCCTGCTCTGACCTAATGACCTTACTTAACTTAGTATCATCTGCAAAAATAGAGATGTCGCTATTTAATCCTTGCTCCAAGTAATTTATAAAAATATTAAAAAGAACAGGGCCCAGTACTGATCCCTGGGGGATGCCACTGATTACCTTTGTCCAATCTGAGTATGATCCATTTACTACTACTCGTTGCTCCCTATCTTTTATCCAGTTATTTATCCATGAGCTAACATTTTCAGCTATTCCCAGTCCCTTAATTTTGTGCATTAATCTCTCATGTGGCACTGTATTGAATGCCTTTGCAAAATCTAAGTATATCACATCAACTGATTCCCCTTTATCTATATTTTTACTTCCTCGTAGAATCTAATTAGATTAGTTTGACATGATCTATTTCTCCTAAAGCCATGCTGATTAGAACTCATAATCTCATTTACATGAATATGCTCATCAATATAATCCCTTATAATCCCTTCAAATATCTTCCCCACTATTGATGTCAGACTAACTGGTCTATAGCTTCCTGGATCATCCCTGCTTCCCATTTTGAAGAGTGGCACCACATCAGCTTTACGCCAATCCTGGGGTACCATGCCTGAGGATAATGAGTCTTGAAAAATTAAGAGTAAAGGTTTGTCTATAACAGTGCTAAGTTCCCTTAACACCCTTGGGTGTATTCCATCTGGGCCTGGAGTTTTATTTACCTTAATATTTTCCAGTTTTTTCCTGATATCCTCTAAACAAAACCCAGTTAGTGGTATAGACTGGCATGTTCTATTCTGTTCCAAAGTATCATTCAATGGTTCCTCTCTTGTGTATACTGAAGAAAAAAACTGGTTTAGTATCTCAGCCTTCTCCCTGTCATTATTTATCATGCTACCCTCCACGCATTTTAATGTACCTATATTATCCTTCTTAGATTTTTTGCTATTTATGTACTTAAAGAACCTTTTAGCGTTAGACTTAGAATCCTTGGCAATTTATTTTTCATTTTCAATTTTGGCTAATTTGATTGCTTTTTTGCATGCTTTGTTACATTCCTTATAAATATTGTATGCTGAGTCTGTACTATTTTCTTTTAATAATTTAAATGCCCTACGTTTTTTTCTAATTTCTCTTAACACATTTTTATTTAGCCATAACGGCTTTGTTTTTTTATTTTTATAACCATATGGTATGTGTTGATATGTATATTTATTTAACACATTTTTAAATATTATCCATTTATCCTCTGTATTTTTATTAGAAAATACATTGTCCCAATTTATATTATTTAATGATTTCCTTAAATCGTTGAATTTTGCTTTCTTGAAATTAAAAGTCTTAGTTAAGCCTTTAAAACACTGCATATGAAAATAGATTTCAAATGTGACCATGTTATGATCACTGTTACCCAAATGTTCTTTAACTTCTATGTTTGATATTATATCTGCATTGTTTGATAGCACTAAATCCAATATAGCTTTACTCCTAGTTGGCTCCTCTATTAATTGTGACAATAAGTTATCCCTGAGAACATTTAAAAATCTATCCCCCTTAGCTGAATTACTAGTTTCATTGGCCCAATTTATATCAGAGTAGTTAAAATCTCCCATAATTACAGCACTGTTATTAGCAGCCTTACCTATTTGGATAAGTAGTTGAGTTTCCTCCGGGTCACTAATGTTGGGAGGCTTGTAGCATGTTCCTAGTAATATTTTTTTAGGATTTTTCCCCCCAATCTTTATTTCAACCCACAGGGTCTCTACATTGTCACTTGTATAATAAATATCTTCCCTTATTGTAGGTTTAAGGTTAGGTTTAATATACATGCAGATTCCTCCACCCCTTTTATTATTCATGTCCCTCCTAAATAATGTACACCCCTCTAAGTTAACTGCCCAGTCATGTGAATCATCCCACCAAGTTTCAGTTATACTGATAACATCATAGTCCTCTTCTGCAACTAAGAGCGTCAGCTCCCCCATTTTACCTGTCATGCTTCTTGCATTTGTTGTCATACATTTAATTTTCATGTGCTTTCTGCTGCTACTTGGTGTGCTTTCCTCTATATTTTCTAATGTGACATTTCTTAAGTCATCCCTTCCTTGAGATATTAAGGGAGTGACATATTCACAGACTGATCTCTCTGTTCTATTTTGTTCTAACTGACCCTCCCCCCCTTTGCCTAGTTTAAAAGGTTCTCTAAACGTGCTACCATCCTTTCCCCCAACACACCTGCACCCATGTCATTCAGGTGCAATCCATCCTTACTGTACAAATTGTACCCTAGTGAAAAATCAGTAGTTAAGAGTTTTAACTTTCTGACCTCCGTCAGAAATATTTTCATTTCTACCGAGTCTATTAGAGTCCCTAGGAAGGGAACCCTTGTGAGAGGGGAAAGAGAACTCTTTTTGATGTTCACCTTCCACCCATGAGACCGTAGAAAGGCCAATAAAATCTCCGTGTGAGACTTGGCTCCTTGGAAAGACGGCGCCTGAATTAAGATGTCGTCTAGGTAAGGCGCCACTGCTATGCCACTCGGTCTTAGAACCGCCAGGAGGGACCCTAGCACCTTTGTGAAAATTCTGGGAGCAGTGGCTAAGCCGAAGGGAAGAGACCCAAACTGGTAATGCTTGTCCAGAAAAGCGAACCTGAGAAACTGGTGATGATCTTTGTGGATAGGAATGTGTAGGTATGCATCCTTTAGATCCACGGTAGTCATATATTGACCTTCCTGGATCACTGGTAAGATTGTCCGAATGGTCTCCATTTTGAATGATGGGACTCTGAGGAATCTGTTTAGAATTTTTAGATCCAGGATGGGTCTGAAAGTTCCCTTTTTTTTGGGAACCACAAACAGGTTTGAGTAAAAACCCAACCCTTGTTCCGCAATTGGAACTGGGTGGATCACTCCCATTGTATGTAGATCTTCTACACAGTGTAAAAACGCCTCTTTCTTTGCCTGATCTGTAGACAGACGAGAAATCTGGAACCTTCCCCTTGGGGGAGAGTCCTTGAATTCTAGAAGATATCCCTGGGATACAATCTCTAATGCCCAAGGATCATGTACATCTCTTGCCCAGGCCTGAGCGAAGAGAGTCTGCCCCCTACTAGATCCGGTCCCGGATAGGGGGCTACCCCTTCATGCTGTCTTGGTGGCAGCTGCAGGCTTTTTGGCCTGTTTACCCTTATTCCAGCCCTGGTAAGATTTCCAGGTTGCCTTGGGCTGTGAAGTATTACCCTCTTGCTTTACAGCCGGAGAGGATGAAGCGGGCCGCTCCTGAAATTACGAAAGGAACGAAAATTAGCTTTGTTCTTTTAACACCACATTCACTTTACCCTCCCGAGAGAGACCCTAGTGCTTAGAGCCGGAAAAGAGAATGACTGGGGGGTGGAGCTAGAGGGGGAGCTATATGGACAGCTCTGCTGTGTGCTCTCTTTGCCACTTCCTGTAGGGAAGGAGAATATCCCACAAGTAAAGGATGAATCCGTGGACTGGATACACCTTACAAGAGAAATAGCAAGAGAACGAAGAAAAATTGATAATAGGAGTAAATTAGAAAGTTGCTTAAATTTGCTGCTTTATCTGAATCATGAAAGTTTAATTTTGACTAGACTATCCCTTTAATATACAGTCTAATTTCAAAATACAGTGATAAAATTGTATTTAAAAAGTACAAAATTAAGAGCATCCCTTGGGTGTGTCTGAAGCATTTTACTCCTGCAGTTCTTAAAGGGACAGTATACACTCATTTTCATATAACTGCATGTAATAGACACTACTATAAAGAATAAGATGCACAGATACTGATATAAAAATCCAATATAAAATGGTTTAAAAACGTACTTAGAAGCTCTCAGTTTTGCTCTGTTGAAAAGGTAGCTGGAAAGCCCACTGCAAGTGGGAAATAAGACACTCCCCCCCCCTTCTTTTGCATATGAAAAGACCCTTTACACAAACAGGAGCAAGCTGGGGTAGGTAGCTGACGGTATTCAAATAAAACTTTGGGGCTTGGTTAGGAGTCTGAAAATCAGAGCAATGTTCTTTAAAAATAAGCAAAATTATACATTTTTTTTAAAAAAAAAACTTTATGGGCTTTATAAATAGATCATCTACAAAACATTTATGCAAAGAAAAAATGAGTGTATAATGGCCCTTTAATGTTTTATCTCACCAACTGTAAACTCGGGAGTTTGTCTGAAATTACGCAATGTCCTTCAACAATAGAAAAACACCTGTATGAAACTAGAAGTAAATGCAAAGTAAAATACGCTGAAATCACTGGATTTTGATCTGAATAAAAACAACAAAATTAGACAGAGAATCAAAAGTAGGTTAAAGGTATTTTAATAAATAAGGAACACATACTTTACACAAAAAACACATGGTTTGGTGCTATGTAATACAACAACATATTCATCTAGAAACTTCCTCATTCTTTAGTTTAAAGTTTGTACATTATACATAAGAAACCAAACAAGGACTGAAAATATCAGGCTGAGAACAGACATGAAATGTATGTAATGTACTGAAGTAAAAATGCAACAAAATAACACAAATATCCGGAGGCTTTAGGTTAAAAGAGATATTTGGTTTACTGATCTCATTTGTGAATACAGACATATTAATGATTATTAAATGATCATGAGATTAGAAGCTGCTATAGAAGATACGTGTCCAAACTCTAGTAAGTTGGGATCTATTTCTTAGTGGCGTTTCCTATGATTGGGGATCAAATCAGACTTTTCTTAAAGCATAAATCTGTGGTGCTATATATAGTTGAGCGCTTGTTTGTAACTCAATGCACACATATTACTGCTGGTGGTGCTTAGCATATGGGAATATACCTACATTTTGAACACTGGTGTTGTAGAACAAAATATGTCTTCATTTATCAAGCCTCAGAAGGTGTTTGGAATCTGATTTGGTGCAGTGTCAATAAGTAAAGACACAGAAAAAATTATAGAGCAGCTGTGATCTATTGGCTTATTGGCGTATACCTATTGCTGGTTAGGAGAGATGCCAATACAAACTGCTTAATCAGTTGCCCGGTTTGTGATGCTCGGATTGGTCTAGGTGAGGCAATGTGACCAGTCTGTCTGGCTGTGTATGTTAACATAAGAACAAATAAGTAAAAAATGCGCATGCGTCAAAGAAAAGGACTGTGCATGCATAAAGAAATTATGTAAATATTCATTAATTATTGCACAGCGATTGGCTAGATTTAAATTTAACTGCCCTATGCTTTTCCGTTTTTTGAAGGATGGCTTAAGTTTGGCACTCTATAAAACTTACCAGATATAAAAGTGATTATCCCTAATTATAATGTTTTATTACATATTATTTATATGCATAGTGTTGATTGGTAATGTACTTTTAATAGTGGTTAAAAAGTATAAAAAACAAAGTTTACTGGTTCTTTAACCCATTCCTGCTCTTATTCTTATGTATATATTTATTTTTTTATTTAATCATTTTATTTTTTGTTGAGTATTTCTAGGTTTAAAAAAACCTAAGTGAAAATCAGTGGTCTGATTGGACAAGATACATTATTCAATTGTGAATGTTCACCTGTACAGCTATGCATGATTAACGACCATATAGGTCCGAAACATCACTTTTTTTTGAGGTCTTGGGTCCTCTAATAAAAGTTTTCCACCTGCTATTCTGTGCTGCTGTCACATATCTTTTGTGGACTGTTATACTTGGAGGAGTCATGTACTCCATTGTGACGTGCACACTTTATGGCTAATAACAAGGGTGCTTGTTTCACATAGTATTTATATGCACAGTGTTGATTGGTAATGTACTTTTAATTGACAGCGGTTAAAAAGTGTATATAAAAAACTAAGTTTACTGGTCCTTTAACCCATTCCTGCTGTGACTCATTTGTCTGCATCGGAACAAAGTCTAGGTTTCTTAAAACAAGACTTAAAGCAGGGGTCACCAACTTTGGCACCCCATAAGTTTTGGAACTACATTTCCCATGATGCTTAGACAGCCTAAAGGGTGTCTCAGCATCATGGGAAATGTAGCTTCAAAATATCTAGGGTGCAGAGGTTGCTGACCCCTGGCTTAGGGGTAGATTTATCAAAGCCATTCTTCTTTAATTCCGTCCAAAATAGCGCATACCAACTGATCGTCATATTCATCAAAGCAAATCTGAAAGAAACTTCTTCGCACTCCTTTTGCATTCGCCTAGGCGCACGGGCGCGCTCCCGAGTGCATCAATATACATTAATAATAGGTGTAATTTAACAGCCCGACCTACAAATATACGTCCAGTTTCTTATTTATCATTGCTTGGCGCCAATAGGGAACTGAAATTTCGTCTTCAATTGCGTGTTATATATTTCACCATATAGACTGAGGCGAACACCATTATAATACATGCTTTTACATTTTGTGATGCAGTACTTTCTTCTTTTAACAAATCTTTCAAAGGTTCAGTGCCAAGCCAAGACTGTTATTGCCAGAAATTTGCGCTTCCACAGGCGCATATGGGTACCAACAGTTTTTTATATATATATAAATATCAATATATAGATATATTTATTTTTGCGATCTTAAATTATTAACATATGGCAAAAACAGCACAGAAACATTATATAATATAAATATAAGCTAAATAGTTACATAAAAAACGCTTTTTCAATAATCAAAACATGGCGGCGTAAATATTTATAGGGATGTACTGTGATAAATAGGGAGTAAATGCTATATTCTGACAGGCGAAATTTATCAATATTACGCCCCAGCTCGCCTGCGCAAAGTTACATTTATTTTTTTGATGAATTCAGGTGCACATGTGCGATTCTACGGAGGCGAAGCACATACAGAGTTCGCCTAGCCTTTGACAAATCTAGCCCTTAGAGTGTCTTCTGCCTAACTGCCACATCACAATATGGAATTCAGGTTCAGTGCCCTGTTCCTGTCTCCCTTAATAATCATATCTATAGCCGAAATTTTTTGGCTCCATTTTTTTATTGATTGGCTTCTAGATTTTGAACAAATTTGTTGCACTTGTTTAAAGGTGACATAATTCTGCACACATAAGCTATTTCCAAAAGCATATGTGTCTTCAGCATTCTACGGCAGCAGCGTTTGAGACGTATAACATTTCTGTAAACATTGTTGCAAGTCGTGTTGCCATAAATTGTTAAAGACATATGCACGTTCCTGGGGTCTGATGAGCCTACCTAGGTTTATTATTTAGCCAAGGATACCAAGAGAACAAAGCAAATTTGATAACAGAAATAAATTAGAAAATTGCATAAATTTGCATGTTCTGTCTAAAAAGGGGAAATTATATGTTCATGCTTCAAACTAAGATTCCATTATCAGCTGTGCACTTCTGTGAACATTAAAGGGACAGTAAACATTCAGAATAATGTTATATAAGTCTACACACAGTGCAGAATTATATAACATTATTTTAGTGGTAACTTAAAAAATTTAAAGTATTTCCAGATTTTGAAGCGTAAAGTTGGACTCCAGGATCTACTGAGCGGGTCTTGGATATCCAAAGTGCTTTGCGGGCTTGCTGGCTAGTCACAGCACGCCCAGTCGCGCCATTGGACTAAATGTAGCTCGCTCCCGCTACTAGACCAGAGCCAGGAGCGAGCTACATTGAGTCCAATAGCGCGACTGGACCTGCTGTTACTAGCCAGCAAGCCCGCAAAGCGCTTTGGATATCCAAGACCTGCTCAGTAGATCCTGGAGCGGAGACCAACTTTACACTTTAAAATCTGGAAATACTTTTAATTTTTGAAGTTACCACTAAAATAATGTTATATAATTCTGCACTGTGTGCAGAATTAAATAACATTATTCTGAAAGTTTAATGTCCCTTTAACAGAAAGCATCTATCAACCAATGCATATTTACATAAGTACTTATTGGCCAATAGCAATTGGTAGGAGGTACATATTAGCCAATGAACATTACTAATAACTAAAGAACTAATACAGCTGTATTAGTTGCAGTGCTAACATTTTCTCATGCAAAATAATCAATGTGTCTAGATAGAAAGGTTCTGAGTAAAGTGTCCTTTCAAGTTAAATATATTTACCCATATGTTGCTATAAATACCTCCTCCTGATATAACAGAAGAGTATGGATATTTTATTAATTCTGGGATTGGAGTACTGCCTGGTATTTTATTATTAAATGGATAGGAAAGTCTAAATTAAACTTGCAAGAATCAGCATTTAATTTAAAGAAACTTATTATCAAATGTGCTTCGTTCTCTTGCTGAAAATGAATACGCACATATCCTACACTAGTGGGAACTAGCTGCTGATTGGTGCCTGCACACATTTGTGTCATGTGATTGGCTAACTAGGTGTGCTCAGCTAGCTGCCAGTAGTGCAGTAAGTATAACAAGAGAATTATGCTTATTTGATAATAGAAGTAAATTTGGAAGGTGTTTAAAATTATATTTTCCATCTGAATTATGAATGAAATTGTTGGCGTTTCCTGTCCCTTTAAGTTAAAGGGACATTAAACCTAAATTTCTTCTTTCATGATTCAGAAAGAGTATGTCATTTAAAAAATAAATCACATTTATTTCTGTTATCTAATTTGTTTTGTTCTCTTTGTATCCTTTGCTGAAAAGTATACCTAAGTAGGCTAAGAAAGCTGCGGATTGGTGGCTGCACACATTTGCATCTTTTTATTGGCTTTAAGCTAACTCCCAGTATAGTGCTTTGTTGCTCCTTCATCAAAGAATAACGAGAGAATGAAGCAAATTAGATCATAGAAATTAATTGGAAAGTTGTTTAAAATGACATCTATCTAAATCATGAAAGAAAACATTTGGGTTTCATGTCCCTTTAAACTTTACTATGGGAAATTCTAATATGTAATGGAAATAGATTAGGACAAAAGATCTTGCAAGACAATGCAGTAAGTGCTTAATTTAAAATGATCTTAAATTGTTTACTGCTTTATCAATTGCTTTATTTGCCTCTCAAACTACTGCTATAAAACCTTCTTGTGCAGCTTTATCTAGTAATCAGCCTAGGTTTACATTCACTAACTGAAAAAGAGGTCTGTAATTGGCTCTATTGTGTCAATACCACTATAAATATAGGAAATATATGATAATTAGAGCTAAAATGACGGTAAATGACCGAGTTGCAATCTCAAAATAAAAAGGGAAGCAGAACCCAATTAGAAATCAGACCAGGTCACCCAGAAACAATAAAAACAAAATAAGTCAAACCTAAATTGTGCGCCTCATTGTGATAGTTTCTAACTTATCAGCGACAACAAAAATCCCATGGAACGCACCACTTGCGCATAAAGCCGGGGGGGGGGGGGCAGGTGATACTTTTATTGCTCAGCCTAACCATTATTTAATTACATAACAAAAAATGAATACAAATACAGTTTTTTAAGGCAAGCATCATTTATGTTTACATGCACCAAAAATATAGATCTTATTTCCGTTCCAGTGCAGATCAGTGTTGTATCACTGACTAGGAATGAGCGGTTCTTTTAATAGAGTAAAAGTTCATATTGTCATCCATTTTACCATTTATTAATAGCATTTACATATCAGATGTTACAAATGCATTATATGCATTTCGGTTGCCTTAAAGGGACAGTGAACACCTTGATATATTTATAGAAAATGTTCAGTTATTTTGTCCCCTTTTCATGTAATTTAGCTCTGTACTTTAAATGCACCATGCTGACTTTTCCTGGCTAACACTGCTACATACCTATAATTCGTTTTAGCTTTTAAACTGCATAACAATGAACTTTATACTGACTTTATGACAGTACTTAGCCTTGTCGTCTGCAGATTAAAGCCCAGATTGGCTCCTGCAAATAAGACAAACGGTGGGTGTAGTTTTGGTATTAAGAAATAACTGCAGACAAAAAGGATGTTAATTTGTTTTAAACACATTAAGATTGGTTGATATATTATTCTTCAGCAAAACAGAAATCTCCTAAGTACAAGGTGCTCACTGTCCCTTTAAGTTTACATTAAAGTCTATAAAAACCAGTGTTTAACATTCAATATAACGAAACTTAACATTACAAAATGTGTAAAGCTTGCCAAACATTCAAATTGTTTAAAAGCACAAATACGATCAACCTTCATTATAATTCATTAATTAATGTACTGAAATATTGCTGCACAGCCTGGGCAGACCAAGAGGTAACTAGTTAAAGGGACATGATTCAGACTTTCTATTATCAAATGTTATTTATTTTCTTGTCCTTTGTTGAAAATCAGGGAGGTAAGCTCAGGAGCGTGCACATGTCTGCAGCGCTATATGGCAGAAGTTTTGCAACAATGTCATACATTAGCAACAGCTTTTAATGGCAGAACTATTTCCTGTCATGTAGAGCTGCAGACATGTGCAAGCTACGTATCTAGATATCTCTTCAACAAAGAATCACATGAGAACGAAGCAAATTTGATAATAGAAGTAAATTGGAAACCTTTTAACATTCTATTCTCTACCTGAATCATGAAAGAAAATTGGGTTGCATGTCCCTTTAAAGCTTATATACCCCAATAACAAATTATTTCCTTTTCTGTTCTTTTTGGGGTTTTTTGTTTTTGTTTTTTGCTTTTTTGTGAACTTAAAAATATATTTCTAATTTGTAAAGCTACTAAAGTGCTCAGCTTTTTTAAATGTACAAATATCCTCTCTCACACACAGCTAGAACAGAGCTAATACAATAAGCCAGGTGGTAAAATATACCAATAAATATTTCTAGACTGTATATATTTATTACACATACATATTCCTCCAGCAAACATTTAGTCCAGTGCATGACAACATAGCAAAATAAATAGAATAAATTATAAGACATCTTTAGGACAATGCTGTTTTTGCTGCTAGCCAATGGCGAATCATTCAGATACAGCTCACTATTAAAGCACAACGTTACACAACGTGAGGTAAACATAAGCAACTGGTTTAGATAACATACATATTTTGTCTATAAAAGCTCAAGGGGAAAAGTCATTACTAAGGAACATTAAAGTAATTTGTTTTCTGCACAAAGTTATTAAATTTGAAGGAATATGAAGGTCAGGATAGAAGCCTTTTTGCAAGATATTTCCATGAACAAAAATGCTTCTAGTAAAAGTTATTACTGTGTTGTTTTTTTTAAAGCGGCATACGCACATATGCTGTAAGGACCTGTGCACCAGTATTCAAGCTCAGAGAGCTAGCAATGTTGTGTATTGTGCCTGACAAAACTTAAAGGGACAGTACACTGTAAAATTGTTTTCCATTAATGTATTTTAAATTACTTTTTATACTAACTGCAGAGTATTAAATATTTGAGAAAACAAAATGTATGCTTACCTGATCAATTTATTTCCGGACATGAAGAGTCCACAACGTCATTCCAATTACTAGTGGGATATTCACTCCTGGCCAGCAGAAGGAGGTAAAGAGCACCCCAGCAGAGCTGTTAAGTGTCACTTCCCTTACCCATAACCCCCAGTCATTTGGATGAAGGGAAATGGAAAAAGAAGATAACACAAAGGTGTAGAAGTGCCTGAAGTTTAACAAAAAATACGGTCTTATTTAAGGGTGGGGTCATGGACTCTCCATTTCCGGAAATAAATAAATTTATCAGGTAAGCATAAATTTTTGTTTTTTTTTCCTATGACATGGAGAACCAATACCCAAGCTAGAGGACACGGAATGAACAGGGAGGGAGGGCGACTTCCGGGGCGGAGCTTAGAGGAGACGGCAGCTTGCACGCCGTCGGAGCACCCTAAGCTAGAGTTCAAGCACCGCAGCGCCTAAAGCCCTTGTTTGGAGGATAGTGGTTCCAGATCGGGCGTGCAAACTAGCATCTGTGGTTTGCAGGCGCCGGAAGTCTACGGCAGGCGTTTTTGGCCGACTTCGCCACGGCCACCTGTTTGGAGCATTAGGAATCCTGCCGGGAGATCCATTGGACAGGATACTGGGAGGCAAAGCGATCACAAGCCGGTACAAGGAGAGAGCGACACCAGAAGTTCTCAGAGCTGGTAGGAGGGCTGCGAACCTGAACAGGAAAATTCCTAAATAAGAAGCCACCAGTGAGGAGGAAAAAGCGGTCCAACACACAGAATTGCGGGACAACAGCAGTAAGCACGGCCCAGGCACCCCCAGGAGGACAATCGACAGTAAGCGCAAGTACTGGTTAAAAGCTGCTGAGGTATGTCATATATGTTTATCCCCGGGTGGGCTTGTAACTGATATTTTTAAACAGTTGGAAGTGTAAAAGTTTTGACCACCGGGGAGTGCGATAAAGTGAATTAGGCAAGACCAGAATCCACAGCAGACTAGTCCTGCCTGGTTACAGGGGTCAGCAGTGGTAGTCTTGGCCAAAGAGACTTTATTGAACTATATTAAACTCCAGGGGGTGCGGGATCTTCAAAGGATTCTATTTAAACCCATCTTCAAAGGATTCTATTTAAAAGGGCAGTTCGTGGAGTTGACCCGTGCATCAGTATGTGGTAAAAGGACAGGCCCTGTTAGATGGTAGCGGGCTAGAGAGTTGGGAAGGAAGAACTACCCTGTAAGCCCCAGAGTAAGCAACATCCAAGACACAGGGGATTGCCTGTCAGAACTGTTATAAGGATTCTAAGGACCCTATAGCCTATGGAGACCAATATTAAGGTTTAGAAGCCCAGAGAAAGAAGTCACCCAAAAGAAAAGAGGGCGCCTCCCTAGAAAACAGACTCTCTGTTTCCTTTAATGATATCCTCTTTTCCTTGTTCTCTGGTGTGCCTTATTGAAAGAGACATTTTGCTATACTACTGTGATGTATATTGAAGTAATGCAATTTATATATATCGATATTATATGGTTTCTCTAACAAGTTTATGAAGAGGTTATATATGCATAAGAGGTAAAAGCTCTTTCTGGTGAGCAAGTATAAAAACTCATTAGATAGCAGCTTGTAAAGGTTTAGGCTGATGTGCTCTACTGCTTAGGTTGTGAAGTTATTATAGAGGGGCTGTATACACCTTAACAGATAAAGCAGGGCTATAGGGCTCTGAGATATTAAGTTCAATAAGGTCTAAAATAAGTAAATCTGTATAGATAAAGAATCAGACTGGTAGGGGCAAGGCAAGTTTAAAGGGGGTCTCTCTTTGCTTTGTCGTTTTTTTTTTTCTCTTCTCTTTCTCTCTATATTTTCCTTTTCTTTCCTTTTTTTCACTTGTCTCTCTCTCTTCTCTTGATAGCACTTATACACTGTTTTCTTTTTTTTTTCACTCTCAAAAAAAAAAAAAAAAAAAAAAAAAAAAAACACACAATTTGGCCAGCAGAGTATACTGACCAAAGGTTTGCTGTTTTCACTGTTGATCACACCTATAAGCACTGACACAATATAATTTGGACACAAATGATCCTGGTAAATAGGATCCTTATTCTCCCCAAGTCATTAGTGTAGGAGAGACAGAGATATTGCACTATCCTATACGGACATTTAACACGAAGACTGTCTTTTTTCTTTTTTTTTCTTCTCATTACATACTTTCTTATATATGGACAAATATATTAAAACAAAATCTCCAGCCATGCCCCCCAAAATTAAAGATAAAAAAAACTCCAATAAAAGTACAGATGTATTGACAGAAATCAACCTAGATGACTCACATGTAAATGTACCAGATCCACAAGGTCTCCTGCAGCAGATTTCAGATCTATTATTACCACAATTTAACAACATAAAACAAGAAATTTCTATTTTATCCCACGAAATAAGACAATTTGCCAGTAGGCTAAATGAAGTAGAATTAAGGATATCAAGTGTAGAAGACCAGGTACATAATGTAGACCAGACAGCCCATCAACACAGTAAACAGATGCTCGCCATGCAAAATAAAATTGAAGACCTGGAAGATAGAGCCCGCAGGAATAACATCAAGATAGTGGGGCTCCCAGAGTCTAGCGAATTCAAAGACCTAATTATATTTGCTTCTAAAACTTTGCCACAAAGTTTAGGGATACCGTTGGAGGAGCTACCGATAAAGATAGAAAGGGCACATAGAATAGGCAGCAGGAGAGAAGATCAGGAACAATTAAAAGGCAGACCTATCATGATTAAAGTGCTGAATTTTCAAGATAAGGTTAATATATTCAGACATTATCGCAAACAACAAGAATTTAGGATAGCTAACAGTAGGATCTTCCTATTCCAAGACTTCTCAGCGGAAACAGCTAATAAGAGGCGTGAGATGGCTCCCTACTGCACCAAGCTTATTGAAGCTAAACGGTCAGCGTGGATGATTTATCCAGCCAAAATATGTGTAGAAATGAACGGTGCAGTAAGGACTCTTCTGACAGCTACAGAGGCTAAAGAGTTTTGCCAAGAACAGGGTTTGTGATATTATTTTAGATTAATAGAAATACTGTAAAGGTAACATGATGACCAAACAAGTTGTGGTTTTTGATGTTTTTAGTTATTATGTGAAAGCTCTATGGAATGCTATGTGGAACACTGTTTTTGTTTCTTTTATTATATTATTTGATTTTATAGTCTTTTCGTGCAGGATGTGGTGGTCTGGCGTGGCAGAGGGTGGAGGTGGGAGTAGTTGCAAAAGTAGAGAAGCCCATATCCCTGATAAGAGGGCTTCAGCTTCAAAAAAAAAAAAAAAGAGGATGACAGAGAAAATTAGCTTTTTATCTTGGAATGTAGGTGGAATTACTTCACCTACAAAGAGAAAATTAATTATAAAAGAACTAGGAAAACTCAAGCCAAGTGTTGTACTATTACAAGAGACGCATTTAAAGCCCACTGAAGCTGAGAAACTAAAGAGTAAATGGGTGGGGGAAGTAATAACATCACCATATTGTGGTAGGAAAAAAGGGGTAGCTATTCTCTTTAACAAGCATACTGAATACCAAATTATAAAGCAAGAAATAGACAGCCAGGCGAGATTTATAATTTTGGAGGTACAAATGGATAATCTAAATGTAGTGATTTGTAACGTCTATGGCCCAAACAAAATGGATGAGGAATTCTGGGAAGGATTGAATAACAAATTGATCAAATATATAGGGAAGAACATTATTGTAGGGGGGGATTTTAATTTGACGCCTGTACCCCTATTAGATAGGCTTAAATGCAGTCAAACTAGGAATATTAAAAAAGAAGGTAGACTCTTTAAAAATTTCATGAAAGGACTTAGATTACAGGACATATGGCGAAGGCAAAACCCTGATACCCGTGCATTCTCATGTCTATCTAAAACATTCAAGACCCTCTCAAGAATCGATTTTTTTTTAATCTCAGAAAATATGTTAGGCTTGAATTTGAAAACTGACATTAAAGAGATAAGTATTTCCGACCACGCAATTATATCATTAGAACTCCAGAATATAGCTCAGATTAGGGGGGGGGTTAATAGACTCAGTTTTCCAAGACACTTAGTATATAATATACATTTCAATAATTATATTATAGAAAAATGGAAGGAATATAAATATTACAACAGAGGCTCCATAGGTAAATGTGAGATATATTGGGAAGCAGCCAAAGCATACTTCAGAGGAGTTATTAAAGCTTACATGTGCAAATGGAAGAAGAAAAATAGGGAGCGTGAGTCCCAATTAAATAATCAACTTAAAAACACATATATAGCATACATAAGCAATGCTAACCCTCAGACCTGGCTTAAATATCAGAATAGTAAACAGGAGAAAGAGATATTTGCAAAACAATTGATTATACAGCAAGATAAGAAAGATAAGGCTAAATATAGAGGTCTATACGGAAGATCCGCCAAATACATAGCTAGATTAACTAAAATGCAGAGACAAAGAAACTATATAACAGCTATTAAAGTAGGTCCACATAGAGTAAGTACGACCAAGGAGGTGAAGGAAGCAATGTTCAAATATTTTAAAGAACTCTATACTAGTACCTCAGTAGATACTCAGTGTAAATTAGAATTCTGGGAGCAAATAAAAACTGAGAAACTCGGAAAGATAGACAGAGATAGGCTGAATCTTCCGATTTCGGAGGAGGAAGTAACGCAGACGATAAATCAGTTAAAAAGTAATAAGGCAGCGGGCTCGGATATGTTACCAGCCGAATTTTATAAATTGTTATCCGCTGAGATTACGCCCACTCTTACCAATCTTTTTAATAGCTACTTCTTAAAAGGGGAAATGCATTCTAAATATTTTTCGGCATCCTCTATCACATTAATCCTGAAAAAAGGTAGAGATCCGGAAAACCCTGGATCTTATAGACCGATTTCACTGCTGAACAGCGACTATAAGATTTTAACTACTATAGTAGCTAATAGACTTAAAAAATGTTTACATAAAATTATCCATATTGACCAAGTAGGCTTCATGACTGGGCGTAATCCAGCTAGAAATATTCGAAAAGTACTTATTACCCTAGATCAATGCTTTCAAGAGGCTAAACAAAACCCAAGTAAAGATATGTCAGATCAAGCTGTATTGGCGATAGATGCTGAAAAAGCCTTCAACGCCATAACCTGGGATCATCTATTTACAGTACTAGAGAAGTTCGGAGTGCAAGGAAATATTGAGTCTTTTATAAAACTCATATATAGGAACCCGACATCCAATCTAATTATTAATAATGAAACTACACCAGATATTACGCTTAAAAAAGGCACAAGACAAGGGTGCCCACTATCACCCATGCTTTTTAACCTCTCAATAGAACCATTAGCCATTAGGTTAAGGAAAGAATTAGAAGGTATCAAAATTTTCCAACAGAAGATAGTTCTATCGCTATTTGCAGATGATCTTTTACTATTTATCTCAGATACCCCAAAGAGTATTAAGCAACTTTTAAAGATTATAAGTCACTTTAGCTCATTTTCAGGGTATAAAGTGAATGTAGACAAATCAGAAATTATGTGGCTTCGAGGTGTAAATCAGAATCACAAAGGATGTCCCTTTAGAGAAGTAGATCAGATTAAGTATCTAGGTCTAATCATTACTAAAAACCCGAAACATTGGTATGACAAGAATATTACCCCATGTCTGGATAAATGTATCGCAGACTGTAAAAGATGGAGAGAGCTGCCTATCAATATTACAGCTAGAGTGACGTTAATTAAGACAATAATCTTCCCGCGTATCTTATATCTCATGCAGAATATTCCCATTATAGTCAAACAGAAAGATCGGGCTAGGTTCAATAGGATGTGCAGCAAGTTTATATGGGCGGGAGGAAAAACAAGATGTTCAGCAGATATACTAACTCTCCCATTTAAAGCTGGGGGATTAGCGTTACCTAACCTCCAACTTTATAATCTAGCTGCTGTAGCGAAATATGCTATGGATTGGATTATTGAGGGGGATTTCGTGACATGTGGAGCATTAGAGGCAGATATATGTGCCCCATATGTGCCCAAAGCACTCCTACATTGTGAGATAAAAAATCTCCCAAAAGGAATCTTGCAGAGGTCAACGTTTAACAACGTAATAGTGGCCTGGCATAAACTAGGTAAATTAATAGGAGTTAATATGTGTATATCCAGATATCTGCCGATCTTAGGGAATCCGAAATTCAACCCAGGATGTAGCGGATATGGAGTTTTCCATAGATGGCGCAGGAAGGGCATTATTAATCTGGTACAGCTTGAGGATAATGCAATACATATAATCAAATCGTTTGAAGAATTAAGTAGGGAATATCTGCTGCATAAGACAGATTTTTTTGCCTATCTACAAATTAGGCATTTCTATAATGAACAACTAGGTAGGCATGGGAAAGATTGGTCCCTAGGAGGGCTAGATAAAGTGATCAGAATTTTCGCACAGAAGAAATATGCAATTAGGCTGATTTATAACTTCCAAATGGAATGTAAAATAGAAACACAATTTCAGTCACTGGAAAACAAATGGGGGAGACTATATCCTCTACAAACAAGGGCAGAACTATCAGATAGTCTTAGGATAGTAGTCAAGACAACCAAGGTTACTACTTGGAGAGAGTCACACTTTAAGATAATTAACCAGTTATATATAACTCCTAAAAAAATAGCAAGATGGTATAATAATATGGAGATAGTTTGCTATAAATGTAGTGCCAAAGACGCAGACTTGGAACATTGTCTTTACAGCTGCCCAAAAATTTGCCAATTCTGGCAGCAGATAATATACTGGCTTAATAAGTGGCTAAACCAAAAACTCCAAATAAATAGTAAAATGGTGCTTCTCTTATATAAGGGAATAGACTGGCACGAGAATCCTTACTTGATCAATACAGCACTTCTCCAAGGGAGAGCACTGATATTAGCTAATTGGAAATCACCAAAAGTACCCAGTGTTAGGCAATTTGTAAAAGAGATGATGAACCAAATGATATTGGAGCAATATGAGATTTGTAGCGATGCGGAGAAACCTATCAAGAGGTTCTTTTGTAAATGGCTAAAAATAATTGAAGCCCAGCCGCTAAGCACCCAACTTCAAATTATTAAACCCTTAGTTAGATCTAACACAGTTAAATCTTGGATAATTAATAATGAGCTACCGAATAATTGGAGTAGACTCTTATAAAATACCCCGTAAGATAGATCTCTCTGGACTGTATGGGCTCCCCCCTCCACCCTCGGCCACGCTTGAAACAAATATGAGGATATGCATGAAAGGTTTCTAAGTATCCTCTGGCAAGCCCGCATTGTATTTATTTTAGTGTTCCCTTTTTCTTTTCTTTTTTCTTTCTTTTCTTTTTTTGTTTGTTGCCCCTCAGATTACTAGATGGTGCAACAAAAGGGGAACTTCAAGAATATTGACTATAAGTGAATCTGTTAGGAAAGACAAGGACGAAGAATTATGGAAACTGTGTAACATAGATATTGAATGTCCTTGTCCTTATATATATGTAATTGTAAGCATATCAAATAATAAAAAGATATTAAAAAAAAAAAAAAACAGGGAGGGAGAAAAAGGCAGGAGGACCTAAACAGAAGACACCACCGCTTGAAGAACCTTTATACCAAAAGAAGCCTCAGCCGAGGCAAAAGTATCAAATTTGTAGAATTTGGAAAAAGTATGCAGAGAGGACCATGTTGCCACTTTGCAAATCTGTTCCACAGAAGCATCATTTTTGAAAGCTCAAGAAGAGGAAACAGTCCTAGTGGAGTGAGCCGTAATTTTCTCAGGAGGTTGCTGACCAGCAGTCTCATAAGCAAAACAAATCATACTTCTTAACCAGAGGGAAAGAGAAGTAGAAGTGGCCTTCTGACCTTTACGCTTTCCAGAGAAACAAACAAACAGGGCAGAAGACTGACAAAAATCTTTAGTATGAAAACAACAAAACAGGGGAACAGCCTCAGCGTCTCAAGCGTGACAGATTCCCAAAGCGGAAGTTTATCCAGAAAAGATCACCCAAATCTTCAAACCTGGCTTAGAGTGCCGTAACAGTGGTCGAATCAAACCGCAAATACTGGTAGAGAAAGGAGATTGCAGGCACTGCTCTTGAGGGTAAAAATCCAATCTTTATTCAAAAAGAATATTGGCAAGTTAAAAAGACTTTCAAGTAAAAAAATTAAGCACAAACACAAGACAGGAGGACATACAGACAGTCGTCTAAATCTTTAGTAGTCCGCAGGTAAAATTTTAGAGCAAGCACAACAGCCAAGTTATGCAAAAGACGGAAGAAGGAGGATTAGGACAAAGAGAAGGAACAACGATTTCTTGATTAATGTTTCGATCCGAAACCACCTTAGGAAGAAAACCCAATTTAGTACGAAGGACCGCCTTATCCACATAAAAAAATAAGGCAAGGGGAATTTTATTGTAGAGCAGAGAGTTCAGAAACTCTACCAGCAGAAGAAATAGCAACAAGAAACAAAACCTTTCAAGATAATAACTTAATATCTATAGAATGCATTGGCTCAAACAGAGCCTGCTGCAAACTTTGAGAACAAGGTTCAAGCTCCAAGGAGGAGCAACAGGTTTAAACACAGGCCTGATTCTGACCAGGGCCTGAAAAAAAGATAGAACATCTGGCACATCTACCAGACGTTTGTGTAATAGAAAAGACAGAGCAAAAATCTGACTCTTCAGAGAACTGACTGACAAGCCCTTCTCTAGACCCTCCTGGAGAAAAGACAAAATTCTAGAAATCCTAACCCTGTTCCAAGAGAAACCCTTCGATTCACACCAATATAGGTAATTATGCCATACCGTATGGTAAATCTAGTAACTGGTTTGTGAGCCTGAAGCATGGTATTAATGACTGACTCACGCTTAGCCAAAACTAAGCGTTCAATCTCCAAGCAGTCAGTTTCAGAGAAACTAGATTTGGATGGAGGAAAGCACCCTGTGTTAGAAGAACCTTCCTCAGAGGTAACCTCCAAGGTGGAAGAGATGACATCTTCACCAGGTCCGCAAACCAGATCCTGTGAGGCCATGTAGGAGCTATTAGAATTACAGACGCCCTCTCCTGCTTGATACGAGCAATAACTCTTGGAAGGAGAGCAAACGGAAGAAACGGGTATGCTAAACTGAAATCCCAACGAACCGCCAGAGCATCTATCAGGGTGACCTGAGGATCTCTTGACCTTAAACTGTACCTTGGAATCTTGGCGTTCTGCTCAGAAAATCCGCCTCCCAGTTGTCCACTCCTGGAATGTGGATGGCAGAGAGAAGACAATCGTGAGCTTCCGCCCACTGTATAATGCGCATCACCTCTTTCATAGCAAGGGAACTCCGAGTTCCTCCCTGGTGGTTGATGTAAGCCACTGAGGTGATGTTGTCCGACTGGAATCTGATAAACCGGGGTAAAGACAGCTGAGGCCAAGCTATCAAGGCATTGAAGATTGCTCTCAACTCTAAGATGCTTATGGGAAAAGAGGACTCCTCCCAAATCCACAGGCCCTGAGCTTTTAACGAGCCCCAGACTGCTCCCCAGCCTAACAGGCTGGCGTCCATGGTCACAATCACTCAGAGGTCTCCTGAAGCATGTACTGAGACAAATGATCCTGTGAAACCCACCACAAGAGAGTCTCTTGTTAGAGGATCAAGATCTATCCTCTGAGATAGATCTGGATGTTCTCCGTTCCATTGACTGAGCATGCATAGTTGCAGAGATCTCAGATGGAACTGAGCAAAAGGAATGATGTCCATGGAAGCAACCATCAGACCAATGACCTCCATGCATTGAGCCACAGATGGACAAACAGTATACTGGAGAGAGAGAGACATGAATTGAGGAGTTTTGATTTTCTGACATCCGTCAGAAAAATCTTCATGGATAGGGATGGTCCCTAAGAAACACACCCTTGTAGTTGGAATAAGGGAACTCTTCTCCAGATTTACTTTCCACCCGTGGGAACGTAGAAAAGACAACAAGATCTCTGTATGAGAGTTTACTAGTTGAAAAGATGACGCTTGAACCAAGATGTCATCCAGGTAAGGCGCCACCACAATCCTCTGAGACCTGACTACTGCCAAAAGAGTCCCCAGAACATTTGTGAAAATTCTGGGAGCTGTTGCAAGGCAAATTGGAAGAGCAACAAAATGAAAGTACTTGTCTAGAAAAGCAAATCTCAGGAACTGGTAATGATCCCTGTGAATAGGAACATGCAGATATGCGTCCTTCAGGTCTATGGTCGTCATGAACTGACCCTCTTGGATCAAAGGAAGAATGGAACAAATGGTTTACATCTTGAAGGTCGGAACCCTGAGGAATTTGTTGAGAAATTTTAGGTCTAAAAAGTTCCCTCTTTTTTCGGAACCACAAAAATATTTGAATAAAATCCTCAAGCCTGTTCCTTTACCGGAACTGAGACAATCACCCACCTAGGGAGAAAAGGTCCTGAACGCAGTTTAAGAAGGCCCCCATTTTTACCTGATGTGCAGATAATCTTGAGAGGATGAATCTGCCCCTAGGAGGACAAGTCTTGAATCCTATCTTGTAACCCTGAGATACTATGTCCACAGCCCAAGGATCTTGGACATCGCGTATCCAAGCTTGATGAAAAAAGGTAAGTCTGCCCCCCACTTGATCCACTACTGGACTGGGGGCGGACCCTTTATTCTGATTTAACCTCAGATGAAGGCTTCTTTGACTGCTTCCCCTTATTCCACGGCTGACTGGATCTCCAATAGGACTTGGACTGCTCTGGTTTGGAGGAGGAAGAGGAGGATGTTTGTCCCTTGAAGTTACAAAAGGCACGAAAATTAGAATTTTGGTGACCCTTAGTTTTATTCTTTTTATCCAGAGGTAGGGAAGACTCCTTTCTACCTGTAATCTCAGAAATTATCTCCGCTAGATCAGAACCAAAAAGGGTCATACCCTTATAAGGTAATGACAGGAGCTTGGACTTGGAAGTAACATCAGCTGACCAAGATTTTAGCCACAGAGCTCTGCGAGCTAGAACAGCGAAGCTAGACATCTGGCTCCCAGTCTAATGATTTGCATATTGGCATCAGAGATAAAGGAATTGGCCAGCTTAAGGGCCTTAATCCTATCTTGGATCTCCTCTAACGAAGTCTCCTCTAAAATTAGCTCTGACAAGGAATCACACCAATAAGATGCTGCGCTTGCTACAGTAGCAATACTAGCAGCAGGTTGCCATTGTAATCCCTGATGAATGGAGTCAGCAACAGGAAACATTTTTTTTTTTTTTTTAAATGGGAGAAGGGGAAAAAGGAATCCCTGGTTTATCCCATTCCACAGACACCGCAGACAATATCTGTGCAGCAAAATCTACTGGCAAATACAGAGAGGAACCGCAGGGCACTGTATGTGATGTCATTGAGGCTTGGGACATTTGAGGAGAAAGCTGTGACATATCCTGAACAGCAATTTCCTGAGAGACAATAGGCTCAGAAGGGAGTAATTTATTTTTACATTTTAGGGTCCTAGCTAAACATGAGGCACACAATTGCATAGGCAAAACAATTTGGGCCTCTAAACATAATAAACATTTATCAAGTGAAACAGACTCCTGTTTAGTGTCCATGGCTAAGATAGAGCCCCAAATAAATAATGTACCAAAAAATTGAAAATGTAAATGTCGCTTTAAGAAGCTAATTCAAAGCGCAATACCGCTAAGTATGCAAATAAAGAAAACAAAAATACACCTCTACACCTCAGCCAGACTGAGGTGTCCTACCGCATCCGCTAGCTGCAGAAATAAAACAAAGAGCTCCAAAGAGGTCCCCACAGCCGCCACAGACAAAGACCCACAGGGAATGACACCGCTCTGCTCAGCACACAAGCGGAAGAGCGGGCTGTCACATGAGCGGCAGCACAAGAAACTGCGCAACAAACCAAAAGCGCACAAACATTTCTCTGCAGACTCTAACAGTTACGGTCCCAATATTAATAAAAAAAGTTCAAAACCACTGTCAAACACCTTCTCCTAGGATTTATCATGAATACAGAAATCCTTCTGTCTCCTGGCCCAGAGGAACCGTCCAATAAAAATAGAGTAAGAGTTAACACCTTATTCTCCTTCACATACTAATAGTGCCTGCACACTGCCCCAATAAATCCTTAACAAAGGATCGAATAAGTCCCATTTTTTAAAAAAAAAAGTAGAAGATAAATTTCTGAAAGTGCAAGTCTCCAATACCTAGAAGACAAAAGTACTTACCTGAATATCCAGCTGTCGGGCAGGAAGACAGCTTACAAGGCGTGAAATGACACATACTCCTTTCTTTTTCTACAGGTCTCTGATAGAACAGAGTAACCAACTCTGGCTTTCTATAACAAGGGTAACAACAATGTTAGAAACAAAGCAAGGACACTCCATTGACAGAGGCAAAGAGAATGACTGGGGGTTATGGGTAAGGGAAGTGACACTTAACAGCTCTGCTGGGGTGCTCTTTGCCTCCTCCTGCTGGCTAGGAGTGAATATCCCACTAGTAATTGGAATGACGTAGTGGACTCTCCATGTCATAGGAAAGAAATTGCATTTTTCATGTTTATTTGTGTATATGAAGTAGCTGGTTTTGTGCTTTGAAACCACAGCCTATTACAATGGGTTGAACTTAAAGGTAATATTATATTTCATTATATTATCACTTTGTGTACACACACTAGCTACCTTATCTTATATTTGTCTGGAACACCAAAGCTCAATAGATAGAGAGAACAATGGAAATTTAATTTTATTACTTAACTATCCTGAATCCTACTGAGAGTGTAACTTCTTCTCTGTTTACATAGGCTTGTCAATAGCACATACTCAATCAGCTATTTCAAATGGTGAAATAGGAGTAAAGGAGCTACTTGTAACCAATTGAATACACTCTAGCAGGTAAAAAGGATCATTGGGAATAATTTAAAGGGGAGAACATGTTTGGGTGAACTGTCCCTTTAATTTGTGTCATGCAAGCCACTGCTGACTCTAAAAAGGTACAGTGTTTGAATAATGTTGCAGAGGCCCACACAGCATATGTGCATATGCTTCTGAAAAACAGTATTAACTTTTATTAGAAGCATATTAGCTAATGGAAGTATATTGCAAAAATGCTTCTAATTCCAATTAAAATGCACCTATGTACACTTCAATTTTGACCTTTATATCCCTTTAAAAAGTATTAACTTTTTTGTGTATTTTTTTAAACAGATGTTCCTGTATGGAGAACACAAATCACTTGTTTTTATGATTCTGGGTTTGTCTGTGTTCACCAATAGAAGTGGGTGGTCTTTTGCTTATCAGCATTAAGTTTTTAACATCATACAATCAGTATTGCACAAAAATCCCTTTCTGTTGGTGTTAAAATTAAAATAAAGAGCTTTAACTAAAAGTTTTGTCATTTAACAAACGTTAAATATGTTTAAATAGTGCCCTTTCATATTCTTCCTAAAATATAGACCTAGTTTCCATTGCTGTTGTAAACTGGTGTTAACAAATATTTCCATTAAAGAATATGTTGATATTTTCTGCTACGACTTTACAAGTTTACAACAGAAATAGAAACTAGTGTTTAACGTCCCTTTAAAGCTTTTCATCCTTAAATTGTATATGAGCTCTCTGTATTGCCCCAGTGTGAGATTTGTTCATTTACCTCCAGAAGATTATAGATACTTTAGATACTGGAGTCCACACACAATACACAGTAATCCCCCGGTATGAACAGTTGAATAAATACAGATTTTATAAGTTTACCCTTTAAATGTTATATCTTTATTTCTGTCCCTTTATTTCTATTCTTAGCCGATTTCTCTTTCATAAGTAACCCAGGAACTAGATAAACTGTGTCTATAGATCACTAAGATATCTCTGATACCCATTAGGCTATCTAGATTCTCATCACTGACACCAGCTCTCAGTTTTCATTTTTATAATGTTGGTGACTATGCTTTGGAAGAGAAAAAAATTTTACATATGAGTTTTGTCATAACAGGAAAAAAATAATCTATCTAATGTGAATCTCAAGTGGCCATAATACATTTATGGAGAAATATCACTAGAGTTTACTAGTCAAGGGTTAAAATTTACAAGTCAGCTATATAAATAAAAATAACATATTTACTTCTCACATCAGGATCTAAATGAACAATAAAAAAAAGTAGATTAAAACCTGTTTGTATTTAGATTAGTGTCTTTTATATTCTATTCTGTGGCCAAAATCCACAGCCTGCAAAACAATACCACCACCATGTGGTAATGTTTTATATTACACACACAAATAACATTTCCTATGATGCATAATTAAAATATTTAAATAAGTGTACATATTTGTTGCACATTCACCAAGTACAGAATTACCAAGGTCTTACAAAAACCATATCCAATAAAATTCTCTTTTTAAACCTTTAGGGGTTAATTCCTTTAAATTATAAATCCAAAACACCTTACTGATTCTTAATAGGTGTTCCCTGCCCACCCCCCTTCCTTAGATAACTGACTCTCCCAATAACTGAAGTGTATGCAAACGGGGGCCTCTATTTTTTTTTCAAAAACACCTGATGTTGGATTTGTGTTTACTTTTTCCAATCTTTAACATTGAATGGACTACGAACGTTTTCCCTTTGGGCTAGTAGCTTTTAACCCCTGACTAGTAAATCATAGTCAGTTTTCCCCACAACATAAATACATATTTTATATATATAGCCCCTTATAGAGGGCTTGCCAATTTCAATAACCAACTATGAATAATAAATTCTTATCTTTAACATTAAGAGGACTAGAATATGTTTCCCTCTGTGACTTTTAACCCCTGTCTAATAAACTATAGTGATTTGTTCCCACGCATATATTTCTTTCATACACAAAACAAAAGATAAAAAAATATATATTTTATTTAAGGACATATTGGTGGTTTTTAAAAAGACTTCCTTTAGCTGGTTAAGGATTATCTAATAGGATATGCATGTCGCAAATTCCTGGGATTTTAAGGGACATTAAACACTAAATACATTTTATAAGCATAATATTAAGGTTATACGTCCTCACCTCCTATAGACATGGAAGCTGTTACGTTGAAATTTAGCTTTTACTGCTTTCCATTGCGGATTTGTTTACACAGCAACTCTCCTTCAGGTAGCTGCAGTGTAACTTAGGTTCCAAAATTGCAGCTCCCGTAATTAGAGAGAGGTGCATGAAATGTATTTAGTATTTATTGTCCCTTTTGTTGAAAAACTGTGCTTTGTCCCACACTCCATAGTGAGGCCAAAAAAATTAATATACAGTGTATATATATATATGTATATATATATATATATATATATACACACACACATTTATATTATTCCCCAAAGTTCACTTGGGGTGGATGCCAGAGGTTCGGCAGGGCACATTCCATGACCCCCCAGGCAGAGGAAGAAAAAATAGTGTGGATGGGGAATTAAATTACATCAGGCTTTACCCACAGCCGCTTGGGTAATATCAGGTTTACTAGGGTTCTGACTTTATCTGTAACATATATATATATATCTATATACACATACATACATACATACACATATATAGATATGTGTGTGTGTGTATATATATATATATATATATATATATACACACACACACAGTATCACACAAAAGTGAGTACACCCCTCAAATTTTTGTAAATATTTTATATCTTTTCATGTGACAACACTGAAGAAATGACACTTTGCTACAATGTAAAGTAGTGAGTGTACAACCTGTATAACAGTGTAAATTTGCTGCCCCCTCAAAATAACTCAACACACAGCCATTAATGTCTAAACCGTTGGCAACAAAAGTGAGTACACCCCTAAGTGGAAATGTCCAAATTGGGCCAAATTAGCCATTTTCCCTCCCCGGTGTCATGTGACTCGTTATGTGTTATAAGGTCTTAGGTGTGAATGGGGAGCAGGTGTGTTAAATTAGTTATCGCTCTCACACTCTTTCATACTGGTCACTGGAAGTTCAACAAGGCACCTCATGCCAAAGAACTCTCTGAGGATCTGAAAAAAAGAATTGTTGCTCTACATAAAGATGGCCTAGGCTATAAGAAGATTGCCAAGACCCTGAAACTGAGCTGCAGCATGGTGGGTAAGACCATACAGCGGTTTCACAGGAAAGGTAACACTCAGAACAGGCCTTGTCATGGTCGACCAAAGATGTTGAGTGCACGTGCTCAGCGTCATATACAGAGGTTGTCGTTGGGAAATAGATGTATGAGTGCTGCCAGCATTGCTGCAGAGGTTGAAGAAGTGGGGGGTAAGCCTGTCAGTGCTCAGACCATAAGCCGCACACTGCATCAAATTGGTCTGCATGGCTGTCATCCCAGAAGAAAGCCTCTTCTAAATATGATGCACAAGAAAGCCCACAAACAGTTTGCTGAAGACAAGCAGACTAAGGACATGGATTACTGGAACCATGTCCTGTGGTCTGATGAGACCAAGATAAACTTATTTGGTTCAGATGGTGTCAAGTGTATGTGGCGGCAACCAGCTGAGGAGTACAAAGACAAGTGTGCCTTGCCTACAGTCAAGTATGGTGGTTGGAGTGTGATGGTATGGGCCTGCATGAGTGCTGCTGGCACTGGGGAGCTACAGTTCATTGAGGGAACCATGAATGCCAACACGTTCTGTGACATACTGAAGCAGGGCATGATCCCCTCCCTTCGTAGACATGGGTCGCAGGGCAGTATTTCCAACATGATGACGACCTCAAGCACATCTCCAAGACAACCACTGCCTTGATAAAGAAGCCGAGGGTAAAGGTGATGGACTGGCCAAGCGTGTCTCCAGACCTAAACCCTATTGAGCATCTGTGGGGCATCCTTCAACGGAAGGTGGGGGAGTGCAAGGTCTCCAACATCCACCAGCTCTATGATGTCTTCATGGAGGAGTGGAAGAGGACTCCAGTAGCAATCTGTGAAGCTCTGGCGAACTCCATGCCCAGGAGGGTTAAGGCAGTGCTGGAAAATAATGGTGGCCACACAAAATATTGACACTTTGGTCCCAATTTGGACATTTCCACTTAGGGGTGTACTTACTTTTGTTGCCAATGGTTTAGACATTAATGGCTGTGTGTTGAGATATTTTGAGGGAACAGCACATTTACACTGTTATACAGGCTGTACACTCACTACTTTACATTGTAGCAAAGTATAATTTCTTCAGTGTTGTCACATGAAAAGATATAATAAAATATTTACAAAAATTGGAGGGGTGTACTCACTTTTGTGGGATACTATATATATATATATATATATATATATATATATGTGTGTGTGTGTGTGTGTGTGTGTGTGTGCGTGTGTGTCCAGTCAGAGCAGATGCACATACTTTAGCATAGCGACAGCAGGGGTTTAGTCTGCTTAGTTCTAAGCACATATACTCTGGAGACCAAATCATAGCGCCTGTCATATGCTGCTCCAACAACTCTCTGAATATGTAACCCCAATCTTTAAAATGGACACAATCCCAAATAATGAAGCACATGAAAGTGATGCAGCATAACTGTAAAAAACTGACTAGAAATTATCACCTGAACATCTCTATGTAAAAAAGGAAGATATTTTACTTCACAATTGCCTTAGTAACCACAACTCAAAGGAACTTTAAGCAGCCAATCGGGATGCTAGTCCCAGGACTTGTAAGGGAGTGTGCATCTGGCATGTGCAGCACAGTCATGTGATTTCCCTCCTCATTTTAAGAAAGTTTACAATGAAATCTCAAGAGATCACAGTAAAGCAAAGTGTGACATCAGCAGTGATGAAGCCGATTGGCTGTTTTTTACTTGTTTCTTTCTGATGCAGCTACAGCATAACTGTTCAGAGATATTTTCTTGTCAGCTTTTTAGTTTAGCAACTGGATGCTTGATGCTCTGTTAAATCTAAAATAAAATATTTGAAATTATATTAAAGTATTTCTTTTAATAAGCTAAACTTTTTTTTCTAGTGGGAGTTGTCCCAGATGCATTTCAGCTTTCCTGAAGACTTTCCTCATAGGAAATAAGGGATTAAGTAATTTCTATAATCGGGAAACTAAACTGAACAACCCCTTGAAATGTTTCTTTTTCATGACAAACAATTAATCGAAAGCAATTTACGTGAAAACCACATCCTTTTCTAGGTTTACAGCCAGTGTTATTTGGCCGGGTGCTTTAAGACCTGCTTGCTGAAATAACGATCAAGTTTTGACTTTGTGAAGATAAAAACATTAAACTACTTGAGCAAAATGCCTTTTCTTCAGTGAATATCACATCATTCTAATACTAAGTCTGTTCATTCAACTAAACCCTTAAAAATGAAGTCATAAAATCAGATGATTTTACCCAAATACTTACAAACTAAACAATAACCCACCTCACAAGGTGATCTACTTGATGCCACCATAATACTGATGTTTAAACTTAAAAGGGACCCTGTACTAATTTTCTTATCATTGATATAAAAGAGCAGCATTTAAACATAACATTTAACCACTGAAATAATATTAATGCATCAATATAAGTTGTGGCCTTCCTGCTAAGGGTTCTTAGCTACTATGTATAAATGTTAATAGTCAGATACATGAGCAACAAAGCAGGAAGTATCTATAAGCCTTAGCAGGAAGTATCTATAAGCCTTAGCAGGAAGTATCTATCAGCCAATAAGCCTAAGCAGTAACTATCAGCCAATGAGCTTTAGCAAGAAATACTAATAAGCCAAAGAGAATTAGCAGGAAGTTCTTATAAGTCAATGAGCCTTAGCAGGAAGTATCAATCAGCCAATGAGAATTAGCAGGAAATACTGATCAGACAATGAGAATTAGCAGGAAATACCGATCAGACAATGAGCCTTAGTAGGAAACACCTATCAGCCAATGAGCCTTAGCAGAATGTGCCTATAAGCCAATGAACCTTAGCAGAAGGTGCTTATAAGCCAATGATCCTTAGCAGGAAGTGCCTATAAGCCAATGAGCCTTAGCAGGAAATACCTATCAGCTAATAACCCAGAGCAAGAAATACCAATCAGCCAAAGAGTTTAGCAGGAAATAGTTATCAGCCAATAAGCATTAGGAGGAAGTACCAATCAGCCAATGATTCCTAGCAGGAAGTACACAAGCATCTGGTAACCTTTGAAGACTGTCTCAAGTAAATGTCCCATTTTTCAGGGACTGCCCCAACTCCACCTAGGACACACCCTGCCCCAACAACATAATTTCCAGCCCAATCCCATGACATGTCTCACCCCCGCCCTCTGCTGCGGCTCTGCACACAAAATGCCAGTGGGCCATCTCCCAAAAGTTCCCTAACCTCTCCATCCCAGAAAGGCTCTCAGAATTCTTGGGAGGTATTTAATCAGCCACTTAGCCATATCATTACCTAAACAAATGATACCGATATATTTTGGTCACATTTTTTTAGGAAAATAAATCAGTGTTTAAATGTTGCTCTTTCACATAAACAATTAAAAATTTTTTTTTATATTACAGTGTTTCTTTAAGTCCTATTTCTACAACTCTAGAAAGGCTTCCAAATAATCGCTTTATAACATTGATAAAATAAATAAAGTTATTCCGCAGCTGTGCTGTTAATTTAGTATAATAAATATGGTTATATATGATAATCTGATACATGTTTCTATAGCCCAGTATGAGGCCTATACAACTGATCACATACAATAGTAACAACCATAAAACGCTTCTATAGAAATAGTACCTGAGCCTTACTAATAGGAATGGTCTCTTACCTAAGACATCACCTTATGTCACAGAGCACACAAGAAATAGCTGTAATACAGAAAACAAATCTAATCTATCTCCAGTTGTATGTGCAGGTTCTGCAGGTGACAGACAGGAAGAGGGGTGAGGTCCGATTACTGATCTTTGGTGCTGCCAGATATCCCACTTTCTGCTCTCAGCTTCTGGCTGTTGTTGTCATTGTAACTGATCCAGTGTGCGATCTCCTCAGGGAATTCTGGAGACTCCACCTGGAGGAGATAGAAAATAATTATTTATAAAATCATTTTCTTATCAAACTTATTCACTAAAGGGGATTTATTTGTATGTGGGTTTTTTCTACACAAGGGACACAAGGCAAAAAAAGAAAATGCTCTAATGTGTGCTTAGAATTATCTCTTTTAGGGATATGAAACCCTATTTTTTTTTTCTTTTATGATTCAAATAGAGCAGCAATTTTAAGACACTTTTTAATTTACTCCTATTATATTTTTTTCTTCCTTCTCTTGCTATATTTATTTAAAGCAGGAATGTAAAGCTTAGGAGCCGGACCATTTTTGGTACAGAACCCTGGTTAGCGTTTGCTGATTGGTGGCTACATTTAGACACCAATCAACAAGTGCTACCCAGGTGCTGAACAACAAATGGGCCGGCTCCTAAGCTTACATTCCTGCTTTTTTCAAATAAAGATACCAAGAGAGCAAAAAAATTAATAGAAGTAAATTACAAAGTTGCTTAAAAAGGCTGCTCTATCTGAATCATGAAAGAAAAGAAAAAAAGGGTTTAGTTTCCCTTTAAAAGGGCAGCCAAAATTAAGCTTGCATGATTCAGACTTTTCAGTTTACTTCAATTTCTGATTTGCTTTGTTCTCTTGGCATCCATAGTTGAAAAGAATACCTAGGTAGACTCAGGAGCTGACATGCACTACTGGGAGCTAGCTGCGGTATTGGTGCCTGCACATATATGCATCTTGTCATTGGTTTACCCAATGTGTTCAGCTAGCTCCCAGTGGTTATTTCTGCTCCTTCAAAGGATACCAAAAGAAGCAAATATGATAATAGGAGCAAAATTGGAAAGTTGTTTAAAATTGCACCACTGGGAGGTAGTTGAATCTATTAAGCCAACGACAAGAAGCACATTTTTTTAAGGATATATAGAAACACAAGTAAATTTGATAATAGGGGTAAATTAAAAAGTAAATGAGATAATGGTGGTGTGTGAGATAACTACAATATTCATTTTTAACTGTTCTCGCTAAGAATTGTGCTTTGTGATAGAAATAAGATAATGAAGCCTTTCTGTGTATAGAGAGTGATAAGATAAGGAGGTCTACTCTCCCTGCAAGCTCAGCCTATTTTAATGGGTTGTGGTTTCAAAGACCAAAACCAACCATTTCATATAAAAAAAAAAATCTTACATAAATGAGCAATTTCCCACACATTTTATATTCTGCATCTGATAGAATAAACCCTTGGAAACACATTAAAGAGAAAACAAATTTACAGTATACTGTCCCTTTAACTCGTGTGAATGGTGATGCATCCTACAATGCCACAACACATACAACATAAGCAAAGCTTTATCTCTGTTTGTTTTACTGCCAGTTGTAATTGAGATTTTTTTTCTTTTGATCGTAACAATGGTAAGAAAAAAACAGTCTCACTGGCACCACACGGGATCCCACAACCTCTGTGCTCACGGGCGTACTGAGCTGTGCATGATGCAGTAAAAACACAGATCACCCTATGTATAGTTAATGCAACAGAATTTGCAGAACAGAAAGCAAAGACTGCCTACCTCTAAATGATTATTAAGTCAAGCTCATTAATATATGGAATCAGATGAGTGGTAAAATTTGTCTCAACGGCAACTTTCAAACTCAAAAATCTTTATTGGAGACAAAATGTAAGTGCAGCTGGACTCGTACACATGCACACACACACTCTAGTTAAAAATAGCAAAGCTCACAGACACTTATGGTAATGAGTTACCAAATAATAAATCAAAAATATTATTATCAATTATTATATGCAATCCAAGTATTTAAATAAATTGCCCCTAAACTGAGGTATAAGTTCAGGATTGCAATATTGTAAATATATGCTGGATATTTGAATATAATAACGTATTTAGCTCAAGTTATTTTGTATATATTATGCTAGCCAGATTGTATAGATTTGTAAAGTACACCATAAAGATAGGGTCACACAATGGACAAGTTAGACTCTTTACGCAAATTTCATTATTAAAGTGATTAAAATCACATATAACCATATAGAGAGCCGTAACCTTGTCGGTTTACAGAGTGACTTAGTGGAATAATTGCTACACTGAATATATCCATAATATTGGATACATATTATTTTGATATTAGAAACAATCACCTAGATTTAGAGTTCTGCGTTAGCCATCCAAACCAGCGTTAGGGGGTCCTAACGCTGGCTTTTACCGCCCGCTGGTATTTAGAGTCAGTCAGGAAAGGGTCTAACACTCACTTTCCAGCAGCAAATTTTCCATACCGCAGATCCTCTTACGTCAATTGCGTATCCTATCTTTTCAATGGGATCTTTCTAACGCTGGTATTTAGAGTCTTGGCTGAAGTGAGCGTTAGAACTCTAAAGACAAGACTCCAGCCGCAGGAAAAAGTCAGGAGTTAAGAGCTTTATGGGCTAACGCTGGTTCATAAAGCTCTTAACTACTGTGCTCTAAAGTACACTAACACCCATAAACTACCTATGTACCCCTAAACCGAGGTCCCCCCACATCGCCGCCACTCTAATAATTTTTTTTAACCCCTAATCTGCCGACCGCACACCGCTGCAACCTACATTATCCCTATGTACCCCTAATCTGCTGCCCCTAACATCGCCGAACCCTATATTATATTTATTACTCCCTAATCTGCCCCCCCAACGTCGCCGCTACCTTACCTACACTTAATAAATAGTATTAACCCCTAATCTGCCCTCCCTAACATCGCCGACACCTAACTTCAAGTATTAACCCCTAATCTGCCGACCGAACCTCACCGCTACTATAATAAATGTATTAACCCCTAAAGCTAAGTCTAACCCTAACACCCCCCTAAGTTAAATATAATTTAAATCTAACGAAATAAAATAAATCTTATTAAATAAATTAATCCTATTTAAAGCTAAATACTTACCTGTAAAATAAACCCTAATATAGCTACAATACAATTAATAATTACATTGTAGCTATTTTAGGATTTATATTTATTTTACAGGCAACTTTGTATTTAATTTTAACTAGGTACAATAGCTATTAAATAGTATATAACTATTTAATAGCTACCTAGTTAAAATAATTACAAAATTACCTGTAAAATAAATCCTAACCTAAGTTACAAATAAACCTAACACTACACTATCAATAAATAAATTAAATAAACTACCTACAATTACAAAAAAATCAACTAAACTAAATTACAAAAAAACAAACAAACACTAAATTACAAAAAACCCCCACTAAATTACAAAAAATAAAAAAAGATTACAAGAATTTTAAACTAATTACACCTACTCTAAGCCCCCTAAAAAAATAAAGCCCTCCAAAATAAAAAAAATGCCCTACCCTATTCTAAAATAAAAAGTTTACAGCTCTTTTACCTTACCAGCCCTTAAAAGGGCCTTTTGCGGGGCATGCCCCAAAGAATTCAGCTCTTTTGCCTGTAAAAAAAACATACAATACCCCCACACCCCAACATTACAACCCACCACCCACATACCCCTAATCTAAGCCAAACCCCCCTTAAAAAACTTAACACTAAGCCCCTGAAGATCTCCCTACCTTATCTTCCTCACGCCGGGTATCACCGATCCGTCAAGAAGAGGTCCAGAATAGGTTCCGAAGTCTTCCTCCTATCCGGCAAGAAGAGGACATCCGGACCGGCAAACATCTTCATCCAAGCGGCATCTTCTATCTTCATCCATCCGACGAGGAGTGGCTCCATCTTCAAGACCTCCGGCGCGGAATATCCTCTTTTCCCGACGACTAGACGACGAATGAAGGTTCCTTTAAGGGACATCATCCAAGATGGCGTCCCTCGAATTCCGATTGGCTGATAGGATTCTATCAGCCAATCGGAATTAAGGTAGGAAAAATCTGATTGGCTAATTGAAACAGCCAATCAGATTCAAGTTCAACAGCAGGGTTTTTTAACTGTTTTCCCCTATTCTAAGCCTGGCTGGGGGTACCAGAAGGCTTAGACTGCTCCTGCTTGGGAGAAGGAGGGAAAGTATTTCCCCAGAAAACTCGGAAGAACTGAAATTATCTCTGACATCCTCTCACTTATTTGTCTTATTCTGTAGATGACACATCCGCAGACCAAGATTTTAACCATAATGCTCTGTGGGCCAGTATGGTAAAGCCTGAATCATAGTGCCAGACATAACACTCCTCTGTATTAAAGGAGATTACTCACTTAAAGGCCTTGATACTATCCCTTTGAAGGGGAGGGTGTCTGTCCAATAGAAACAGACAACACATCAAACCAGTACGCCACCGCACTGGAGACAGTAGCCATACCAACCGCAGGTTGTCCATGTAAACCCTCAAACTTCTATCCATAGGGTTCTTCCCCTGCATAAGGTCCAAAAGAAACTACTATCCACTATGGGAATAGTATCTCCCTACTGCAAAGACTCCGTTATAGAGTCTGTTATATAAAGCATCCTATTAAATATAGGCTAGGAGAAAAAAGTAATAACCAGTTTCTTCGATTCCTGAGCAAATATCTTTATAGCCCTATCTGGTACAGGAAATACATCCACCATGAAGGGCGCGTCACAATATTAGTATAAGTTACTGGACTCTCTAGGACAGACTACGCCGGTAGTGTCAGAGTCGCCCAGGGTAGCCAAAAACCTCTTCAAGTAACAAATGGAGGTATTCAAGCTAAAACTGAAAGAAAACAACCTCGGAATCAGATAAGGGAATTACCCCATCTGAGTCTAAGAATTCCCCCTCAAAAACTACAGAAGTGTCTTCCTCTTTCAGGTTACAGGGAAAAAACCTTCATAGTAGCTGCTACTAAATCAATCACACGTGGGAAAAACAGACAATGCATGAAATGCAAGGTAACTCCAAGTGGAGTGAGAGAGGAAGCTATAATTTTTTTGGTACTCTATGGGAGAAATTTGTGGCATAACTTGACCATTATCAATAGACTCCTAAACAGCATGCGCCTTAGAAGGAGTAGGTCTATTTTTATAAATTAATTTTCTCTCAATAGATGAGAAACATAAAGGATTGGAAGTACCATATAGACATCAAAGCTTAAAACAAGAGACACCAGTAGAACCTCTTGGTCCATCCTGTCTACAGGATGAGTTAAACAAGTAAAAACTACCATTCACTCAGCATTTGCAACCCATGGTAGGTTTCAAGAGGGGCACTAATCTTAGGGATCTTTTAATGAAAACCGACCCGAAACAAAGCTATACATCTGGCACTACGCGGAATATCAAAGGTTCCTATCAATGCTTGGGTTGTACAACCTGCAACGGTCTAGTAAGCACTAGAACTTTCCATCACCCCAATACCAACCGGAGATATATTATCAAGCACTCAATTACGTGTACTACTACACATGTAGTATACCTACTTTTTGTCCATGCACGTGTTTTTATGTGGGTAAAACCTCTGGCACGTTACGCGAGCGCATGGCAAATCACCGGCATGCAATAAGAACTGCATTCAAACACGGAGATTCTGAACAACCAGTGGCACGCCACTGTGCTAAAAAAGGCCACGCTTTCTCTTCTATATGCTACATTTTGATTGACCATATACCTCCATTGGATTGGGGAGGAGAAATAAAGCACTCCTTAAATGTGAAGACCAGTGGATGTTCAGATTGGGCACGATACAACCTGGAGGGTTGAACACCACGCTGGATTTTAAGAGCCTCGTGTGATCCTATAGGGTAGTGCCACTTACTTGGGGTATGACTTAGGGGTATTGTGGCTCCGTCTAGTTTCAAGCTTTCTTTCTCTCGTGGGGGAGGGAAGGCTGGTTACTGACGGCACAATGGAGTAGTAGCATTTGCTCACATCTCTCTTTGTGGAAGCCTGGCCCTATAGGTGGAGTTACCCGTTTTTGCACTAATTACCAAATCCATGGGCATCACAGATCATTTCTAGTGTATATACCTCTTTAACACAGAGGATGGCTGGATGGACAGTCTATTGCAATCTAGCAGCCTTGCTAGGCTTGACTTATGTGGACACACATGGACTGACCTAGACCCCTGGGGGCCATCTAAATATTTGTCACTTAATGTACAGTTGCTGAGGGATCTTTACTATATGTATATTACTATGATCTTCACTATATGTGTATTATTGTGTCTTTCGAGATTTGGGTTATATATATATTCTGTCACACTGACTTGTGTTAAATAGACACTACATTTATATATAAATATATGCCATTATGGACATCTTTAAACAAGATTTATGTTGTTGGAGTAGATGTCTTTTTCACAAAAATGGCGATCTTAAGATCTGATACCTTCTGTCATTATATACATATTCCCGTAGCCTAATTAGGCTTGACATATATGGACACACATTGATTGATTCAACCTTAGTGGGCAATATTAATGTCTGTCATTCAAGATATAATGGCTGAGAGATCTTTACTATATGTGCATTATCATGTCTACACAGGTTGAGGTTATATTTGGATTCTATCACACTGACTTGAGATTAACACACACTCCATCTATATATAAATAAGTGACACTATGGATATCTCTAATCAATACATACAGTCTGATCAGATGCCTTTTAATAACAGGGCGATGTTATGATCAGATACCTTCTATTATTACATTCACTAACATTCAGGCAGTTAGTTTTAATGTGTCATAGCGCTATTAATGCCCTGCAACAATCCCCGCAAGTTATTTTAGTTTATGTTTTCCTTTTTATCCTTTGTATATTCATGACAAGCTTATATTATTAAGTATTTACTTGTTTATACACATATCACATTTATGTGTTATTTTCTTTAGGCTGTTGTCTACATTTTTAGCACCAGTGAGTGTTGTTTAAAGAAACTATGACTACAGTTACCATAGCGATCTGTATACACATATACACAAAATCGGCCAGTGTGTTCCATAACTATGGCGATCTATATACACTTGCACATCAGGTTCGCCAGTTTGATTCACTAGATGAAGTGCTTTCACATATTGACACTAAGTTCATTGATGTTCATGAAAGAGCATGTGTATCTGTGTTCGCTTTAATATTCAATTGTGTAATTAAAGTATTATCGCCGAAAACCGGAAGTGATGCATCACAACTTCCGGTTGCGGCTTTCACTGTGGAACGCAATCTGCGTTCCACACTCGAAGTTTTTGGCGCACTTTCAGGAGGGCACTAGGTTTGTGTTTGATGTTGTTACACTATAAAAGGTTTGATGTATGTCTTTTCTATATGCTGATGAAGGGGTTGTGAACCCCGAAAACGTTCCTAAATAAAAGGTTTTTTTGTGGAAGTCCTGCGAGTCTCAGTCTCTCAGTCTCTCTCTATCTCTCTCTCTCTCTCTCTCTCTCTCTCTATATATATATATATATATATATATACACTCACCGGTCTTTTCAGCATAAAATCCAGCTTTATTCAACAACTATTAAAATATCATAGCAAAACGTTTCAGTGCCCATATGGCACCTTTCTCAATGGGTTAGTATCCAGCAAAGACAGTAATTTGCTGGAAACTAACCCATTGAGAAAGGTGCCAGATGGGTCTTCCATAGAAATAATGAGAGCTCTCTGCTATGTGAAAGTTTGAGGACAAAGTACACGGCGAGCACCTGGCGTATGTTTAAACATTAATATTATGCCTAATACAAATCAAATGACACTGTTTTCAGTGCACCATACTGTAAAATTGTTGTTATTTTCATATGCATAGGGTTTTCTTTCAGAGTAATAAGTGTTTTGAGTATTATAATAAAACCTCACCACTTTTTTTTAATGTATGAGAAAAAACAGTGAGGTCTGTAGGGGGAAACGTTTACAGAATCACACTGGGATTTGAGAAATAATTTCAGATACACCCATGTTCAGCCAATTTTACTAAAAAACTATTAGAGCATTTTCTTTGTTCTATACGTTTAATGTAATTATTTTCAGGTTAGTGGTGAGCTCCCTCTAGTGGTAGCTTCTGTTCTTACAGCGTCACAGGTGCTTTTCTTTTCTATCGGCTAGATTTAGAGTTTTGTCGGTAACGAGCCGCGTAGCTAACGCTGGCTTTTTTCTGGCCGCACCTTTAAAATAACTCTGGTATTGAGAGTCCACAGAATGTCAGCGTTAGGCTCCAAAAAAGGAGCGTAGAGCATATTTAACGCAACTGCAACTCTCGATACCAGAGTTGCTTACGGACACGGCCAGCCTCAAAAACGTGCTCGTGCACGATTCCCCCATAGGAAACAATGGGGCTGTTTGAGCTGAAAAAAAACCTAACACCTGCAAAAAAGCCGCGTTCAGCTCCTAACGCAGCCCCATTGTTTGCTATGGGGAAACACTTCCTACGTCTGCACCTAACACCCTAACATGTACCCCGAGTCTAAACACCCCTAACCTTACACTTATTAACCCCTAATCTGCCGCCCCCGCTATCGCTGACCCCTGCATATTATTATTAACCCCTAATCTGTCGCTCCGTAAACCGCCGCTACTTACATTATCCCTATGTACCCCTAATCTGCTGCCCTAACATCGCCGACCCCTATATTATATTTATTAACCCCTAATCTGCCCCCCACAACGTCGCCTCCACCTGCCTACACTTATTAACCCCTAATCTGCCGACCAGACCGCACCGCTATTATTATAAAGTTATTAACCCCTAATCCGCCTCACTAACTCTATAATAAATAGTATTAACCCCTAATCTGCCCTCCCTAACATCGCCGACACCTAACTTCAATTATTAACCCCTAATCTGCCGACTGGAGCTCACCGCTATTCTAATAAATGTATTAACCCCTAAAGCTAATAAAATATAATTTTAATGTAACAAAATTAATTAACTCTTATGAAATAAATTATTCCTATTTAAACCTAAATACTTAACTGTAAAATAAATCCTAATATAGCTACAATATAAATTATAATTATATTATAGCTATTTTAGGATTAATATTTATTTTACAGGTAACTTTGTATTTATTTTAACCAGGTACAATAGCTATTAAATAGTTAAGAACTATTTAATAGCTAAAATAGTTAAAATAATTACAAATTTACCTGTAAAATAAATCCTAACCTAAGTTACAATTAAACCTAACACTACACTATCAATAAATTAATTAAATAAAATACCTATAATTATCTACAATTAAACCTAACACTACACTATCAATAAATAAATTAAATACAATTCCTACAAATAAATACAATGAAATAAACTATCTAAAGTACAAAAAATAAAAAAGAACTAAGTTACAAAAAATAAAAAAATATTTACAAACATTAGAAATATATTACAACAATTTTAAACTAATTACACCTACTCTAAGCCCCCTAATAAAATAACAAAGCCCCCCAAAATAAAAAAATGCCCTACCCTATTCTAAATTACTAAAGTTCAAAGCTCTTTTACCTTATAGGTATTTTATTTAATTAATTTATTGATAGTGTAGTGTTAGGTTTAATTGTAACTTAGGTTAGGATTTATTTTACAGGTAAATTTGTAATTATTTTAACTATTTTAGCTATTAAATAGTTCTTAACTATTTAATAGCTATTGTACCTGGTTAAAATAAATACAAAGTTACCTGTAAAATAAATATTAATCCTAAAATAGCTATAATATAATTATAATTTATATTGTAGCTATATTAGGATTTATTTTACAGGTAAGTATTTAGCTTTAAATAGGAATAATGTATTTCATAAGAGTTAATTAATTTCGTTAGATTAAAATTATATTTAATTTAGGGGGGTGTTAGTGTTAGGGTTAGACTTAGCTTTAGGGGTTAATACATTTATTAGAATAGCGGTGAGCTCCAGTCGGCAGATTAGGGGTTAATAATTGAAGTTAGGTGTCGGCGATGTTAGGGAGGGCAGATTAGGGGTTAATACTATTTATTATAGGGTTATTGAGGCGGGAGTGAGGCGGATTAGGGGTTAATAACTTTATTATAGTAGCGGTGAGATCCGCTCGGCAGATTAGGGGTTAATAAGTGTAGGCAGGTGGAGGCGACGTTGAGGGGGGCAGATTAGGGGTTAATAAATATAATATAGGGGTCGGCGGTGTTAGGGGCATCAGATTAGGGGTACATAGCTATAATGTAGGTGGCGGCGCTTTGCGGTCGGCAGATTAGGGGTTAATTATTGTAGGTAGCTGGCTGCGACGTTGTGGGGGGCAGGTTAGGGGTTAATAAATATAATATAGGGGTCGGCGGTGTTAGGGGCAGCAGATTAGGGGTACATAAGTATAACGTAGGTGGCGGTCGCCAGATTAGGGGTTAAAAAAATTTAATCGAGTGGCGGCGATGTGGGGGGACCTCGGTTTAGGGGTACATAGGTAGTTTATGGGTGTTAGTGTACTTTAGAGTACAGTAGTTAAGAGCTTTATGAACCGGCGTTAGCCCAGAAAGCTCTTAACTACTGACTTTTTTCTGCGGCTGGAGTTTTGTCGTTAGAATTCTAACGCTCACTTCA